>NC_137114.1:42492886-42765573 GCF_949357685.1 Gobio gobio
AAAGTTTAAATCGTTAAAATTGTTATGCTTTATTTATGTACAAATACATCTTGTGTGTTTTCTGCAGATGAATCTCCAACCAACAACTCGCAGCTCGGTAAGATTCTTCTTAAGAGGTCAAAAAAGTGTACCTAGAGTAAGTAAACTAGCCTGCTAAATGTTTTTCATTAGTAGACGCCCCCCACCCACCCCTCACCCATGTCCTTTCTGTGAGACATCAGCTTCGTTTTCACAGTGATACAATGGACACCAGTGTCAAATTCTGCAAATGAGATCCATGACAGCCGTGGTACCCATTTACAGAACCACCTTGTCTGTTTTTGACCCCCATTCCACCCAACCCCATTCACCCCCAAACCTCTGCTCACCCCCACACACCCCTCTCTGTGCCTCTGCAGTGAGCAGTTCCTCCCAGCATCTGAATACTGTAACCAGTGCCTTGATTTCGGGTGTGGTTGTGCTGGGTGTGACGAGCCTGGGCCTCTTCCTCCTCTCCCTCAGGCTGCTCAGGAAGCCCAGCCCTTCTAGTCTGACAGGGGTCTGGAACCCCAGCTTCAGATGACCTTCATTCTTGGACCATGAGCGCACTGAAACCTGTCAACAATATTAGGTCATATTCCTATCATTGCATTTTAATCACATCGTCTGTGCTGCTTTTTTATGTCACAAAACTGCCATTTTGCATAATAGTCCCTAATAATATCAGTGTTGAAAACAGTTGTTCTGCTTACATTTTTTTTAGAACCTGTGATACTTATTTTTTTCCAGGATTTTTTGATGAACAGATTGTTCAAAAGAATTGCATTTGTTTGAAATAGAAATCTTTTGTAACATTATAAATATATTTACTGTCAGTTTTGATCAATTCCTTGCTGAAGAAAAGTATAATATTTTCTTCTTTAAAAAAGATGACTCCAAAATGTTTGTGTGTATATATATATACAAATGTACATTTTAAAATACCTCAGTTTGTTTCAGGGTCTGTGATCCTTTATGTCTTGAAGTGCAGAGCACAAAATAAAAGTAGATTGTTCACATATAGATGATTGCAGATTGTTTGCTTTATGGATTTTTGTTGATCTTATTATGATTATAATGTTGTATATGTTGTGCGTGCGTGCGTGTGTGTGTGTGTGGAATGAGCAGAATAAGAACAAGCCATGAGGAAACAAAGAAAGAAAAAAATGAGACAGAGGTCTTAAAGAAATATTCCTGGTTAAATACTAGTTGACAGCAAGAGATTAGATCGAATACCACAGAAAATATTGCGCAATGAGTGTCCATTTTAAGTGCATTTTCTACTTTTGATGGAAGATGGAAGATTCATAATTTAGTTATTTTGTAATAAACAGCATGCAGCAGATCTTGTTAACCAACCTTAATTTTGCAATTAACCTATTTGTGTGATATAGTAGTTTGAAATATTTTTAGATGCACATTTTGTAGTGTTTTTTACATTGAGGTTTCACATTCATTTTAGCTTTTTATTCTGATATATATATACAACCTGATGTTTGTCAACTGCATGTAATGGATAATTTTAATATGTGATCATATAAAAATGTATCCAAAATGTGCTCCTTTTGGATCATTTGTTTGCATTTGTATCAGTTTTACAAATAATCTGCAACATATTCTTTGTTTTCCATTGTTGTTGTTTTATTCAGCCACAAGAAATGGACACAAAACACCCATTTATTTCCCACTGTAGATCTCCACAATCTGCATCTTTTTTTTCAACCTAATCCCGGATTACTGCAGTGAGTCAAAAAACCGAAAATATCTGATGCTTCTCCCTCTTATGTCTTATCTTAGCAAAACAATGCCGTGGACCTTACACACGCATAAGAGCAAAGACCCCAGCTAACATATTTAACTGAATACGTCATGGCCAGCATCATATTATAATGAGGTCTGTAACATTTTCCACGGTTTTGTATCATTGACAATAGAAGGCGGCCAACACCCAATACTCTGATTTGACTCAAATCATAAAATTGTTGGCCTTCCCAGGTAGCTCAGCTGACAGGTTCATATTACAATTCTGTCTGAATTTTCTGTGATTTTTGTACCTCATTAACTGCAACCCAATTTAGAGTCTAAGCCACACGTCATTCGCTGTTGACATGCTATAGATATGAAGCACAACAAGAATCCAGAAATGATTTTGTAGATCTAAAACTAGTATTTTTTTTATAGCTACAGAATTACTAAATCATTGTTCATTTGTAGGCTCAAAAATATTAAAAGAAAAGTTCACGTAGCCTCAGGGCTCTCAAGTTTTGAGTTCAGAGTGAGATTTTACCGACGAGGTTCTGATCTGAAAAATTTGTATTAAATAAATAAATAAAAAAATTTTGGGGGGGTTGTGACTGACATTTTGAAATTTGTTTTTTAAATATAAAATCTATGGTCAAAACGGGCAAAATACACATTTAGTGCATGAGGGGCCCTAGCACATTTAATGTATGTATAAAAAAGAGAAAAGAAATAAGAAAAGAATAAGGGGGTCTGCTCTTCTGGGCCCTAAATCAGCCTGGGCCCTTAGAATCGTCCTAACCTTCCAC
Organism: Gobio gobio; assembly: GCF_949357685.1. NCBI lineage: Eukaryota > Metazoa > Chordata > Actinopteri > Cypriniformes > Gobionidae > Gobio > Gobio gobio. The sequence goes on from NC_137114.1 coordinate 42,495,454, forward strand.
CCCTTTACGGCGCCCTTGTATACAAATAAGAAATGTTGGAAAGAAAACATTAAATTAAACCACCAGTAGGTGGCAGAATGTAAACGTTGTTGGTGGGAGAAAATCTAAATCTTACCCGGATACAGCAATGCTATTTTCTGATTGGCTGTTCGGTAGCTATATTTTTTTATTTGATTGGCTGGTGCGTGGCAGGGCCTTCTGAACTCTATGTGGAACCATAGACCGTAAAAAATATGGACGACGCGACTTCATTGACTTCCGCTGACCATAGTTGAAGCTTTCGTAGGCCCGTACACGGCGCTGACATCTTGGGACCGAGTCTGCGCAGTAGCGATCTCGGGACCGGAGTTGCGCAGTAGAGAGCAGGAAGTAGAGGCGCGATTATCAAAAGCCCGCCCACACTCTCACAGATGCAGAACAATTAATAATGTTGGTGTGAAATAAACAGTTATGGAAATGTAGAAATGAAAGCTAAACCTCCAATCTCCTCCCAAAAATCTTGAAAAAAGTCCGTTAGTGCCTCAGTGACAACTTCACTCTCAGTGAAGTCAATCTCAGCTGTCAATCATGACGTCACCCCCCCCCCCCCCCCCCCCCGTTTTTATAGCTTCACATAACTCACTAAAACTAAACTTATTTAAAAAACGAACACTTGAAATGAAATTATCGTAATAAAAACTGCCTAAGATGACAGAAACCATCTTTAGGAAACAATTATTTGAAGTGTAATTGAATTGTTTAGTGTGTCTCGCGTCCATTCATATACATGGAGGGGTGGGGTTTAGGAGCTATACTGGGACCAGCCACCGGGGGGCGATCGAGGCGCGGAAGCTTCAGTTTCTGACAGGAGCACTACAGGCTTGTGTGGAACTCACTAGATTCCTCTTAATTGCGGCGCTGGCGCAACTTGGTGGGCATTATCCTGGAAATTTCTCTGCGTGAGAAATACAAGGTTTGGTGTGTGAGCGTGTGAACGGGTTGTAATATGTGTGTCTCACGCCCAATGCGTGAGACTTGAGAGCCCTAAGCAATAAGGCTGTGCTGTATCATCAATAACTCCGTTTCACGTAGTGCCTAACAACGCCTATCAGCCGTGACTTATTCACGATACAGCACTAGCCTCGAGCACCTTATTGCTTTTATAAAATGGTTACCACACAATACAAATATTAAAGCCAAAAAATATGTATTAATGCAACTTTCATGAAGTAAAATCACTAAAAGCCTTCCTTCCGCTGGAAAAAATAGTCCCTGGTCGTGAACTACAACAGAAGTTACATTATTACGCCATTAGATGGCAGCAAAGACTGTCTTTATCGTAGACTGTGGTCTTTATGAAGACTTTTATATTGAAAGGAGTGAAATTGTTGTGAACACGGAGCAAGATGCTACTGACAAATGCTTTGACTAGCTGTCTGTGTCAGGACATTGGAAAGCCCCTTAACTTTTAAAAGGACAAGATATTGTAGCGGACATTCAAACTGATTTTTTATTATGAACATAGAACTGACCTGAAGGAAAATGCTATATCTGAATGCAGGTAATACACTCGCTCACTTGATCTCTCTCTCTCTCTCTCTCTCTCTCTCTCTCTCTCTCTCTCTCTCTCTCTCTCTCTCTCTCTCTCTCTCTTTCTCTCCCACCCACACACACACACACAAACAATACTCTACTCTGCATAATACAGTAAGCTTCAATGAACAAAATCAATGAGAACAAACATATGTTTACATTGTTAAGAGTGGTTGCTAAGGATGTTAAGACCCTTTTCACATTTCCGGTTTTCTCAGAGCGGAGGTCATCATAGTTGGGTTAAATATTATTGCTGTGAATGAGAGAATACATAAAATTAAATAAAAAATTGTCCCCATTTGCTCAAATAGCAAAAGAAAAACGCCACAATAGTGATTTCACAACTTTCAAAAAGGGGGAAAAAATAGAGTGAGATTGATAACGGCAGTGAAAAGAGAGGAATATGTTAATTATTACCATTACTCCCATAGACGCTGTATTAGAAACACTCACAGCAGCGGTAGTTTGTTTTTTGTCATTTGATGCAAAAGTAATAAAATACCAAGTATTAGTGTTATAAATATACTTTTTTTTTTTTTTCAAATTAAAATACAAAAAACGTTGCAAGATTTACAAGATTTACGCACAAGATTTACGCACAGTCTGTGAAAAGGGTCTAATAGACCAATCAGAATCAAGGACTGGAATGAAATGTTTTATAACCAAAAATAAACAATTTGTCATCATTTTTTCCCAAACTGAATTATACAGTATATATAATGAAGTATCAACTGGTTTTCTCCATATAATGAAAGTCAGTATAGAGAACAATTTTGTTTTGCCAATTATTGCCAAAAAATCATTGCCTTTAACAGTCATTGTCACAACCATCAAAGGTGTTTATGAACCATCATGTGATTTCATGTGATCATGTGATTTCACTGTCCATCAAGGCTTTAAGCTGACAAACCTCCTAAAAGGCATCCCAAGGTCAGAGGTTGCGCAGACAGACTTGTACTTTTATGTCCAAAGAGAAGATGAGACTGTCCACATATTGTGCACGTTTTCAATGGAGTTTGTACTTAGTTTATTAAATTACATGTTGATATGTTTCAGGATGTACGAAATGACAAAGACAGTGGTCATTGTTTATGGTCTAACTTTAAAGGTGATGTGTAAGGTTTCAAATTTTGCCTGAAGGTAATGGTACCTTATCCACAAAAGTGAATTGTTCTGGAGATCTCAAACAACCATACCAAATGGCAAATGACCTTGTTTTGGTCCAATCCTGCGGAAGTGCTCTAACTAACCTTTCCTACACACACACACACATATATATAAAGAACAGACTGAAGCCTGTCAGAGTTAATCCAACTGTGACTTTGAGACGATAAAGACTCTTTAACAGTAAGGATACCTTCAGGAGCTCTTCAAGGTTTTCTCTTTGGTGGCGAGTGTCATTAATGGTCATTTTTGGACATTGACGAAGAGCAGATAGCTAACATGGTTCTACTCAGCCTCTTGATTTTGGGCACGCTGGTTCAAGGCCACCTGGCTCTTGACTGTGGATCTGCCCTCAGGCGTCCAGGTATTACCCTTCATCTTTTGTATGCAATTATTATTGTAATTGCTTTTAAAACAAATTAAAATAATCAGTGTTATAAGAACGACATCATGGAGCTTGTCTTGTTTTACAGAGTACACCGACATTGCAGTGTATTGCGGGACTGAATCTATAAACTTGGCAATCCAGGTTTGCCCGGTCATTTACACTGGCTATAACGAGTCCTTGTTGATTCTGAATCAAATCGCGAATGATCCGTTGTGTCAGGGAACACTGGATGCGACTGCAACTCCTCCAGTCGTGCGCTTCAGCTTTCCGCTTCGACAATTGGACGCCTGCGGCAGCATCTTCCACGTGAGTATCACTGAAGATTAAGTCTTCCCTAATGACCTTGTTGAGTTGAGAAGCGTCCAGGCCAGCAGCAAACCATTGTGGTTACCAACAGTGGGCAGTGTTAAGGGCCGTTCACACGAAGAACGATAACTAGCGTCCACACCATTATTCCGAGATCGCCCCCTAAACTGACTAATCCCGACTAATCAAGTTCACTTGAAGGAGTGAATGAAAACTAGAGCGTGAAGTCGGACAGCCGTTGAGTGTACATCAGCTGTACACTCGTTATTGTGGTGCAAAGTGGGATTGAATGAGTGCACTCAATAACGTCCACTATGGTTTCGGACACCACTACAAATGGCTGTCCCTTCAAATAGTGCCCTATTTGAGGGTATAGGGTGCGATTTCGGATTCAGCCATAGACTGCAAAAAAAGATGGACGACGCCCCTTGACTATCTTCCATTGTAGAAAAGTGAAGCCGCCAATGTCCAAATATGGCACCGATTTGGGACCTGCGTCTGCGCAGTATAGAGTAGGAAGTAGAGTCGAACAGAACAACTCATTATGTCTGTGAAATAAACAGTTATGGAAATGTAGAAATTAAAGCTAAAGCTCCAATCTCCTCCCGAAAATCCCGAAATATGACCCTTGGTGCCTCAGTGACTACTTCACTTAGAGAAGCGGTCAATCTCAGCTGTCAATCATGACGTCACACCCCCGTTTTTATTGCATTAAATAATTATAACTAAAGCCAAACTTATTTTTAAAAATTAACACTTGAACTTACATCAACATGATAAAAACGACCTATGACAGAAACATATCTTTGGGGGGAAAAACGCCACCATAAAATCGTAAATACCAGTGGAAAGCTTGTCATTTAAAAAAAAAGTTTTAATACGAAATTCAAACAATAAATACCGTTTTGATTCACTTAATGATCTTTGCGATCTTTACGATGTGGGGGCGTGTCAGTGAGAAACATGGCGGAATACCACAACACTTAAAAGTATTTAGCAGTGGTATTGTCAGGCTTTTCTATTTACAGCAGTAGCATATGATGATAACTATGATAGCATTATAAAACAATATAATATGTAACGATTAAGTTTACAGTGGCTTCATAAATGAATTAAAAACATAATAAAGCAAAACACCTGATGCACATTGCCTGTTCTTCCTTTTCTGGAAGTACATTTTAATAACCTTGCTGTATTTTTGTGTAGTTAATTAAGAGAATGTACTCCGCCATCTTGCACGCACATGACTTGGTAAACACGACTTCCTACCTCGTAAATACCAACTTCCCAGGTGGACTTGAACGCACCATGCTTGTCTGTCACTTTAAATGTACGAGCTCGTTACTGCAGGATGGATTCTGATTGGCTGTCAATGTTTTCATCGTTCATCAGCTGGATAAAAATAGTTCTGAAAGTGATTCCAATGATATCGTTTCTCTGTGCCGTTATCGTTATAGCTTTCGTGTGAACACAACATATCATTATCTTTAGTTATCGTCCTTGGTGTGTACGGGCCTTTACTCCTACTTTCATTGAGAGCATCATCTTGTTGAATAGCATTCAAAATACACCCAGTATTTCGTTCTCTCTCTCTCTCTCTGTGCAAGTCCTTTTCATTTTACTGTCTCACTTTATAGACCACGAGCGCTCCAGGGACCGGGATCTTCTCAGACTTCTCTAACATCCAGACGGTCAACATCAGTGGGGTGGTCAGATCTTTCGACCCCACAACAGGAACTGTGACCTACAATGCCGAGCTGAAGTATTTTTACTCCTGTGCCTATCCACTCGAGTACCTGGTCAACAATACACAAGTTGATGTGTAAGATCTTTTAACTCTCTTAATAGATTAATCCTGCTGAAATAATAATAATAAAAATAATAAAAAAAATCTTAAAGCAGCCATTTGGTCTCCCAGTGTAGTCATTTTAGTCCCACTTAAATCAGCTAAAAGGCTTAGGCCAGTTTACATACTTACATAAACATAAGCAAGGTTGGTTCATTGACTTTAACTTTTGGACTGAGCCACACACTTTCTGACATACACTACTGTTAAAATAGTTTTTGAAAGAAATTCATACTTTTATTCAGTTAGTATGCATTAAATTGATCAAACGTGTATTTATATTCTCCAGCTATATTAATCAGATAATCCCAAATTAAATAAATCATGGTTTCCAAATATCTTACGCAGAACAACTGTTCTCAGCCTTGATAAAAATAATAAATGTTTCTTGAGAAGCAAATCGTCATATTAGAAGGATTTCTGAAGGATCATGTGACACTGAAGACTGGAGTAATGATGCTGAAAATGCAGCTTTGCCACCACAGAAATAAATAACATTTTCACAATATTACAGTTTTTAATCAAATAAATAAGAATAAACAGTGGAGTATACAGTATTAAACATCTGAAAATGCAGCTTGTTAGTCTAAACTGAAGAAGTATTTTAATGGAATGGTAACGCAAGAGAACTTGAAGCCTTGTGGCCCTTGTAAAATGGAACCTTTCCTCCCTCTACAGGTCATCCTCCTCCATTGCAGTGAAGGACAACAATGGAAGCTTCATCAGCACTTTAAGCATGCAGCTCTTCCAAGTACAAACACTATTAGGGGAAACGTTTCCCAATTTCCCAAATCTGTAGATTTTTCTATTTGACTTTGTCAAATAGTTTTCAGTCCCTAAACCTGTATTTAAATTGTGCCTCTAGGATGAAAACTACACTGCTCCGCTCAGAATCCCATCTATAGGCATTGAGCTCAGAACGCGAGTCTTTGTGCAAGTCATAGCAGCAAACTTGACTTCACAGTGAGTAACAGTGATGTATCTTCTAGGAAATGCCTCTATTAGTTTATGTAGAAATTGACTGATTCTGTCCTCCTCCTCCACAGGTATCATGTCCTGCTGGATCGATGCTATGCCTCCATCTCACCCCTACCCGCCAATTCAACCTTTTTCAATCTTTTTGTCCCGTAAGTTTACAAAAATTATTTTTAAAAAACAACCAGACAAATGTCATGAATTCACCGATTCATAGAAGTTGACTTCAATATCTTTATTCAGTGCAACAGCAGAGATCAGTACACTTTGTAAGCGCACGTGAACACATGTGATAGTCTTATTCTTTTAGTCAAAACACAGTCGCGACAAGCCGCAAACCTAATGAGCAGCGCCTCCTCGTGGAGCGTAGTAATTACCAAATTAAGTCACCTCACAACAAAGCCACCGAAATTCATGGAAATCAAATGTTAATCTAGTCCTGCACTGTGAGAAATAAATCCTTAGAAAAACGGAAAAGCTACTAAGCCAGGACATAATCAGATTATTTTTTACAGACATTTCCTTCCACCCTAAAACACAAAACAATGCAGGGAAATTCAAAATACGGGGAAAAGTCAATACGGGAAATTCTTTCATATTAACAGTACATTGGGCCCTGTTTTTAGAGTGTGTAACATACATGAGATTGACCTTTTTTCCCAAAAGGTGCTCGAAGGATACGTTCACCACCATGTTGGAGAATGGAAACAGTCAGAGGGCTCGCTTCAGCTTCCCAGCCTTCCGCTTTATCGAGCAGCAGAACCAGACTATTTCGACCTACTTCCTCCATTGCATCACCAGGCTTTGTGAAACCAGCACCTGCACCCAGTTCAAGGTACCACAAGCTGAACGATCAAACAGGGATAAATGTATGGCAAGCCGTTTTGACTTCTAGATATCTAGTTTTCACTAGTTAAAATGCTATATTTCTTGATATCAGGAATTATATTTCAACTAGTAACAATGGCAATTTTAGATATCAAGAATTACATTTCCACTTCTTCCACTTCAGCCTATGGTGACATTTAACTAGTAAAAATATAGTTACTGATACCAAGAATTACAAGAATTTATATACAGTTGAAATGTATTTCTTGATATCAATAATTCATATTTCTGTGAGGAATGACATCATTGTTCATATAAAAAATTAAAATTTTTACTTGTGGAAATGTAATTCCTGATATCAAGCACTCATATCCAGAAAATTAATAAAGGTTAAAACGGTGTGCCATACAAATGTCTGTTCTTGATATCAACAACTGAATTTCAAAAAATATATATTTTTGATATCAATAATTCAACAATCGAAAATTAGTGACTAGTTTCTGATATCATGAATGTGATTGTATACTAGTAAAAAAATCAATTTTAGATATCTGAAATGACTCTTCATATTATTGTTACCAGACAAACATTTTCAGATATCAGAAATAACAAATAATATGGCAAGCCGTTTTGACTTTTATTCATTCACAGGATATGAATTCTTGATATCAACAATTAATATCAACTAGTAAAAACTGTAATTCTTGATATCAGTAATTGTATTTTCACTAGTGAAATGTCACCATAGGCTGCCATTCAAATTCAATTGTTGATATCAGGAATTTTCAAAGTTTTCCAGGGGTCATACCACCTGACTTGAAAAGTTGAATCAACCTCATCATTACTCAAAACTGTCAAATTATCTCATATTTATGGGAGGGTGACTAACATTGTTAGTGCGTCAATGGGGTCCTCTGGGGTCTTCTGTGTGATGTCATATGCTGCTGTCACATGGTTTTCTTAAAGTAACATAACATAAAATGGCATTTTTATGTCGGTCACCCTCCCTGACATTTGGAGAAGTCGATTTTTCGGACAAAAGCTTTTTAGGTAATAGAATAGTTTTGAAATGGGACTGATACACTATTTTCCCTCATTTATAAGGAACTTAATGTAAAATCATGCCAAACTATTTTATTACGAATTTTACTGAGAAAATGAAATGTTTTGTTTTCTGCTTGTACGTTCGAACGATCGCACCACCTGACATTTTTGGTCTTTCAAACACCACAACTCAAAAAGTCAATTGAATTTCCAAAAAATGAAAAGGGTTTCTTATAAAGGAAATATTGTAGATCAATTTGATATATGACATGTATTTTTAGGAAAATAATGAATTTGGACACAAAAAATACATGTCATGTCATTGACCCTGATATCAAGAATTCATATCCTGGGAATGAATTAAAGACAAAACGGCTTGCCATATAAATGTGTCCTGCTGTTTTGTTTAACCTTCATTCCCTTTTCATTGATCAGACTTGCAGCAAGAGGAGGAGACGAGACATACAGTCAACCACAATTAAAGATGGCCTCTCAGACACCACCCTCATCACCTCAGGACCTATTAGGACTAAAGTGGACACCCGTATGGCTCTCTTCTATCTGATCCTTATCATAATTTATGAAACTTATGGATTTTTTTTTTCAGGAAGTGTAAATGTAGTCGGATATTAACTTATTATTGTTCTTTCTTTCAGCTATTACTACTAAGGAAGGAGGTAAGTCTTCCTCATCAGTGTGATTCATTTACAGAAGAGTGGCAGAAAACAAGTCATTTTGGTAATAACGTTCTGTCTCCTGTATTCCTGTACAGCCCTGAGCAGTGCACAGAAGGACAGTGGCAGTGGGGCGTCTGTAGGATTGGGCATTGCTCTGGCTGTCCTCGTCATCGTGGGCACTGTTGCTGCCCTCATGGCCGTGTCATTTTACCGCAAACTCAGGATGCTTCGCTAACTGTCCACGATCAAATAAAACAGCACTGGTGGAGGTGGGAACTGGGGGTCCATAATATTATCGATATTGGACTTTTTTAAATAAAATCTGTCAGCATAGCAGACAACACGATTGTCATTTGAAATGCAAATATTGCAACCAAAAAAAAAAAAATTATTTAAGTAAAAATTGCTGAATTTATTCATTCATTTATTTACACGTATATACTTCAGATACACATTTTTAATTGAGCTCCATGACAGATTAAAGCAAAATATGTACAGAATATGCGGAAGGATTACACAGGGATCAATGCTTGTTGGGAGTGTGCGAACAAGTGATTTTTGTGAGGATTTATTTATCGTAATGGATCTGTGTCACATTAAAGCAGGATTCAAGGCTTTGACAGCTTAAAAAGAACAGGTGAAAGAAAACCTGCTTTATAAAGTGATTCTAAATGCTGCATGAAGAGCCTTGCTTTGATTTAGCAAACTTGCGTCTTATCAATGTGGAAGGAAAGTGTCATTGTTGGAAAAGGATACTGACATGCTTATTTTATTTTGGATACTTCAGCATATGTAATATGTTACAAATTCAAACAGTTGATCTTGTGGAACTGGTTTGCTTCCAAGAATCACATTGTTTCTGTATTGTATTTGTTGAGTTTTTACTCTTATTGCATGCAATTTCTTTAATAAAGGCTTGTAGAAATGTGAAAACAATATGGATGGTTTCATCTCCTGTTAACATGCAGCACCACTAGAGGGAGCCTCGCCATTATTGAAAACGCTAGCAACCTTCTATAGACAGAATAATCTTTTAGTCGTGTTGCAAAAGTGCTGTTTTTTTCTGGTTAATAGTATCTTAAAGCAAATTTTACAAAAAACTGCTCTGGGGTTTAATCCCCCCCGCAACTGAGGCTTAAACCAAAGAAAGTCTGTAGTTTGTGGTGTCTCAAAACAAGTAGGCTAGCCTACATTATTTTTTTAACTTAGCATACATATACACATACTTTATAAATATTATTTTGTTTCTTTGTTATTATTTATTTCATTAAAATCACTAAAAGCCTTCCTTCCGCTGGAAAAAATAGTCCCTGGACGTGAACTACAACAGAAGGTAACGTTACATTGTTACGCCATTAGATGGCGGCAAAGACCGTCTTTATGAGTCAGTCAGTCAGAAGAGAAGATGCTTTGCCTAGCGTCCATTAACTTAAAAGACAAGATATCGCAGCGGACATTCAAATGGATTTTCTATTTATGAACATTGGACTGACCTGAAGGAAATTGCTATATCTAAATGCAGGTAAAGTAACTTAATACACTCGATCACTCGGTCACTCGCATTTTCTTTGGTTGGATTAAAATATGTGTTTTTTGGCTGGGTTCCCTGCTGAAATTCGCATTCAAGGGGCTAAATATCACATAATTGGGCTTGCTTCAACCCGCGGATATGAAAAACCCGCACCAACAGTTGAGAACAGAACAAACATATGTTTACGTTGCTAAGAGTGGTTGCTAAGGGTGTTGTGTAGTGATGCCAAGCGGCAACCTCGCCCAGTTTATCTTGAAGCCAACAAGGAAGTGACTGCAATTCATCGACAGGCTCCAGAAGGGAGCAGAATCATAAGCCCCATGTTAAAATGCCCAACTTTACAGCAGAAAAAAAACATGTTTACAGCCTGGTACAAATTGTGGTTTTGGTCCATATATCTAATTTTGCCCTCCATGACAACTGTGAGGGGGGTGATTTTTTTTTATAACTCATTCGTTTACATTATATAAAGCCTTAAAGTTCTGCATAATTAAGGGCGTGGCCACTTTGAGTGACAGGTGAATTGCCGTTTTTCTGCTGTCTGTTAGTAATTACGTCACCTCAGCTCCGCCCACTTTGCCCAGTTTCAGTAGGCGTTTCTCAATGTCAAGGAAGGATCCTCGGAAGCCAGAATTCCGAGGATGCTACGTCATCGACAGCCGTCGAAGGACTGTTCCAATGTCGAGGATCCTCGGAATTTCAACCAAGTGCTGCGTCCCAATTCGCATACTATCCGTACTAAATAGTATTCGAAAAAAGAATTAGTATGTCCCAAATCTTAGTATGTTGAAAAAAGTATTCCAAAGATTCCCGGATGGTTTACTATTTCCGGTCAGAATCCGAAGTGCAGATCGATGCGCACTCTAACGGCTGATATTGCCCACAACCCATTGCGAGAGGGACGAGGATTCGATTAGAACTACAAACGCGGATAAAAAGTGTTAAAAAACTACAAACATGACAGTTACGCGAGTCTGACGGTTAAGTGGAGATTAGATAAAGTGGTTTGGGTGAGCAATTATCAGTATTTAACCGGACGAAAAGATATTTATTCAATATTATCCACATTATATTTCTCCTTCAGCAGCATTGAGAACTTTTGTAATGATACGTTTGGCCATTAACTTTGCAAACACATGAGAGGAGTCTCTGCATTAAAGACCCACGAAAGGCAGATCATCGAGCGACTACATTTCTCTCCGATAAGGTAGGAAATTAAATTGAAAGTGGGGGATTTGAAGTTTTGAACTGTCACGATGATTGACAGGGCAGTTTAAACGGTGACGGGACGCACGTAACTGAGTCCGTTAAAGATGACGAAGTAGTATGTCCCAAAGCTTGCATACTCTTCTGCTACACACTCAAAAGTATGTACTTTTTCTTCACAAAAAGAGTACATACTTTTAGGACGTAGTATAAGTAGGCGAATTGGGACGCAGCCAAGGTCTGTGTCCTTCGTTCGAAAAATATGCCATATACAGGAAAGGATGCATACGAGTAGACTTCGCGCACTTAGCGTTCTCAAATCACCCACAATCCTATGCGCGCAGCTTTGCTATCTTGTTCAAAAAATACAAAATATCGGACGTTGGCGGAGTCGGAGCGTTAACGGGGCAATATGCTTTCAAGTGTAACGTTACCAAACATTTGTTATAACCGTAGTAAATATAAGTAAAGTTTAACTTTTGGTGACAGTTGGTGGTGGTTGAGGAGATTCCCCCCTTCTATGTAAAAGCGCTTTGAGTTAGTGCCTAGAAAAGCGCTATATAAATGTAATTAATTATTATTATTATTATTATTATTATTATTATTATTATTATTATTATTATTAACTTTTAAATGCCAGTACAAATTACAACCGTATTGATATTATACAAATGACGTTATTGATGGCTAACGGACCTTTTCACTGACGTAATGAGGCTGACGCGCACTTGCAAGCCTGTTCCATTTACATGTTCTCCGAATGCTAAAGAGGAGTCTCGCCTAGCCTCTGAAGGAAGTGACTTGGAAGGATTAGTCCTACAGAGGAAGGATCCTTGACATTGAGAAACACCTAGTTATTTGGGAGTGATGATGCTCTGCCAAGATGGCAACGGCCAGCTCGACCCTACTTTACGCTGCAAAACTGCTCTTCAGAAACCTACGGGTGACCTCACGGACACTACGTCTATATTTTTTTACAGTCTATGAGTGATACACAGAACCGTTATAGCCATATATGTCATAGCCGTGTTTTATAGTGATATTGACCAATCAGAATTAGGACTGGAACTGACCGTTTTATAAAACAATATAATAGTTTTTACAGTGGCTTCATAAATTAATTAAAAACATTTTTTTTTAAAAACATACGTGGTGCACATTCTTTGTAGAGACCTTGATCTATTTTTGTGTAATTAATTAAAAGAAGGTACAACTTTGAAAGTGTCTTGTCTTGAACACACCCGACATCATAAACACGACTTAACAACGCGTAAATACGAACTCAAGTTTTGTCGCCATCTCCTGGAGGTTTCAGTTTCATATTTAAAAATAGGCCTATACATTTTTTTTTCTATAATTTTTCTATATTCAAAATGTTCTTTTTAAAACATTAATCTCAGCATCATTTATGCAGGTGTAATTTGTACCAATTCAGATGCGTCGTCTGTGCCACTTCTGCAACACAAAGATGATTTTTATTGTTAGTGATTTTATTGGTATCGTGTCTTATTCTTCTAATTGCATTTATTGATTAAATATAGCATTTCAACAGAGTCCGTACACTCTACCAAAGAAGTCAAATGTAAGATAAGCACCGCATTTGGACTAGTTTGAAGGCGCCTGACCATCTTGATTAAATATAAGACATAGATATGGAGACTGTAGATGTGGATCTTTCAGAGATCCAGACAGTAGATATGGATCTTTTAGAGGATTTTGAGGAGTGCTTGACCCGGTCTCGCCCTGCCTTGGCCTTGGTCTTGTCTTAGTCTCAACACACTCTGGTCTTGGTCTCGGTTTAGTTGGTCTTGACTACAACACACATGTGAACGTTACAACAGTAGCGCTCAAACTCTTGGGAATTCTCTGCTTCTTATTACATAGCCCATATGGCCATATTCACATAATTGGAAAATGCTGTTTGGCTTTTCATATTATTGTGTTAGTGAGGACAATAGTTTGATTATTGAAGTCTGTGTGTAAGCATGGCTCTTGTTTCAGATAAGAGCACAATAGTCATATTCCGCTGTACAAACACCAACTCTCTATTCACGGAGAAAAAAACCCCATAAATGATTGTTTGTTCATAGATATCATATCCCCCCCCCAATTAATTTTGTGAAAAGCATTTAGTACAGTAGTGGCCCTGCTCTAATGTCAGAGCCACTGCATATTAAAAATGTACATGGTGCTAAGTAGGTCATGATAAATGCACAGAAAAATGACTTTCATTATGATGATGAGGATAGTTAATATTCAAGAATTATATATGAGGACGCACAGTGGGGTATGAGAAGTAAAAACGGCAGTCCTCCGTTGGGTAAAACTCTAATTAATGTGAGAGTGAGGTTGTCCTCAGAACAATACATGAGAAATGGGAATGTCTACTAAGACAAAACTGGGCAGGAACTCTTCAGAGGACGCGGGTGTGACCTTATTACTTAGAAAGATGACTTAATTTCAATTGCAACGCAATGTGCTAATTGCAATGGCTTAAAGTAATGTGTGAGCAGTGATTTATGGTGCCGTAATGGAATTCTCTATGATGCAATTTCATGTAATGTTAAATTGCATGGCAGGGTTAAACTAATTAATGGAGTATATATATTTAAAATAGACAAGCAGTGTCATTTTGGGAGATGGAGTTTGCAAGAAATTACCAGACAGGAAAGGAATCATGAAACATTTATGCACTGTACCATATCCAGACAGATGGGCCTGTCTCTGGAGACTGTGGATAAAACATTAGCAGCGAATTAAACTCTCTAGTCTGGATACTGTGCAATATTACTTTAATGTTGGGTTATGTTTTTCTTAAATGTTCTGGCAAGATAATGGCAATTGTTTAGTTTTTTTGTTAAGTCGGAAATGGGGAAAATCAGCTGCTGGAAAATGAACTGTTGTTTTGATCAAACAAAAAATTAAAGGAATAGTTCACCCAAAAATGAAAATTAGCCCATGATTTACTCACCCTCAAGTCATCCGAGGTGTATATGACATTCTTCTTTCAAACGAATAAAATCTGAGTTATATTACAATGTTCTGGCTAATCCAAGCTTTATAATGGCAGTAATAGTTGCTCTGTTTTTGAAGTCCATAAAAAAAATGCATCTGTCCGTCAAATAACTGCTCCACACGGCTCCGGGGTTTTAATAAAGGCCTTCTGAAGCGAAGCGATGCGATGCGATTGTGTAAGAAAAATATCCATATTTAAAAATGGATTTCATTTTTTTCTATGGCTCTGCATCAGCCATCCCCGCGCCATCACTTCCGGCGAATAAGGTAAAAAAATACATGCAAAATACTGGCGCGATCATAGATGTATAGATTCCTCATTAGTGCCTGCGCAGATCGGTCCAATGAGGCATCTACGTTTATATATCTTTGATTATTATTTTTGAGTATTTTGACCTTATTCGCCGGAATTTATGGCGCTGGGAATACTACATTTACATTTACATTTATGCATTTAGCAGACGCTTTTATCCAAAGCGACTTACAACTTGGGGGTACAATAAGCGATTGGTCGTACTAGATGACATTCGTCTGATAAGGCAGACTGATCTCATGAAATAGCGTATGTATGACACGCCAATTCGCTATACCATTTTGGCGTGCTATCAAGACGCATAATCGCTTTTTAGCGTGTTTATCAACGCAGTTTCATTCTACCCCCCTACACTACCCCTACCCCTAAACCTACCCATCACACACACACACACACACATATACACACACACTGCCCCTGCCCCTAAACCAACCCATCACAAGAAACATTTAGCATTTTTACATTTTCAAATGTATTTGAAATGCATTTTCATTTAGTATGTTTATGAATCCATTTACATTTGCGCGGAATCACACGGCGTACACATACATGCGGAATCACACGGCGTACACATACATGCGGAATCACACGGCGTACACATACATGCGGAATCACACGGCGTACACATACATGCGGAATCACACGGCGTACACATACATGCGGAATCACACGGCGTAGACATACATGCGGAATCACACGGCGTACACATACATGCGGAATCACACGGCGTACACATACATGCGGAATCACACGGCGTAGACATACATGCGGAATCACACGGCGTAGACATACATGCGGAATCACACGGCGTACACATACATGCGGAATCACACGGCGTACACATACATGCGGAATCACACGGCGTACACATACATGCGGAATCACACGGCGTACACATACATGCGGAATCACACGGCGTACACATACATGCGGAATCACACGGCGTAGACATACATGCGGAATCACACGGCGTACACATACATGCGGAATCACACGGCGTACACATACATGCGGAATCACACGGCGTAGACATACATGCGGAATCACACGGCGTAGACATACACGCAGAGATTATGGTTTGTTTCGGCGTACACATACACGCGGAATCACACGGCGTAGACATACATGCGGAATCACACGGCGTAGACATACACGCAGAGATTATGGTTTGTTTCGGCGTACACATACATGCGGAATCACACGGCGTAGACATACACGCAGATAGCTCAAAATGCGTACAGATAACACACCATTTGGCTTTAGAAAGTGCCGTGTATGTTTACGCAAAGTCATGATGTCATGTTGCCGACAAAAAAATAACATAAATACTCGCAGGAACCGAACGTTTTGTGTCTTTAGACATCAATGTGTCGCCACGAGCCACATGGTTTAAAAAGGATTCGTATGTCTATGTGTTTTTACTCTCGTACTCTAAAATATCCCCATTGACATGCATTATACGACTATCACACTGCAACGGTTGAAAATCTTTTCATTTGTGTTCTACTGAAGAAACAAAGACACCTACATCTTGGATTCCCTGGGGGTAAGCAGATAAACATAAACATTTTGTTTTTGGGTGAACTATCCCTTTTAGGGCTAAATCCCCAGATGAAGAGCCCTAAATGACTATGGCCCTGCATATGACTAAATGACTCAAATAGGGCATTGTTTGAGGGGACAGCCATTTGTAGTGGTGTCCGAAACCATAGTGAACGTTATTGAGTGCACTCATTCAATCCCACATTGCACCCCAACTAACGAGTGTACAGCCGATACCTGTCCGACTTCACACACTCGTTTTCATTCACTCCTTCAAGTGAACTATATTATGGGAATAGTGATTGAGGGTTTAGGGGGCGATTTTGGATTCAGCCAGTGTGAATGAAGTGTCCCCACTGAAAACAGCCTGTAATTTAAGACCAGTGTGTCTTACGCTACGTCTACATTAATCGGGATAGATTTGAAAACGTTCGATTTGAAAAGTTTTCGTTTCAAAACGCTCTCCATCCACACTAGCGTTTTCCAAACGTTTCTCCCATAGACGGTAAAAGAAATGGACAGAGCAACCCCATAGGCTTCGACGGGGAAAAGTTAAGTCAAGTAGAAGCCCTCACTTCCTGATGGCTGATGTACTGCGCAGCCTCAGACTGAGCTTGATGACGTAGATGTGACTTGAGCAACCAGTCTGACAGTTGTAAGTCCTCTAGTAGTTGTGCAAAGTGAAATCTGAATCACGTTGTTGAAATATTTATTTTATTCCCGTTGCTTTTGGCTCTCTATGGGCTTCTCCTCATGCTTCTCCCTTGACTTTATCCCCCCGATTGCCTCATAGACGAGCTTCTCCTCCTGTCTATACAGTAATTTCTCTACTATGCGACAGGGAGTCGCGTGGTTATGGCGCAATCGCTAGCCTATTTTTACAAAAACGGCTTCTACGGGGCGATAGTGTAAGATACAAGGTAATGGAGCCTTTTATACATTTTCGTGTGTCTTTAGAAATAAACAATGGACAAATGGAGTCTTTAAACACCTCAGATGTAAAGTTATTCGCTGTCAAAGTGAAGCCAAAATGAATGGGAGTCAATGGGATGCTAACAGCAGGTGATGGCTTGGTTAGCAATGGCTGCCCCTATGAAAGGTACGCTTTCCGGGTGCTGGATTACTGATATGAAGTGTGCAAAGTAACATATTTTAGCAACTGTGTGAAAGTGAATAGCACATAATTGGCACAATAGCTGTACAAACATACGTATCTATTGGTACAATATGCGTCAAATGACTAAACATGCGTCATCGTTTTCAAATACCTACACAGGCCACACTACAGCGCAAAGACGTTTTCAAAAAGCTACGTTTTCGTTGACTTAAAACGCCGTCTCAGTGTGAACGGAAGGCCAAAATGGAGAGAAAAAGATGTGTTTATAAACGAAAACGTATAGTGTGGACATGGCCTTAGAAACCACTGCCTGCACTTAAAGGGGTAGTTCACCCAAAAATGAAAATTCTGTCATTAATTCCTCACCCTCATGTCGTTCGACACCCGTAAGACCTCCGTTCATCTTCGGAACACAAATTAAGATATTTTTGTTGAAATCCGATGGCTCAGAAAGGCCTCCATTGGCAGCAAGGACATTTCCACTCTCAAGACCCATAAAAGGTACTAAAGACGTTAAAAGTCTATCTCACTACAGTGGTTCTACAATAACTTTATGAAGCGACGAGAATAGTTTTTGTGCGCAAAATAAAATAAAAAAATATTTTTATTCAACTTGTCTTCCGTCCAGGCCTCAGATGTGAACTCACAAAGCACCACAACGCATGTGCGAGAATAGAGCCGGCGTTCGGATACATGACCTGGAAGCGAGGAGCTTTGTTTACAAGCAGAGGAAGACGCGCCGTGTCTAAGCTGTTGAATTCTACATTGATCGTGCTTTAGGTCTTGGCGTAGTGCTCAAAATGGGGCTAAAGTGTGCATCTCCTGGATACCGAACGCCAGCTCTACGTCATATTTTCGCGCATGCGTCGTGGTGCTTCGTGAGTTCAAGTCTGAGGCCTAGATGGAAGACAAGCACCTGTTGAATAAAGTCGGGGGGGGGGGGTTTGCGCACAAAAACTATTGTCGTCGCTAGAGATGCTCCGATCAGCATTTTTGGGGCCGATCACCGATTACCGATCACCAAGATCATGATCTGCCGATTGCCGATCACTGCCGATCACAGAATGGCAGGGGAATGGCAATCTTTTATCTATAATCTTGCAGAGTTTGCACCATTTGTAGAAATGAAACTAACTCTAAATTAACTGAGTCAAGATCTTGAAGAACCACCAAGTGTTTATTTTAGAAAATGAGATAACTTAAGGCTACTGTAGGCCATCTTTCCCAAATAAATGTATATAATAAATGTATATAATTATCTCACCTAAATATTTGATCATGCAGTCAATTTTTGTTTTTAAAAACAATTTTTCAGGTAGGTCTAACATTAGTATTGAGGTAAGAAATACTAAAGACATTTAATAAGAAATCAAATGTAAATTTATATTGGTCTTCCCTGAATAAATTAAATTAGATTAATCCTTACACTTAAGGTTGCAAAAGTTAGTCATTCAAGAGCAGTGAGTGTCATAAAGGTTCATCAAACAACACAAGACAAAGAGAAACTCAGAGACAGCAGCAGTTTATTCGACAGCTGTCACTTTAAGAGTGAACACGGTTACAGTTACATGCAATTGCACAAACGTTCACTCGCGAGTCACGACGGGGTTTACGTGCATACTCGTCAAGACGGTCATTTAGTACATACATTTGTGTGTATTTGACTATTTCAGCGCAATTTGTACTCGCAAGCTTTTTGTGAGATGGTCTGTGTGTGTGTTGGCCTGTGTGTGTGTGTGTGTGTGTGTGTGTCTCCAGACCGTGCGCGCGAGTGCTGAGCGGTTTGAACACTGGCAAGACTTAAAAATAAATGCAAATGATAAACTTTAGTGACGATGTGACACTGCCTCGATTGTGCAAAGTGGCAAATCCTGTGTCAACTGAGCAGCTCGATTTTAGTGCAGATGCGATGTGCTGATGTGAAGCCATTTGAGCATTTTGAAAGGGAGAGAGAGAGCGCGTGCACGCGGTGATTCACGCGCGCTGTTTGTGAACTTACATCATGGTCTCACAGAAAGTTTTCAAATGACTGCGTAAGTTATTTAATATAGAAATATTAATTGTACCTCACCTTCAGCATTATAATTATTTTACCCGCGCTGGAAAGAGAATGAGACGGTGTCGCTGCATATCATGCCCTAGCTCTCACGGCAGGCACAGGGTTTATGTGTCGTCAGCTGCGATCGGTTCATGAGATCGGCCTTTTTGGAGACCGCCGATCAATCATCCCAAAGCGATTATCGACCGATCGAGATCGGTTGACGATCGATCGGAGCACCCCTAGTCGTCGCTTCATAAAATGATTGTAGAACCACTGTAGTGAGATCGACGTCTTTGTACCTTTTATGGGTCTTGTGAGTGTAAATTTCGTTGCTGCCAATGGAGGCCTTTCTGAGCCATCGGATTTCAACTAAAATATCTTAATCTGTGTTCCGAAGATGAACGGAGGTCTCACGGGTGTCGAACGACATGAGGGTGAGGAATTAATGACAGAATTTTCATTTTTGGGTGAACTAACCCTTTAAACCACTTACAAAGTTTGTTAATGGTTTATTTTCTTCTGAAGCTTCTTACACTGTTCCAGCACTTTGCGCTGAAAACATCCCACAGTTTACATTAGGCATGATTTTAAGAACAAAAGAGTGTATTTTGCTTTTAAATGCAAATGCTTCACTGGCTGTTCTGCTCAAATGATCACATTCATCATTTCAAGTTTCTATTTCATATTGTAAACATTAAGTTTATTCCATTACAGTTCACTTCTCTTCAACTGTAATGCCATGAAATATTGCATGAAATATTAATATTTAATATATTTTAATGTATTAAATTAACTCCAGTCTTCAGTGTCACATGATCCTTCAGAAATCATTCTAATATACTGATTTGCTGCACAAGAAACATTTATTATTATCAATGTCGAAAACAGTTGTGCTACTTATATTTTTTGATAAATAGACAGTTCAAAAGAACAGCAGTTATTTGAAATATATATTTTGTAGTCTTTACTGTCACTTGTTAATGCGTCCTTTTCAAAAAAAAATTTTGGGGGTGTTTTTTTTTTTTTTTGGAGATGTAAAAAAAAATTACTGGCCCCAAACTTTTGAATTGTATACACTTTCAAAAAAAGGTACAAAAGCTGTCACTGGGGTGATACATTTGTACCTAAAGCGTGTATAGTATAATATATTAGTATAATATATCAAAGGTACATATTGGTACCAAAAGTGTACATGTTCGAACCTTTTTAAAGGCACAATATGTAAATTTCAAAACAAAGGTGTAGCTTGATGACGCCTTGATTTCGCTGAATCATGGGAGTTGTTGTCTTCACCTCTACAGCCGGTAGCACAGAATCCGACGGGACTCGGGCAGAAATCATATTCATGTTTAACAATGATAAGTTTTCTGTCTGATGAATGTATCCAAACAGTTACTCACATGTCTAATAAAACACATAATATATTAAAGCGTCTTTGGTGTTTCCATTATTTTTTAAAGCCAGAAATCGAGGGTAAGGCGTGTATGTCATTGATAGGCGACGCACAGACACTTGTTGAAACCTGGTTAAAATTTAAACATTCTTATAAGAATTTGGGATAATGTAAGTGCACAAGTCAACAAAATATATAACACTGTTCTAGTGTTTTTTGGATATTTGAATCCAAAAATCTTACATATTGTACCTTCAAAGGAGACCATTCCAGTGACAGCTTTTGTACCTTTTTTTCCGAGAGATAATTATATTTTTTGTGTAAATGCATTTATGTGCCTCTGTGCGGCATAAATGTACCTTGTCATTGTTACCTTTTCAATGCTTTACCTTTTAAACCATTTAAAAAAGCACCACGGTCTCTGCAATAATTTTATATTATAAGACTCCTAATTATGATGATGGCTAGTTTACTATACTTTTTTAATATTGCAATCACATTCAAGTGTAAGGAAGAAATGTGCAATGCAGTGTAGGAAAAACTGGTTTTATTCAAGGAGTTGTGTAACACTAACAAGCTGCTTGGAACGTGATGTTAGTCACCAATGTAGCAATTGGTATTTACAGTTATGAACAAAACAGGAAATGCCGCAGATATTTTACAGATCAGTCAGACCCTTTTCTTTTTGATATGTTGCTTTGATTTTGGACACCACCAGCAGCGTGTTTTACCAGTGGAATGCAGGGATATTTTTACACCTTCTGACCCAGATGTAAAGGAGAGTTTAGGGCCGAAGCGCCAGACTGTGCCAGATGGGACGGTTGAGTGCGTCCTATACTAGACCCCCTGCTGAGCATAGACCAGCCCCAGCCACACGTCTCCCGACCTGCTCCAGCTGTAGAGGTGCTGCTCATCTTTCATAATTCATTACAGGGGCCGAGACACAAAGCAGGCTGCCTGCAGGCTGTGCTATGATGTAAAAAGTGCTGCATTATGCATAGGATGTGTTATGTTCTTAGCTTCAGACCGAGCAAAGGTCTGCCCTCTGAGGGCAAATGTCAATGTGTATTGTGGTGACCCGAATGATTTGTGAAAATGCTCCTCACAAATAACACTCCAGGACAGCATGAAGCCGTCACCACAATAAATTCTACGCAAGGACGGACATCTCAGCTAACAAAAATATGTGGAACTTTTGCTAATGTCCCAATTCAATTTTGATTCAACCATTCAGACAACCATGTGCAAATTCATGAGTCAACACTATTGTTGAGTATTTTCTCCTTAAAGCTCCAGTGAACCA
The DNA here is from genome assembly GCF_949357685.1 of Gobio gobio. Lineage (NCBI taxonomy): Eukaryota > Metazoa > Chordata > Actinopteri > Cypriniformes > Gobionidae > Gobio > Gobio gobio. The sequence goes on from NC_137114.1 coordinate 42,517,715, forward strand.
AAGACAGTCTCAAAAACATGTCAACGGTGTTTCTTACGTCACATACTACTGTGTAACCAATCACGTCAACTTGTGGGCGGGCTTTAGCATATCATTAACTAGCTGTGAAGCAGGGGAGTCTCAAGAGAAGTCCGCTTATCGAGGTATATTTTTCTGTTGATATGAAAAATCGGGTACTTTTAGCAATATAGCGGGTGAATTATGTACTGTATATGATGTATATTACGATGTTATGATGAACTATATGTCTTTCTCCACTGACGTCTATGATGTTTAAAGCGTTTCTAAGGCCCCGATCAGACAGAACGTGTTTTTTCAGTGAGAGGCGCCTTTTTTGAGCGTTATGCGCGCTGTTTGTGCACCCCAGGCACCTCGTGTTTTAACCGCCTGCTGTGCCTCGCATTTTTCCAGGAGTGCTCTGAGAGCATGAAGTTGAAAAAAACAGCTCTGAGCAGAAAAGCGCACGACGTCATCGTGTTTTTTTCCCATTGTCCAATCGAATGAATGGAGAGGTGGGCCTTCCGTTCTGGTGACGGTTATCTTGATTAGACTGACAGCACAGCTAATTCGGGATTGCCTAAAAACATAAAAATAAATTTAAAAGACGCAGCGCACTGCTATTTTCTAAATTAAAAAACGTCAACCAAAAAAGGCAGCGTTTTCGAACCTGAAAAACGCGTTCTGTCTGATCGGGGCCTTAGTACGCTGACTTCGACAGCTGTCTGACTCTGAGATGGTGAACGGTAACATGGTTTGTGTAAATATTAGCAACACATTATTAGCTGTTTGATAGCATAGTCAAGCAAAAGGATAATCATATTAATTACCGTTATGTGTCTGACGTTGTAAAGAGCGATACCGTTGTGCAGCGTTTACTACAGTAACTTGAGTAAAAGTTGAGCAAGTGTATCTCTGAGCTGCTGTGAGTGAGTGGAGGCGGAGCTCATTTGCATATTCATATTTTCGTGTATACTAAATGAAGCAAGGGTGTAGAGCAAGCGACAACCTCCCGCAGTTTCTCTTGAAGCCAATACGGAAGTGACTTAAACTGCAATTCATCGACTGGCCGCTAGGGAGAGGCTCCAGAAGGGAGCAGAATCTCATTGAGCTCCATGTTAAAATGCCCAACTTTACAGCAGAAAAAAACATGTTTACAGTCTGGTACAAATTGTGGTTTTGGTCTATACGGCTAATTTTGCCCTTCATGACGACTGTGAGGGGGGTGAATTTTTTATAACTCATTCATTTACATTATATAAAGCTCTTAAAGTTCTGCATGATTAAGGGCGTGGCCACGTTGAGTGACAGGTGGATCGCGTCACCTCAGCTCTAGCCACGTCCCGCCTCTTTGTCCATTTTCTGTTATCCGGGAGTGACGAGCTGACAAGATGGCAACGGCCAGCTCGACCCTACTTAACATTTCAAAACGGCTCTTCAGAATCCTACGTGTGACGTCACGGACACTACGTCGACATTTTTTTACAGTCTATGGTGTAGAGTTAAATTCAAGCTATTTTAAGGCATGTTTTTTTTCACAAGATAAAACGTTTAAATATGTAATTTTAGTGATCAAAGATGAGTTTTAAGGGATAAAATTATTGATGACAGGGGGACCTTAAAAACCTTTTTCTTGGTTATGCAAACTTTAGGGGAATAGACTATTCCATTTTATCTTTTTGCGTACGTTATGGGAATGTTGCATTTAAATGTTCTCTGAACCTTACGAAACAAGTAGAAACGTTTGAAAAACGTTAGACAAACGTCAAACAAAAATGGCCGTTGTGGCCTAATGGTTAAAGAGTCAGACTTGTATCCTGAAGTTCGTGGGTTTGAGTCTCAGTTCCGGCAGAGTGAATGAACAGCGCTCTCTTCCACTCTCATTACCCACAACTGAGGTGCCCTTGAGCAAGGCACGTCCAAGTGTGACGTCAGAGGCCAGGCCAATGCCGCCCTGCAGCCGATTTTTTAGATTTTATTGGTCATGTCAATCACAGTAGAGACTGCCTCTACACCAAACACTGATCCCTAAACCTACCCGTCACTGTAAACAATGAAATTAGCTGCAGGGCGGGATTTCTGACACCACACTTGGATGTGGGCGGAGCTGGATATCCACCGCAGGCATACTTGACCTAACCGGTGCCCCAACAAAAATGGCTGCCCGCTGCTGTGTGTGTGCACTTGGATGGGTGAAATACAAAGCACAAATTCTGAGTATGGGACACAATATTTGGCTAATCGTCACTTATCATGTATAATGATTTTGTGCTAACGTTTTAAGAACATTATTAAAGACCAGAGGTGCGTCCGAAATCGTACAGTACTGCCTGAGTATGTACTACATTTGAATTTGAACTTCACAACCATTAAAAAGGTATATTCTATATAGTATGAATGTAATCCAAATCCTCATGGGATAGTAAAGTGTCCATCGTATACACAAATATATTCTTTTGTGCTCCAAAGGAAATATAAAGTCACAGGTTTGGAGTGTCATGAGGGCGAGTCAATGATGACAGACAAGTTGACTTCTTTTTCCTGTGGCATTCTTTACAGTAAATTAGTCAGCTGCATACTTCTGAGCAGTAACTCATGCTGTCATTATGAATCACTCAATACAAGTCTTACCAGTTCACAAAGCGGCTTAGACACTCTTTTATTTTGAGGAGTGAAGGGATCAGAGTACTTTGAGTCAGAGACAACCTTTTCATTAAAGATTTATAGCCTCCAGAGATGCAAAGACATTTCAGTTTAGAGTACAAACACCAGTATTGTTCAGCATACTATGAAAGAATATGTGCTCCATATTGCAGAGTTTCTTTCAGATGCTGTAGTTTTACTCCTGTTTGTTGTCACTAAGTTTTAGATACATAAACATTATGGAAGAGGAAACTGTCTATGTGGACATATAAAACTGTCTATAATGATCATGTTTGTAATATGGACACTGTGAAAGACTATAGAGATGGAGCATGACGTTTACACGTTAAACTAAAAACTGAAAGCTTTTTATGCTTTTTGGCTGTTTTTGAACAACAGTTTGAAAACTCTATGTGGACATATACTTAAAACGATACCATTATCGTCTATGTAAACTCAACAATGCAAATTTGTGACGTCATGTGCATGGGTATTATGTGTTTAGTCTAGGTACATAGCGTTTCTTTACAAAGTGACATCACAGTGTTTTAATACAGCGCTTTTAGTCGTTTACACGGATCCGTGTGAACAGGGGATCTTTTGACAATGTTGTTGTGTGTACACGAAAAACACAAAGGACATTTTTTCCCCTTTTTAGTACATTGATGTCATGTTAATGAATGACAAGTGACAATTGCGATGATGTCTGGGCAGATCTTTGGCTGCGGATGTGTTTGGGGTTTGGAAATTTTGAGCGGTTTGACCCCGCTTGGAATGCGACCATGTCTCAAAAGCGAAAAGCTCAGTTTTTTTGTCTGAAAAATTGCCAGAGGGCTTGTGAAATTCAGTCAATAGCATAACAGGATCTCTAACAGACCTCCATAGTTCCACAATAGAGACCAGCAAAAGAATTACAAACCCAACAGGACGAGACACGCCTCAGCAGAACCAACAGCATCCTTCTATAATCTCTGCAACATTTTTCATGCTTTTTTGTCTATTGAGTTGTGTTGAGTGTTATTTCAGTATTATTTATATAGTATGTTATTTTTGTAATATTTTGTATGAGCTTTTATTTTTAGATTTTCAGTTTTAATTTAATTGATTTTGTCATTTTTATCAATATATTATATATATACACCGATCAGGTAAAGTGAATAACACTGATTATCTCTCCATCACGGCACCTGTTAGTGGGTGGGATATATTAGGCAGCAAGTGAACATTTTGTCCTCAAAGTTGCTGTGTTAGAAGCAGGAAAAAATGGGCAAGCGAAAGGATTTGAGCAAGTTTGACAAGGGCCAAATTGTGATGGCTAGACGACTGGGTCAGAGCATCTCCAAAACTGCAGCTTTTGTGGGGTGTTCCTGGTCTGTAGTGGTCAGTGTCTATCAAAAGTGGTCCAAGGAAGGAACAGTGGAGAACCGGCGACAGGGTCAAGGCTCATTGATACACGTGGGGAGCGAAGGCTGGCCTGTGTGGTCTGATCAAACAGACGAGCTACTGTAGCTCAAATTGCTCAAGAAGTTAATGCTGGTTCTTATAGAAAGGTGTCAGAATACACAGTGCATCACAGTTTGTTGCATATGGAGCTGCATAACCAGTCAGAGAGCCCATGCTGTACACCGTCGAAAGCGCCAACAGTGAGCATCAGAACTGGACCACGGAGCAATGGAAGAAGGTGACCTGATCTGATGAATCACGTTTTCTTTTACATAATGTGGATGGCCAGGTGCTGTGCGTCGCTTACCTGGGGAACACATGACACCAGGATGCACTATTCCCCAGATCTTAATCCAATCGAGCATCTGTGGGATGTGCTGAACAAACAAGTCTGATCCATGGAGGGCCCATCTCGCAAATTACAGGACTTAAAGGATCTCCTGCTAACATCTTGGTGCCAGATACCACAGCACACCTTCAGGGGTCTAGTGGAGTCCATGCCTTGACAGGTCAGGGCTGTTTTGGCAGCAAAATGGGGACTAACACAATATTAGGTCATAATGTTATGCCTGATCGGTGTATACATATAGTTGTAGTCAGAATTATTGGCACCTCTGGTAAATATGATCAAAGAAGGCTGCAAAAATAAATCTGCATTGTTTATCCTTTTGATCTTTCATTCAAAACAATCTAAAAAAAAAAGTACTTTTCATTGAAGTAAAAGAATTGAAAGTGGGGGGAAACCTAGAATTGTTTATGAGTAAAATATCTCTAAAGTATATTCCCATTAATATTTAATTTTTTTAGCACACCAGGGTGACTAGGAGCATGACACTGTCCAGCCATGACTTCTTGTTTCACAGGAGTATAAATATGAGGAAACAAAGGCCAAATTCCCGTAATCATTCACCACAATGAGTAAAACCACAGAATATAGTTCTGATGTGCAGAAAAGGATTCTTGAGCTTCACAAAAGCCTCTCCTTGAACTGTCACCTTATCGTGGTGGAGAGGTTTGAGTACCCGAATGATCCTGCCTGGGAGCTATGTTGTCTGGGGCTATATGCCCCTGGTAGGGTCTCCCAAGGCAAACGGGTCCTTTTTGACGGGACAGACCAAGAACAGTTCACAAACCCTTATGTCCACAACCACACCAAGGACCGTGACGTCGCCCGGCATGGCGCAGCCGGGGCCCCACCACTATGTCTCCCGGCTGGCCTGGGAACGCCTCGGGGTTCCCCCGGAAGAGCTGGAGGAAGTGGCTAGAGAGAGGGAAGTCTGGGCGTCTCTGCTTACACTGTTGCCCCCGCGACCCGGCCCCGGATAAGCGGAAGATGATGGATGGATGGAGCTTCACAAAAGAGAAAGTGATTAGAAATGATTAAGAAGTTAAAATCAACTGAAGATGTTATGAATCTGCCTGGAAGAGGACGTGTGTCAATATCGTCCTATTGCACGGTGAGGAGAGTTTGAGTGGACAAAGACTCTTCAAGGATCACAGATGGAGAACTGCAGAGATTAGTTGAGTCTTGGGGTCAGAAAGCCTTCACAACATCTAACAACCCCTATAAATCAAAAGGTTGTTTGGGGGGATTCAATAAAAATCCTCCTCGTTCATCCAAAAACAAACTCCAGCATATTCAGTTGTCAGACACGACTGGGACTTCAAACGGGAGCTGGTTCTGTGGTCAGATGAAAAAAAAAAAAGAGCTTTTTGGCAGAAAACTCACCAGATGAGTTTGGTGCAAACAGGGATACAAAGTACCCCATGCCTATTTTTTTTCTGGAGGTCTGGACATCTTGTTCAGATACATGGCATCATGGATTCTAGCAAATACCAACAGATAAAAAATCAAAACCTGATGGCTTCTGTTAGAAATTTTATAATGGGCCATGGTTGGATCTTCCATCAGGACAATGATCCAACACAAACTTCAAAATCAACAGAAAAATGTGTCACTGAGCACAAAATGAAGCTTCTGCCATGGCCGTCCCAGTCCCCTGACCTGAATCCTATAGGAAATGAGTCGGTGAACTGAAGAGAAGAGCTGGGAATCTGACGGATCTGGAGAGATTCTGTGAAGGAATGGTCTCTGATCTCTTGTCTCTAAACTCATCAGGCATTTTAGAAGAAAAATCAGAGCTGTTCTCTTGGCAAAAGGAGGTTGCAAAAATATTTATTAAAAGGGTGCCAATAATTATGGCCAATGTGTTTGGGAGAAAAGCATTTATTTTCATGATGTGATTTACCCCCATTTTCATTTTTACTTCAATGAAAGGTTAGATTTTTGCCTTTTTTTTAATGAAAGATTAAAAGGATAAAAAAAATGCAGATTTATTTTTACAGCCATCTTTGATCATATTTACCAAGGGTGCCAATAATTAAACTTATTTATATCAGTTGCCAAGGCAACATTTAAGTAGTTTTTTAACCAAAAAGTTATATTAAATATTTTTATTTCAGCTTTATTTTGATTACCATTTTTTAAATAGGTTTAGTTGTATTTAACAATAACAGCACTGTATTAGTATTTCCTCAGACAGTCTAGCTCTGCTCTATCTCAGTTTTTCTGTGTCACTGCATTTGAAAGTACGAAGCGGATTCCAGTGTTATCAAAAAAGAAAAATGTACTCATTTATCGCTTATCATCTGACTCTTAGTTCTGCATCTCACTAATTGAATGGGAGGACACTTATTGCATTGATATTTTCAAAGAAATTCTTCAGCCTCTCACAATGAAAACATTTGTGGCATTAAACAGGAACAACAACAAGCTTGACAAGTTTCCTCATTGTAGATCCTCATTTCATTTGTGTTATGACTGAAGCAATAATGCATTTCAGCCCTTTTAATCTTGCTTTCAGTGCCTGCTATTTTCTATAATGCATTTATTTTGGTAAAAAAAGAGAGCAGGATAATGGATAACCCAGCGTTTCAATTAGCCATTTTAGTTTTTTTGCTAGTTTGTATTAGCTTAGCCACACTCTGTTATCTACGCATTCTCATCTGATCCTCTAAATAGTTAAATCGCATTGCAAATTAGTATTTGTAGCATCTACTGATCACTCAAGGCTCTCCTTTGTGATCAGTGGGCTTGTCGTCTCTGTTGTAGGTCTTGGTTTCTGTCTTTCTAATCAAAGAAAAACAACAACAACAACACCCGCTAACTGATACTGCTTTACTTTATTGTTTATTTGGGCCTCGGCCTGTTTTTTGTCAGATCTTGGTTTCAGATATTGGGTCTTTGTCTGGACGTCGTCTGGTCTTGGTTTGACAGACTCCAGGATCCCAGTTATCAGAAACCAGAGCATCTGAAATCTCTTGTATGCTTTGATGCATAATGAAAGTGATAAACGTTATCCGCGGTAAGTGTGTGGGATAAAGGAGACTGATATGTCATCCGAGTGTTTCATTAGAATGATTCGAAAATGTTTTTTTGTGGCTCTGGAGAATATTATAAGTCTAAAAAAAAGAAACCTAAACATGAAGGACCAAACCCAGGCCTACAAAACTCCCCTCACACAATCCTTTTGAGGTTTTCTCACACAAAAAAATGGCTTAAACTTGTTTGAATGTGGTGAAGCATTCGTTCTGGTGTAATCGCTCAAAATAATTAATTGGAGTGGAGCCAGCTCAAATTAAACAAATTAGTTCAATCAAAAGAACTTTTATGAGTATTTCGAACTTTCTTTTTCTTTTAAGTTCACAAAACAAACTTGTTTCTTTTAATTTATACTAACAAAATGTCACTGAAATTGAGCTGGGATTTCTATTTCCCGGCATGCTTTGCCATGACACTCAAACGGGAGAGTAAATGCTAAAATTATGTGTTTTTTTGTGCAAGATAAATGTTAAGGTGGAGATTTAGTAGTTTATAATGTTTTGCTATGCTAGTTTAGAAGAGTTTATGTTATGTTGGGGGGGGTTACCATCATGGGGATGAGAACAGATTTACAGTATGTAAAATGTTTTTTATTGTACTCATTCAGCAAGTGTTATGCTATGCTAATGCTATCAGAGCATTGTGTTGCCAATTAGAAAGCATTTATTGAATTAGCTAGTTAAAGCTAGCCAAGTTTTAATTTAAATGTATGAATTAGCTTACTCAAATATTTGGAGTTAAGAGCAATTCAAATGTATGAGTACAAAATAAAATTCTGAAAGTTCTACATTCTTAAAGGTGCAGTGTGTGAATTTTAGCGGCATCTAGTGGTGAGGTTGCGAATTGCAATCGCCCATGGCTCACCCCTCCCTTTCCAAGCACATAGAGAAGCTACAGTGGCCGACACAGGACAAAGATGTCATCTTCTGAGAGAGCAGAGTGTGAATAGCGCTCTATAAAGCAGTTTGTCCGTTTAGGGCTACCGTAGAAACATGGCGGCGCAAAATGGCGACTTCACTGTAAGGGGACCCGCAGTGTATATAGATAGAAATGGCTCATTCTAAGTTATTGAAAACATAACGGTACATTATTTAAGGTCTTTATACACCACTGAAAACATAGTTATGTGTATTATATTGCATTTCTGTCAATAGATAAATACTACACACTGCACCTTTAAAGGTCCCATGGCATGGCATTTTTCTATTATTTTATAATGTTTCCTGAGCTGTACTTATATTGTTAGTATGACTTTTACATCATAAAATGTCATAATTTAGAAATAAAAGGCATTTTTTCAATACTGCTGTTTGCCCTGTGGCTGAATGCCCTGCTTCAAGAGGCGTGTCTGCTGTGAGACTTCAGTAAAAACACCCACTGTTGTGATTGGCTGACATCTTTGCATTTTATATGAGCGGAGGGGGCGTGGTTTATCGAGGCACGAGCAGGCACGAGCTGCTGCCAGAGAGACGGATGGACCTGTGTTCACTTCACATCAGTTCTCAGCATGTCTGAACTGTTTTAGTTACAGCATATACTTTAGGTTATTAGTCTATTTCTAGTCGGAGGGACTGTCACTCATGTCAGAAAGTTAGTAACTTTAGTAAATTATGGATCAGCGCTGACTGGAGACGCGAACCGTTTAGAACGATTCAGTCCGATTTGGTGAACTGATTCGGTTCACTAAAAAGAACTGGTTCAAAAGAAAGATCGTTCGCGAACCGGACATCACTAATGTACCAGAGACTGAGCTCAGCGATTGCTAACAAAGTTATTTATAGTAACTACTGAGTTATGAGAGCGCTGTCAGTCAGCGCGAGTTTATTGTGTTTGTATCTGAGAGTTCTGAATAAACAGTCACACCGAGTCCGTCTCTTCATCATTATTCTACCAACTTTGTAACACATGCAAAGTACCATTACAGCTGTCGAGATGAACGAGTTAAAAGTAAGTGTTGATAATAGCATTATTTTTAAAATAAAATAAAAGCGTCAGTGACGCGCGTTGAGTACACAGCGCAAACAAAGACACAACAGCAGTAATCGGATGTAATCCAGTTTATTGTGGGGCTAGGCTGGCTAGCCCGGATATGCTCAAGCTTACCCCCCTTCTGCTTAATCTCACGCCGCGTTTGGTGCCTCCGCTGTGGGCCAGATGCAGTACTGTGGGTCGGGGATGTTGAAGGCCGAGCTTCGGCGTGTGTGAGGTTTATCTCTGCTGATGTTGAGCAGAAACTCATGACTGTATGCACATTTTAGAACCGATAGACGCGACGAGGACGTACAAAAACACTGACTCACAAGATAGAAAACACGAAAACACCGTTCTGTCTGGAGAGAGAGAAGCCGCATTGTGTGCACGAATAATAAATAATTAGCTACACATCAGAAATCACTGATCACAGATCAGAAGGAACTGAAAAAAGACTTCTGTTTTCATTTGTACATCCAAACACTGAGAAACTGCCAGCGTTCACTCGTTCACAAGCAATGATGCAATGATCTCTCGACGAGCGTTTGCATGGGCGTGCCAGATTCTCTGGGCGGAGGAAAGGGAGGAAACCGCTCCTGCTTGGACGTCAAACCAGGAGACTTCAGGATTGGCTAGTCTGGCCTGTCATTTTCTCAAAGGCAGAGAAAGACAGCCACAACTCGGTTTTACACCGATCAACATTTCTATCCACTTGGGGACAATATTCAGGCTAGGGGAACTCATATTAATGTTGAAAAACCTCATAAAATGAAAATTTCATGCCATGGGACCTTTAATATAAAAAAGAGTTTTGCCAACTGATTTGGGTTTACAGTGCAGGGTTTCAGTCAAATACAGTCTAACAGTTTAACACTTCATGTCAATACTTTGGTTGTCATCAATGAACATGTTGAATAATAGTTCAAATGAAATAGACGGCTTTTAGACTCATGTCTGTGTAAATGTTGACCACCAGAGTAACAATGTTCAGCTAAAACTAAAAGGCAGAACTAAAATAACAGAGTCACCTCCATAAACATTGCTGTTTTGTTAAGGGATTGTGAGTTCCCAGCATGCATTACGACATGAATAAATTATACAGTTACTGTTGAAGGATTAATGTTTTACTATTTTATGCTTTTAGTGTTGTTTTTGTCATCACAGTTAGTTAGGCTATATTGTGTGTTGATGTTCATTGCTCAAATGTGTTTGCTTTATTATATGTTTGTATGCAGAATGCTTGATCTTCATGTTGTAAAAAGTATGTGCAAACAATTATTTATATAGACAATAATGTGAGTTTATTCCCTGAACACAAGATCTGTTAAGAAGATTTAGCAATGCATGCCTTTGTTCTTTGACTTTTTAAAGGTAGCTGTGATATTCTGAGTTCAATGTTAATTTATTTATTTATTACGGTGTGTGTGAAAGGTGGGTATAGTGTGAAATATATCTTAATGTTATGACTAGGCGAGATTATACTACAGCGGATGATGTCTTTATAGTATCAGAACATCAAAGAAATCAAAGGTTCTCTACATGTGGTCTGCCTTTTAGGTGCTTTTAGAAGTTATCAAATATTTACATGCCCATACCATCATAATCCTCTCATAAAAGTTTCTTATATATTACCTCACCACAAAAAAACACACACATTCTGTGCCCTTTAGAATCTACAAAAGAAGTGCAAGCTGTTTTATGTTACATCATATCATTAAACCTTTTTTAAAATGCAAAATAAATGAGTGAAAAGGAAAACACCTCATAACTGTAGTGAAAGTGCAGGTACAATAAAAAGCTCTTCTCCATTGGAAATGTTATAATGGCACAGTTTGATATGCCACAATCTATATAACAGAGAAGAAAGGGGGGGGGAAAGGACCCCTCTGGGGAAAAGTGGGGCTATAAACTCATATATAGAGCAAGAGAAGGCGGGGGCTCTCAGCCGAGACTCTGTTAATGGACGCTTTGCATTTGCCGGGTCATGCTGAAGCTCTCGCAAATTGTGAGATGGTCTCCAACCATTACAGGCCACAAATTGATTGATTCCTGTAAGCATTAGGAAGCTTAAATTACTTACGTTTCTGAAAAGGGCACAACACTCACTTCCTCACTTACCTTATGAGTTCTAAAGTCGATATAATTCATACTGAATGTGGATTCACTCTCCTTAATGGTGTTTCGAACACATTCATGTACAGTGTTGGGGAAAGTTACTTTGAAAAGTAATGTATTAGAATATTGAGTTACTCCCTTAAAAAGTAACTAACATACACTGTAAAAAATGGTATGTGCTATTTACCTAAAAGAAATTATGGTAACAATATTACACGTAATATTTTGGAGTAGTTTTGACTTGGTTTCTTTAATGGAATCTACCTGAATAAATCTAACCTAAATTATTTAGTTTATGAAACAATTAATTTAATATTTTTTGTGAAATGTGCTTATTTATTTTAAGTTGAAATTTGTTTATAAATTAGAGTGAATAGAAATGACCTGATGTTTATATTTGACTTACACTCTAAAAAATGCTGGGTTAAAAATAACCCAAGTTGGGTTGAGAATGGACTTACCCAGCAATTGGATTGTTTTAAGCAAACATTTAACCCAACCGCTGGGTTAAAACAACCCAATTGCTGGGTTAGTCCATTTTCAACCCAACTTGGGTTATTTTTAACCCAGCATTTTTTAGAGTGTACTTTATACAATTAATATATTAGCACAGCACAAGCAGAAACAAACTTGTTACTGCACTGGCATTAGCAAAGTTATTGCTTATTGAACAAAGCAACATGCTTTATAATATTAGTATACATGCAGTTATCCACAACCTAACCGTAAGATCTCACTCAAAAAAATGATTTTATGATGCTGTTCACTTTATTTAAGCAATTCATCTTGATTTAATACAATTATATCAGGTTTCTGGTTCAAATGTAATTGATTCATGTTAAACTGACTTAAAACCGTTACTCTTTGACATAACTTGATGTTTTCATTTTGAAATAACATGTTTCAATCAAGTACCCCAATCAAACAGGACTTTCACTTCCCATCATGCTTTGCAAAGGGGCTGAATTCGGAGAGTAAATGTTTAAATAAAGTGCCATTTGATGCGTTTTTAACAAGTTGAGAAAATGAAGAGACTTTTTAATGCTTAATGTTTTATGTTGGTATTTAAAAGTTTGTGTTATGTTAGTGTTTTTGGAGGTTACCATTGCGGTGAAGTGTAGAGCATGTGCTTGGGGTGAGGACCTGCTGATAATAATTAAAGATGTTTTAATAATATAAAACAACCCCTTTGGGCATGTCATGGATGTAACAAAACCATCTTCATGGCTTACCAATAAGATCTTGTAAAAGCATTTGTAAATGTTGTAAAAATAGTATTTCACAAAATAAAAATAAACAATTAAACTGGATTACTTGTTTTATTTAGTTTTTTATATTCATTTAGAATAATTAAACTTTATAGTTTTGGACAAAATTAAGAATGTTAACCTGATTTAACTAAATGGCATTGAATTAACCTTACGTAAAAAAAAAAATATGTTTACTGAAATAAACCATGTTAATTAAATTCAACATAACCCAACGTGGAACCTGTTGACATAAAAAAAATTAAGTAAATCCAACATATCATTTTTTGAGTGTACTCTTCTGCACAATGGTAACAGTCAAAACTTCAACACAACAGAAACTCTTTCAAATGTCAAACATAACAGAACATTAAACGTTAACAGATGTTTCCCTTCACTCAAAAACACATAAAATTATAATTTCAATATTAACTCCCCCTTTCTAGCCATATGCAAAGCATGCTGGGAACTAACAATGGTGTCTCGAAATAAATCTGCACAATTGAGCGAATTCTCTTCAAATAAATAGGTAGCCATTTTCCCCCTTAATCAGCTTAATCGGTTCCTGAATTCAAGCCTCAACATTGTTTAAATTTCCTTAAAAAAAATTGGAACATGTAAATGTTCTTAATATTTTCTATACAACACTGAACCACAATTTTATTTCGAAAATATACACAATTTATTTTGTGAAAATTACAAGACCCATGATTCATTTTTTTTACAGTGTAGTTACTTTTTAAGAAAAGTAATGTGAAACGTTACTTTAGCGTTACTTTTTCTCACCTGGGCTGGGCTTATTTGTTTAGGTTTTTTTATTACAAAAAAAGTTCTATTTTGGGGCAAATGTAAAGACCCTTTCACACCAAAATTTAGAAGAACCGCTGAAGAACCACTGAAGAACCGCTGAAGAACCTCTGAAGAACCGCTGAAGAACCTCTGAAGAACCGCTGAAGAACCGCTGAAGAACCTCTGAAGAACCTCTGAAGAACCGCTGAAGAACCTCTGAAGAACCGCTGAAGAACCACTGAAGAACCGCTGAAGAACCTCTGAAGAACCGCTGAAGAACCACTGAAGAACCGCTGAAGAACCGCTGAAGAACCTCTGAAGAACCGCTGAAGAACCACTGAAGAACCGCTGAAGAACCTCTGAAGAACCGCTGAAGAACCACTGGAGAACCGCTGAAGAACCTCTGAAGAACCGCTGAAGAACCGCTGAAGAACCGGTGAAGAACCTCTGAAGAACCGCTGAAGAACCTCTGAAGAACCTCTGAAGAACCGCTGAAGAACCGCTGAAGAACCGGTGAAGAACCTCTGAAGAACCGCTGAAGAACCTCTGAAGAACCTCTGAAGAACCGCTGAAGAACCTCTGAAGAACCGCTGAAGAACCGGTGAAGAACCTCTGAAGAACCGCTGAAGAACCTCTGAAGAACCGCTGAAGAACCGCTGAAGAACCTCTGAAGAACTGCTGAAGAACCGCTGAAGAACCGCTGAAGAACCACTGAAGAACTGCTGAAGAACCTCTGAAGAACCGCTGAAGAACCTCTGAAGAACCGCTGAAGAACCGCTGAAGAACCGCTGAAGAACCGGTGAAGAACCTCTGAAGAACCGCTGAAGAACCTCTGAAGAACCGCTGAAGAACCGCTGAAGAACCTCTGAAGAACCGCTGAAGAACCACTGAAGCACCAAAATTGGTGCTATATAGCACTAAAAAAGGTTCCCCTATGATTACGAGCCAAGAACCATTTTTGGTGCAATATAGAATCTTTTTTTTTTTTAGAGTGTATGCTCACATTTATTCTAAAACTACACTGTAAAAAAAAAAAAAGAAATCGGGTCTCCAATAGAACATTTTAGTGACTGTAAAAATAAAAAATAAAAATCAGGTCTCCAATAGAACATTTTCTAGTGACTGATCTAACATCAATTTTTTTTAGTTGGCCAAATTTAATTTATAATTAAATTGCATCAATTCACAGAAATTCAATTTGGCCAACTAAAAAATGTAGATGTGATCAGTCACTAGAAAATGTTCAAATGGAGACCTGAATTTTTTTACAGTGTACCCTCATGTTTACACACAACGCCTCTGCACTGATTTTTCTCAACATTGGAACAGGAGAGCTGTCAGTCCATAAATGGGAAAACAAAATAACATGTGTTACTTATTTGAAAAAGAAACTCAGATTTGTACATTTTTTAAAGTAATGCTACTTTACTACTTGAAAAAGTAATCTGATTACGTAACTCAAGTTACTTGTAATGCGTTATACCCCCAACACTGTTCATGTATTTGTTCTGTATCTTAACTCATGGAGCCATGAACACTCTTGATAATAACATGAATAACATGCTTGTTATTCAAAGCCTGTGGTTGAGAGTCGTTCTCGCTGGCACTGGAATATCTTCTAAAGATGGTCCAAGGCTGTGCGCATCACCTGGACCAGCTCTTGTGCAGGATCTGTCCTCCACAGCACAATGGCAAGAAATAAAAACAATACACTCTTAAGAAAAATGGTTCCAAACAGGTTTGGATTTTTTGGCTTGTAACAATAACAGAACTCTTTTTCGGTGCTAAATAGAACCCTTTTTATAAGGTTTATAAGTGCTATATATGGACCTTAATGGTGTTATAACCTTTTAAATAATAGTTTATTTTCATTAATATTATATATTTGTATATTATTAATGAATTATGTATTAATCATGTAATATTCTCCATATTATTAATATTATTTTTTTTAATATCTGCCTGGTCTTATAATACCCACTATTTGAACAAACAAAAAAACAACATTAAGCCCCAGCATATAGTGTCAATTATGTAGGCTACTTTTATTCTTTTATTGACATGACAAATTATAGCAAAAATGACCGTGCTCTAACAACAGTTGTTAACTGAATACATTAATAAATAACAATTGACATTGAACATGATGTCGGTAATGAAGACCAAGTTCCAGTGATATATCTTCACAATCCTCCATGACGTCTTCACGTCCTTCATTATGAGTGCTTTCTGAGTGGCAGTTTCTCTCGTGCAGATGATGAGGTTATGCTATACGTCTCAGCATCTGAAATACACAATTGAGTTTACAGTTACAGTTTGTACATTTGATTATAGAAACGGTTATGAAAGGCCAGAATTAGTAAAAATGGACAGTATGCGAGCCCTTAACTGTGTTAAAAGGAAAAAGTGATATAAAGTCATGGGATGGATTTTTAAAAAAAAATTAACAATATGAATCATAAATTTCATGTTTCTGTTTGCTTTGTGGAGAAGAGAAGATGAGTATCCTTAACTGAACAGAGCTGCTCACACGACATGTTCTGTTAAACTAAAAAGAGAAAAAGACATGATTGGTAGGAAACCAGTAACAATATTTGAAGAGAAGAAAGAAATCCTTTACTTGTTGAGAGTGTTGACAGTCTGTGTAGTTCTATAGACGAGCTCCAGAAAATCTGAGGTGGCTTTGACTTACAGATTTGAAAAACAAAAAGGCGGGAAAAAAGAACTCTAACACAAAGAACTATTTCAGTATAGGGTTCTTCAAGGTTCTAAATAGAACTGCTACTACATGAAAAACCTTTAAAGAACCACCTTTTTTTAGAGTGTACAATTTAACAGCTTAAAGCACAGGAAAGTCATTTCGTAAAACCTGTCATTTTTCATCTCTTTGAAATAATGTGATTATTTTAAGCCCTTCAAATCTTCAAACCACACCACAATAAAGGAGTAAAAAAAAGAACCAAAACTCCCTTCCCTGTAGAAAGTATCAAAATGATGGGTAACCTGTTATTCTCTTATTTATCCCTTTATACTCTTTTTTTTGATTGTTTGTTTTAACAGGTCTCTGCCTCAAAGGTCTGAAAGATTATCTGATTATAAAGGTTCAGTCAAAACTATCTGTTTCACTTTTTTTCAGGGCCTGTGAGGTCATTTTCTTTTTCCGCAGGATGATGTAATGATCAGGTTATACCTGTATAGTGTCACAAAAACCTCAATTTAAATCGAACAAGTTCATAAACAGGGGTTGAAATAGTTTTTTTTTATTATTATTATAATATAATAAGTGTATAACTAATAAGTGTGCTCCTAAAAATATACGAATAAAAATGTTGACTTTTTTTTGTATATGATATGTGGGACAAGATTGGATTTTTTATAAATAAATAAATTATATTTAATAATAAAATGATTACCAATAATCTAAAATAATATAATCATAAATAAAATAAATAAACAATGCATAGTAAAGACCGAGCCAATCTATGTTCTCACTGCCAAGCCCAGTCAGATGAACTAATGAAGCACTCATGCATTTGAGTTTGGCCATTGACTGACACTGAGCAGGTCATTAAGGGCATCCACACCTCCCACAGACCTGTAGATTACGTCAGGGTCAAAGTGTCAGCCTCCGCTCTCGGCCCCCACCCTCCATTACATTCAATGATACATACATATAATGAGGCTCCGCTGCTAGAGGCTCTCATTCACACTCTGTGGAACGGGTGAATGTGTCTTTGAGCAAATTGGAGGAGAGCTTCCCTCTCTCTCTCTCACACACTTATAATGGCAGACAAAGCTCACACATGTTTTGGGGCCCCTGGTTGTTGTCGGTTAGTACTAATTTGAGGCGAATGCTTTTCATCAGCATCATTTCACCCTGTCTGAGGTGTCGCCATTAAAGGTCCCATGGCATGGCATTTTTCTATTATTTTATAATGTTTCCTGAGGTGTACTTATATTGTTAGTATGACTTTTACATCATAAAATGTCATAATTTAGAAATAAAAGGCATTTTTTCAATACTGCTGTTTGCCCTGTGGCTGAATGCCCTGCTTCAAGAGGCGTGTCTGCTGTGAGACTTCAGTAAAAACGCCCACTGTTGTGATTGGCTGACATCTTTGCATTTTAAATGAGCGGAGGGGGCGTGGTTTAACTTGGTCTACGAGGCACGAGCTGCTTCCAGAGAGACGGATGGACCTGAGTTCACTTCACATCAGTTCTCAGCATGTCTGAACTGTTGTAGTTACAGCATATACTTCAGGTTATTAGTCTATTTCTAGTCGGAGGGACTGTCACTCATGTCAGAAAGTTAGTAACTTTAGTAAATTATGGATCAGCGCTGACTGGAGACGCGAACCGTTTAGAACGATTCAGTCCGATTTGGTGAACTGATTCGGTTCACTAAAAAGAACTGGTTCAAAAGAAAGATCGTTCGCGAACCGGACATCACTAACGTACCAGAGACTGAGCTCAGCGATCGCTAACAAAGTTATTTATAGTAACTACTGAGTTATGAGAGCGGTGTCTGTCAGCGCGAGTTTATTGTGTTTGTATCTGAGAGTTCTGAATAAACACGAGTCCCAGTCACACCGAGTCCGTCTTCATCAATATTACCAACTTTGTAACACATGCAAAGTGCCATTACAGCTGTCGAGATGAACGAGTTAAAAGTAAGTGTTGATAATAGCATTATTTTTAAAATAAAATAAAAGCGTCAGTGACGCGCGTTGAGTACACAGCGCAAACAAAGACACAACAGCAGTAATCGAATGTAATCCAGTTTATTGTGGGGCTAGGCTGGCTAGCCCGAATACCCTCACGCTTACCCCCCTTCTGCTTAATCTCACGCCGCGTTTGGTGCCTCCGCTGTGGGCCAGATGCAGTACTGGGGGTCGGGGATGTTGAAGGCCACCGGCCAGTGCAGCCCGAGCTTCGGCGTGTGTGAGGCCGATGTTGAGCAGAAACTCATGACTGTATGCACATTTTAGAACCAATAGACGCGACGAGGACTTACAAAAACACTGACTCACAAGATAGAAAACACGAAAACACTGTTCTTTGTGTGCACGAATAATAAATAATTAGCTACACATCAGAAATTACTGATCACAGATCAGAAGGAACTGAAAAAAGACTTCTGTTTTCATTTGTACATCCAAACACTGAGAAACTGCCAGCGTTCACTCGTTCACAACCCATGATCTCTCGAGCGTTTGCATGGGCGTGCCAGATTCTCTGGGCGGAGGAAAGGGAGGAAACCGTTCCTGCTTGGACGTCAAACCAGGAGACTTCAGGATTGGCTCGTCTGGCCTGTCATTTTCTCAAAGGCAGAGAAAGACAGCCAGAACTCGGGTTTACACCGATCAACATTTCTATCCACTTGGGGACAATATTCAGGCTAGAGGAACTCATATTAATGTTGAAAAACCTCATAAAATGAAAATTTCATGCCATGGGACCTTTAAAACATTTCTTTTCAGGACTGTTCATGGGACTTTGCAACATCAGCTGAATGCATGCAATAAACAAAAAACATAATCGTTTGTGAAATTATATCTCTTAGCAAGAGGTTCGCCACCAGTTTTGCGAGAGTTATGTAATCAGATTACTTTTTTAAAGTAACTAGTAACACATTACTTTTTCCATATCCGCTTCTTAAGTCGTGACGTAAGGAACGCCGTTTCTGGGTCCAAGCCTCAACTCGTTTCACTTGAGAATGCCATCGACGGCCGTTTATGAGCGCTATTTATTCATATTAAATATCAAACATTTAAAAAGTTAAACATTTTAAATACTTACAGTCTACACAACAGTCTCTGTGCTCACAGACATTAATATTTTAACGATTTATAAAAGATGAATCACTGTCTGGCCATCTGGAATTTTGGTATGGAGATAAAATTATGATTATAATTTTTTTGTATTACACCACATTTTGTGTGTATATTAGCACCGTTTGTTGTTTTTCTTGTGGTATGAGATAGATCGTTTGGACCCGCGTGACGTCAGACTTAACAACCGGATAAGTAACGCAAGTTACTTTGTTTTCCCATTTATTGACTCTAAGCTCTCCTATCGAGAGAAATCGTGAGTAAGTGCAGAGGCGCTGAGTAAAAATGATGGTTATTGTAGTTCTACACTAAATGTGACCATGCATTTACTCATCTCACTTACACAAAAACAGATTCAATATGCCTCAAAAGAAATGAAAATATGCTAACTCGGATACAAATACGCACAAAATTCGGAAGATTGTCTTTTATTGTTATCAATAAACAAACAAGCAAGCCCAGCCCAAGTGAGAAGGTAACGCAAAAGTAATGTAATGCATTACTTTCTGTAAAAAGTAACTAAGTAACACAATTAGTTACTTTTTTAGGGAGTAATGCAATATTGTGACGCGTTACTTTTAAAAGTAACTTTGCCGAACACCGTTCGTCACTATATTAACAATACAACGAACCACTAGAACGCAGGTAAGAGAAATACTGTGCCCTGTTTATGAACTCTCTCTCTAAGCTGTCGTAGGCTCATCTTTGAGAGCGAGAATCATCATGGTTTGCCTTTGTTCCTCATGCATTCAGTCTCGTATCTATCAGGCGGGCCATTAGGAGGTGTGAGGTAGTACAATGCAAACTGAATGAGATGAGGGAACACCCCACCCCATGTGCCCAAATGCCACTGAGTGTGTGTGTGTGTGTGTGTGTGTGTGAGAGAGAGAGAGAGAGAGAGAGAGAGAGAGAGAGAGAGAGAGAGAGAGAGAGAGAGAGAGAGAGAGAGAGAGAGAGAGAGAGAGAGAGAGAGAGAGAGAGACGGGGGATTTCAGCTAATATTGGGGCAATAAAATGCAAAGGAGGAGCGGTTTGGTGGCTAACAGGGAGGAGGGATAGATAATGGAGGGAGAAAGAAAAAGAAAGATGCAAATGAGTCACGTCTCTTGATGTACCAGGTTCACTTTTCGATCAGGCTTTGAAGGAGGTTCTATTGTCTTTCACTCCCGGTTTAACCTGTTCGACTGATTTTATGTAATGCACATTATTTAATTAATGAGATAACATGAGCATGCCTAGCTAATGTAATATTAATCTATATTACTGCTGCCTACAGATAAACTGCATGTCAAAGAACATATTGGAAATAATGTTGTCTTTGTTGGTTTGTCACCTACAAAGCAATAAAACAATACCTACTGATTGTTTTGTTGTATTGCTTAATATCCAGACTTGTAGGCTAGTCTATTCTGACTCTTAAAGGGAAAGTTCACCCACAAATACAAATTTGAGTTGTTCCAAACCTGTATGAATTTCTTTCTTATTCTCTTGCTGAACAAAAAAAGAAGATATTTTGAAGTATTCCGGTAACCAAACAGTTGATGGACCCCATTGACTTCCATAGTAGGGGGGAAAAAATACTCAATGAGTAATAAGTCAATGGGTCCATCAACTGTTTGGTTTCGGGCATTCTTCCAAAATATCTTCTTTTGTGTTCAGCAGAAGAAATAAACTCACACAGGTTTGGAACAACTCAAGGGAGAGTAAATGATGACAGATTTTTTGGGGGGTGAACTATCCCTTTAAGGCTCTCTTTATTCAAAACTATATCCAAATTTTTGTCAGTAAAAAAAAAAAAAAAAAGCTGCCACTCTAAAAAATGCTGGGTTAAAAACAACCCAGTTGGGTTGAAAACGGACTGACCCAGTAATTGTTTTTTTTTAACCCAGCAGTTGGGTTAAATGTTTGCTTAAAACAACCCAAATGCTGGGTTAAAAACAACCCAAGTTGGGTTGAAAATGGACTAACCCAGCAATTGGGTTGTTTTAACCCAGTGAATGGGTCGTTTTAACCGAGCGGTTGGGTTAAATGTTTGCTTAAACAACCCAAACGCTGGATTAAAACAACCCAATTGCTGGGTTAGTCCATTTTCATCCCAACTTGGGTTGTTTTAACCCATTGAATGGGTCGTTTTAACCCAGCGGTTGGGTTAAATGTTTGCTTAAAACAACCCAAACGCTGGGTTAAAACAACCCAATTGCTGGGTTAGTCCATTTTCAACCCAACTTGGGTTGTTTTTAAACCAGCATTTGGTGTGGGTATAGAAATTAGCAGTAGTTGGATGGCAAATCATATGTTTCAGGCCATTTAGGTCTGATTTATTGTGGTTTTTAGTGATTTAAATAAGTTAGTAAATAGTAATTTTAACATATTAGATACATTATTTGAGTGTGTTTAAAGTTATGTTATAACGCTACGGCAGTTACTATGACACACTGCAGTGAGCTAGATGGATATTAGGCATGGTAAAACATGGTACTCGCGGTAAATCAAGAAAACCAGATTTAAACAATACGACTAACTGTGTTGAGCGATATAACAATGATTCGTTTTCGGTTGATGAATGTATCCAAACAGTTTCTCACCTGTCTAATAAAACACGTCATATAGCGTCTTTGGTGTTTCCATGATTTTTAAAAATCATGGAAATCGGGGTATGATGTCATTGATATGCGACGCACAGACACGGTCCATGTCCTGGTTAAAATTGCTTATTTCTCTGGATTTAAACATTCTTATAATCATTTGGGATAATGTAAATACACAAGTCAACAAAATATATAACATGTTCTAGTGTTTTTTTGGATATTTTAATCCAAAAAAATCTTACATATTGTGCCTTTAACAAGGGCTAAAGAATTCCCATAAAGGATAGTGCTTTTCATATGAGCCAGTGTTGTCTTTCCACCACAGCCATGGTTTGATGTTGCCAAATCAAACATTACGAGAATAGTACTATAGTAAAGTTGAACCGCAGACGATCACAGGACCAGGTAAGGATTGTGTCATCAAATGCTTTCTATAGGTTATATCCTACACAGCGCAGGGGAGGAGCTTCAGCACATATAACCGCCCATCACAGCTTCAACAGAAGAGACACGTGGGGAACAAGAACAACCTCAAAGTTTGAATTTTACCGACGCACGCTGCCTGTATCCTAGTTTCCATCATCATTATCCAGCCAGGACTCTCTAACGCAAGGATATTATTTCTCCAGATTGAGTGTAACTCCCAGACTGCCGAAAGATGCTCCGGACCGCCTTTTTAACGTGTCTGCTCACCGTATCCCTGATCAATCAAGGTAATACTCATTTATTTAATATTTTTATAACGTTCGCGTCATTTTAGATCGTCTCTTTTGACGTTTATAACGAGGTGGGCCATTAAAAGAACTGTACAGTGTTACTTTTAAAAGATTCGCACGTTATGAAATTATAGGCTCTTAAGACAAAGCGCGCGCGTAAGAGTTTAACTTGGAATTCTTTTCAAAGATAAAACTATTATTTACTACCTTTATCCGCAAAATATCAATTCACTATGGTCTTCTCCGTGTAAAAGTAACATTTATTTCTATACACGCTTTTTGTCCCCGCCCCCACCTTTTGCTACCTTTCTCTTGCACCTGTTTCGCTTGTGAAAAAAAAAAAAACTAACTCTGATATTACCCTGTGCGAGTTAAACCTTTACGCGTCGGTAGTTAAAATCGATTAATAATTAATTTGAGCCTGTATCTCAGTCCCTCTGTGTTTGTTGTGTCTCGAGTAAAATGCAAGGGCGCTGGTTTTCATTGGGTTTATTGTCGTAAGTGAAGCAGTATCATATTCAGGTAACGAAATAAAGGACAACAAAGCCCAACATCTGTTATTGTAAAGCACCAGCGCGTCTGTCAATGTCACTTTAAAGAGACTCGCTCGCCTTTTGGGCTGGAAAAGCAAACGCATAATGATAGTGTGTCATGTGCTGAAAGATTGCTGGGTTGGAAGACAAACTTAAACATGTTGCGACGGTTTTGTCCTTAGTTGTGTGAGGGGGGGAAAGGGTCATTCTTTAAAACAGTACTGGATAAGTTGGACTTCACTAATTAAAAGTAAACAAAAATAGTGGTAATACAATATTTTTGTTACTGTTAAATTAAACTAGTTTTCTATTCAGAGTCAGCATTTGGTCATGTGTCGTCTGGGTCATTCTTGTTATTAGTCAATGTTGTTTCATTTACACTCGTGACTGTTTGTCTACTAGATTGGCCAAACCGAGTTTACAACTTAGTAGTTTTTAGTGCAGCATCTGTTTTTTGTTCTTCGTTCTCTCTCTCTCTCTCTCTCTCTCTCTCTCTCTCTCTCTCTCTCTCTCTCTCTCTCTCTCTCTCTCTCTCTCTCTCTCTCTCTCTCTCTCTCTCTCTCTCTCTCTCTCTCTCTCTCTCTCTCTCTCGCTCTCTTTCTCCACCCCTCCCCCACAACCCCCCTCAAAACACACCATCTGCAATGTCACACCCTTTATTTCTAGTTAAGCTGGTGGGTCTCTGTCTTTTTGCTTCAAAAATCACCTTTTTTTCTAAGAAGTCTGCCCTAAACTTTGCTTTCTAGCCAAGTATTGCTGTAAATGCTGAACCAGGTCTCTGAGTACATGCTTATTTGCTGTGAGAAATTGTCTCCTGGCAACTTTTGCTTTTTTTATTGATTAGCTTTTGTATTGAGGACTCATTTGTAGAGATGCGCCAATAATTCTTTATATTTCAAAAGTGATAACCGATATATTGGACGATAAATCCTAGATCCAAATTTGTGAGCCTAATTACAAAAACAAAAGTCTCAACATTAAAACCATGTCCCAAGCATGTCCCAATTACAATATTTTGTAGCCTATATGACAGACTTCCAATCATATTTTAATTAATTCAAAACCATTGTGGCGACTGAAGTGTCTCAACTAAAGGAAACATGTTATTTATCGGCTTTGATATATTGGCTAAATGTTCTTATCGGTGTGTTAACATTAAAAATGAACATACAGTATATCGGCCAATATCGATATATCGTGCATTCCTACTTATTTGCATATTCTCATTATCTTTATGGGCATATGTTACTAGATTTTTTCAATTCTAATTCTGATTTCAGATTAGTTTTGCAGTCAGAAAACGAGCTTGTAATCCTGATTGGTTAGTGGGATTACTCACTGAGTAAATTTTCTTTTAAATATTAGAATCTTTTATTCCAAAGATGAATCATCCACTTAGACTTTCCCGTCTGCAATATTGCACCATCAAAATACATTTTATAGTCCCATTATAAAAGAAAGCAAATATAGCGCAACAAAAGGCTGTTTGCTTAGATTAGAGGTCCTCAGTGCCGTACATTGGGCTTGTCCATTCATTCATTTATTAATAGTCTTCCCTCAGTGAAAGTACTACTGTGGAAATACTATTGTCATCCTCTAGCTTGAACTCTTCTCTTCTTTACGGCAGAAGTACCTCTTTTTCACAGTGGCCTTCATAGGAACCAGTTTATCTGTCATCAGGCAAGACAAGGGAGCAATTGTCCAGTCAAAAGAGAGGAGACACATTGTTTTACAACAGGATAGGCGTGTGTGTGCTTAACAGTGGCACTCTTGACTTGCAGAAATGCGTCCATTGAGATGCATGAAGTCCCCCACGGTTCTCTGTAACCTCCAGTGCACTTTCTTGGATCCACCCTGCATTTCGGGACAAAAAAAGTCAGGTTTCACTCTTGTTATTCGGCTTCCCCAAGACCTCCTTCGAACCCCTGCTGACTTTATTGTTCGGCGGGTTATTTTAACTAATGCGTGTACGATTGTGACATCTCCCACGGACTCCTCTCCATTTGTAATTAAATTCAACGGTATACTCCCCACCGAGAAGCCGTTATCTCACCCAGATCCTTTACATGCACTTCTGTTCAAAAAGACATTGGGTTACCATATGAATTACTGCAGCGCATGCTTCTGTTCTCCTCATGCATTTCAAAAGCACCACTGAGACTGAAGTATTAAACCGTATGTATTGCAAGAGATGTGTGTTAGGGGGCATTGAGGTTGAGGCAGATGCATGTGGTTTGCGAATACCCGCATCTGTCTCTATTTACTGTCATACTTCTGATATTTTTGACTTTGCGTAAAATTTTTGTTAGGGAACTACTTGCTTTTTGCTTTTTCCGCAGTGTTTTCACAGTAGCAGCTGAGAGGAAGCATCTGTACTATACATGTTCAATCGAGAGCTCTTAATCCTGCACTGTTTGCGCCGGGATTCAGGAAATGAAACCAGCCATTACAATAAAGCCACCTACCCCTCCTTTCCCGCCTTCTCTCTCTCTCACTCCCCCCCCCCCCCCCCTCTCTCTTTATCTCGTGTAAGGTGAAGCCAGAGGCAGAATTCGAAATAATTTTTACTCCTTTTCCTGTTCTACTCACTTCTGCTGGTTTCTTCACGGGTCACGTTTCTTTCTAAAGAACCCCCTTCAGGCATAGCCTGAGAGATTATTGCAGTTGTTTTGAAATGTTTACTTTCCTTTGCATATTGCAGAAGTGCTGTCATCATCTCATTGGTTGCAGCCACAGGTTTCACCTTGATTTTATTTGCATTTCTCATCAGTGCATCTAGCTTTAAATGCAATATTTGATTTAGAAATTGATATGATACTGATCTGTCCAATAACCGATTAATCAGGCAATCGTTTTTAAAACCAATTCTATGAATGAAAACTTAATGTAAAATAGTAAATAATCTAACATTATCTTAATTGAGACTGCTTTGTATTTATTACATAGAGCAATGCTACTGTCACGCTGACTCTTTTATTGTTGTATGAAATATATAAATAGTTTACAAGAAAGAGAAGAGGAAAAACGAGACAATCAGGAATACTGCTGATCAACGTATACATCTTTGCATACTGTGTGCATCTTCTGAAGCATGTGATCCGATGTGCAAATAAAAAGCTCAGGCATCATTTTAATATTAGTAAACCATATTAAAAATGAGAAATGCACCGATTGACGTGCTGATACTGATCTATAATTGACAGCATATTCAAACAAAAATCGACCTTTTTTTTTAATGCAAATTCGTTTTTTCATTAAAAAAGCCACAAGTAAAAAGTCAGTAATAAAATACGAGCAAATAAACAAATTGCAAACAACAGCAGAAATAAATGCAATAGAATAAAGAGAGATATGAATAAGTTTTTCAGGTGGGTCTAACAGTAGGATTTTATTTAGAACTTACAATTAAAATGATAACTTTAGTCGAGATAAATATATTTTTTTACCATGACAGACACTTTAACAGTTTATGCACGGAACCAATATACTGTTACACAACATGCGTTGTCGCAACTATTTACGTTCCAAAACTGACTGTTTAACTGAATACTTGCCAAGGCGAGCATTTTAGCATAATTTTGTATGTATTCAACCATTTAAGCACAGTAAGGCCCCGATCAGATAGAACCGCACTGCCTTTTATTCAACGTTTTTCAATTTAGATTGAAATTTAGGACCCACTTTATATTAGGTGGCCTTAACTACTATGTACTAACATTTTAATTAATCATTTGATACATTGCACTTATTGTGTAATGTGTATACATGTTTTTACATTGTACTTACATTTTGAAAAATACCTGCATGTAATAACATCTGTAATTCATTTCTGTAGTTACATTTGTAATTACACTGTTGACACTTTCCTTACACCTAACCCTACACTTAAAGGTCCTGTTCTTCGTGATCCCATTTTTCAAACTTTAGTTAGTGTGTAATGTTGCTGTTAGAGCATATATAATACCTGTAAAATTATAAAGCTAAAAGTTCAATGCCAAGCGAGATATTTTATTTAACAGAAGTTCCCTTTCAAAGCCTACAGCGAACGGCCGGCTGCGACTACATCCTGGTACTTCCTTCTTTAATTACGTCAGTAGAGCAGTTTGTCGACTAACCTCCACCCACAAGAGTACGCGAAAAAGGGGGCGTGGTCTTGTTGCTCCCGCGTGGATAAGCGTGGATCGAGACGCTGTTATTTTCATCCCGGAGTCAAGTCACCTTTGTTTGGCTGTCCCAGGGACGCTGTACTTAGAGATCATTGAGCGCATGCATCCCCGTTATGGTGAGAGGCGTGACCTTTCCGGTAACGTGCGCTCTGCGTGCCCTAAGCTGCTGTCGAATCACAACACGGGAACCGCTGGCACAATCAGAACTAGTAACGTGTTTCTGAAGGAGGGACTTCATTGAACAGGGAAATCTTTCAAGCCGTTTTGAGGACAGTGAAAACAGCAGTATACAGATAAGTAAATTGTGTGAAAAATACTGTGTTTTTTTACACGCGAAACATGAACACATGTTATATTGCACACTGTAAACACAATCAAAGCTTCAAAAAAACACGAAAAACGGGACCTTTAAACTTACCCATACCACCACACCTGTTGTGGTCACATTTACCATTGTTTGGTGAATTTTTGTGGGCAAAATCCAGTCATTTCCATGCATTCAGGAATTTTGTGCGAGGGCCAAAGTTTTCCCCTCATAGATTATGCAACTGGTACAAATGTGTCTCATGGACTTGGTGTTTGACCAACAGAAAGCTGCTTGGTTTGAAAGTCACTTCTGGGTCAGCTGTGATTCATACATTTGCTACGCTATTGATGGATGGATTGTTTTCTTATGAAAATGTACAGAAATTTTACTAATGTGACCACACCTTAGTGCTTACATCAGTCGACCTCTACTACTCATTCTTTGAAATTGTTGGTTGGATCGTTTGAGCTACTATTGTAAAATCACAGAAATCTTAGGATCTTCTTAGGACTCCTCCTATCTCAATATAACAGGGGGGGAAACACAGGTTTTTTTAGAGCTGCTTTAAACAACTGGACGTGGGTGCTATGTTGAGCAGCATTCGAATGTAGGCTTTATAAAACCATGACCAGCTAGTGATGTCATAGATATGATGCAGTGGTTAGCCGAAGTGGGTCTCATTTTAGCTTCCTTGACTGAATGTTTTGATGGTTGGTCTTCATAAACAAGCCTTTTCTCAGCTCATATAGCCACCTCACATACAAACATGTTATGAATTATTTACTGTAGATTATAACTGTCAGACATCCTGAATGAAAACTGACATATGTCAAAGTATTTGCAAGGTTTATGTTCATATTCACAAATGTTTTCTACAAGAACTCTCTATTATTTAGCGTGTTGTTGCAGAGAAGGTGCAGATTGTGTGCACTGTGCTTGTGTTAGTTTCTGTTTCTTTTTGCCAAGTTCAATGATTCCCTGTTCTTAACATTTCATGGGCGTCGGAAGCATAACAAATGTGGGTGGGTCCTCTCTCAGAAAAATTTGACTGGAGTAGATGCCATTTACATTAAGTACAAATATACCGGCTTGTTTGCTAAACGTCTGGTTGGGCAAGACAAAATCATGGAAATCCTCATGTCATTGAGAGCGGCAGTAGTGTAGGGGTAAGACGCATAGCATCAAGTTTTGACGCAAATCGACCCGAGGTTCGAATCCGCCTTTTGCTGAACTCACTCTACTCCCTTTTCCCATCTCATATCAGATCGGAAAGGCATTTATTTTCAATAAAAATTAAGAAAATATTAGTGGAAATAAAGCATCTAACATGTTGACACGGTTATCCGTTAAAGGGTTAGGTCACCCAAAAATGAAAACCTTGTCACATTTACTCATCCTTTTGTCGTTCTAAACCCACAAGACTTGTTAGTCTTCAAAACACAAATGTGGAGATTTTTATTGTTCCTCCATTGACAGCTACGCTTTCACTTTGGCTCTTCAAAAAGTTCATAAAGAGATTGTAGAACTAACCCATAGGTTTAGACATGATCACTTTATATGATGAACAAATTGAATTTAGGCTTTTATTCACATAAAAACACAAGTGTGAATAATTGATGACTTTTTTCCATTTTTTGGGGGGGGTGAACTATCCCTTTAAGGTTTAAAATGGTAGATTCCCACCCAAGCTGCTTTAAAGTCAACATGAGATGTCAACGTACTTACTTCCTTCTAATGTGTGATCTTATTGCGAATATGAACGATAAGACTGTGTTTGTTTTTTGTAACTAACTTCCTCTTCCACTGAAACGGCTTCAATTTTCTGCTGATGTCACAGATTTTGGGGACTGTTGTAAATATTAATCCGATCATAAGCATCAGATTCTGATTCCTGAGTCTGATCCTATCAGATTACAGAAGTAAAGCTGGTCGCAAAAAGCAATTTACATTTGAATTTAAAAACAAACATCTTTCGGTTCAAAAGTCGGTTTAATGACCCACTATAATGTGACGCGCGGGTTAGTGCATACTGATAGTGAAAAGCCAGACGCTTCAATTGTGTTTCTATGGAAATGTTTCCTTTTCCCAGAACTTCTGGCCTCTTTCCAATAATCCTTTGAAATTATAACTTTGAAGTTATAAAGAATACATGTTTCTTTGGTTTTCTTTCTTTTGTGGGAACTTTGATGTTGTCTGCTTTTGAGCTGGCATGCCTGCACAAGTAGTGAACAACAGCCGCACCTGTCCCAGATGTCTGTGCTCTGTCAACATGAGAGCTAGACTGGTGGCCTTCCAAAATGTCACAGATTTCTAGTATTCTCAATTTTTGTAAGAGTTTAATGTCATCAAAGAGCACTGGAGTTTACATTCGCTCTAAACATTTTGTTGTATCCAATAGCAAGGCATTATAATGAGGTGCGTTGTGGATTGGAATTGAATTTAATTGGAATTTGTATCTATTCCATGTACTTTAAGAAGTGGGAATAGATTGAAAAGTCTTCAACGTGAGACTTTTTTGGATTTACTTAAAAAGGGTACGAAGTTACCTGGAGTTGGACATTTCTTTTTACCATTTTTGTTATGGATGGATTGACTGAACTGGTGGGAGTTGGTTGGTTATAGCCATAACCACTTGACCACCAATGATGTTTTTCATTCTAAAAATCATCTAATCATCATCTTTTTAGCATCTATTAGGATCATGTCTTCTCTAATAAATGTAGAGAGAAAAGGTCTCTGCTCTGGTAGCTCAACAAATACCAATATTCCATCCAATTTATGGTTTAAAATCCTTTAAATGAAGTTCCTTCAAAGTCTGCACTGTATAAACTGCATTTAAGAGGTTTTCTGGCTAGCTTTCTGCAGATGTAGACCCTTAGGCTAAAGGGATCATGAAGAAGGAGACAGTTAAGGACCTTTGTGACCTTTTCTACAAACCTGGCCAGTCCCTGAACTACACAGGAATGTGATAAAAAGATCTGCTTTGTTGTATCACAGCATCATAGTGGAGGAAAAACGGAGAGAACCGGCTCATTAGTAGTGACATACTATCACGTCAGAACCTTTTAAACCTAACATAATTCATGAGAGTTAATCGCTCAGTCAGAAAAGGCCTTGAGCGAGTACTCCCTAAGTTCCGCTGTCTATTTTTTTGTTGTTTCACTCCCTGCAGAGGGGAGTTCAGAGCACACACCCACCAGCCATGCTTTCTGAAATCAATATTTGCTTTGCTTTTGTTTAAACGGGTATAAAGGTGGCCTATTTATAAAGCCAGTGCTTGAAGTGGGGGGAAAAAGTGCCTGTTGGGGGGCGTTCCCCCCCTCTCGGTTGCAAAGGCATAGTTTTGGTTTGAACAATGGGGGGTTGAAGTGTGAACCATTTAACTCTTTCCCCGCAAGCGTGTTTTAAAGTTTCCAGCCACTGCCAGCGTTTTTTAAAATTTTCACAAAAATGCCCCCAGAATATTTTGTTGTATGAATATCTGAACATGCAATCTATCAAATAACTGACCCTCTGCTTTTAAACAAAAAAAAACGTGCTTTATTCTCGCTTCATACATTCTTTTTTTTGTTAACACTTGAAGTTAAGTTTCATATAGCAATATTTTGGTTTCATATAGCAACATCGGATACAATCATGTTTTTGTCAAAGATTATGTCTGGATCCGATTCAGTATGATGATCAAAACACAGACGGATTCCATGGAAAATTCCGTGTTTGATGTGGAAAGAGTTAAGGTTTTTGTTTGTTTGTTCATTTTCGCAGTGTTTTTTTTGTTGTTGCATCTACACATGCAAAGTTAACATACTTGCAATAAAGTAATAGCCTAGTTAACAATCACTTGTTTACAAAGTGCCATGGGAAGTCAAACTATCTTTGCTTAAGATTTTCTTATATTGAAAATGTAAATTCCCTGTTATCACTTGGAATATTTGAAAGCCAGGTTTTTCCTAATATCTGTCATGATTAGCAGAACACATTTTACACATGGGGGGACCAGTTGTTTAGTCAATAATTCAAGGTCCAGACTTTAAAGCTCTTGATTCTATCTTGTACCTATGAAAAAAAAAAAACATTGTTTTTGCACTATATTTTTATAACTATAGCATTTGTTATAATTAGGTACGGGCATTTTTTCCCAAAATATTGTGTTCTAATATTTGGGCTCATAAAAAACGAATATTCGTTTATTTATATGACGTTATTTTGAGAAAATGAGAAAGTCGTTTTTTTTTTTTATTCATCAAGTTGTCGTTACCATTTCTGAACAAACTTATGATTAGGTAATATACACAACAAGTTTACGTTATATCTTAAGGTTTTCACAATATGTGTAAGCAAAAAATATAGGCCTAAAGAACAAAAGCACTGCTATTTTCAAAATTGAAAAACGTCAACCAATAAAAGGCAGTACAGTGCGCCTTGCTTTTTCGAACCTGAAAAACGCGTTCTGTGTGATCGGGGATTAATAAAGCAGAGCGCGCCAGTTATCGTGCAAAATATGCATATACACTCGAGTCAAAATATGGTTATCGTGTTTCAATTGTTTCACATTAAAATGAAAAAGAATAATATCATGTGGATGATGATATTCTCGAGTGAGAACGCGCTCCGCTGACAGACGTTGCAGAGAGTTTCTAACAGCACTTTGTGTTTTCTGTTCTTAAACCCTCGACAAAACTTAAAGGAAGCCTTTGTCTCTCGTTCATTTTGCTTTCATATGTTATCTCGCTCTGTGCTTACCTGCACTCGTGAATGCAGTGATGGACGGCTGTCTTTTCTCATTCGCCTGGTGTTTGGATTTCATGTGATTTCTCATTGTGGTCGTGATATTATTTCATTAATTAATTTTATCAAAAGTAACTCCATTTTGTAAGCTCATTTTCAATTTTCATCCAAGTAATTCCAAACATCGCGAGGCAGACGGCGACATTATGTGATCAAATATACTTAACTTATTAACAAGCTCCACAGCGCCACCCACTGGATTTAGTTATAACTGCATGTTTTAGCGGGATTTATCTTGGATTCACTGCATTTACGGCCAGCAAAGCAATATAGTAAAATTCGAATAGTATTTTTATTTTGAATAAAAATATAATGAATAATTGAATATTTGAAATATTTGAAAATTGAATATTAATTAGATTTAATATTCGTGCACACCCCTAGTTACAATAATGATATAATTAGATGCAAGACTCGAAAGGGTCTTCTTTACCATGCTTAGGCCAATGTTACCTTTTTTTTAATCTATGGCATTTGTTATGAAAAATAGCAACATGCACATTGAAACTATAGCTACAACATGCCACAGTTGTAATATAAGTCTATAGTGAAAAATCGTTTCCCTTAACAGATTATCTATTATACATTTTGCAAGAAGTTCACCACGATAAATGCAATAGAACGTGATGCATTCTAGTAAAGGTCATGTTCGACTTTCTCTGTAGCGTTTTACTATATTCTCAATAGAATTCAAATGGGTTTTACATTGTATCATCAGTGTCGCGATAGGAAGAGCTCACGCAAATCTTATCACAGTTTTGTTGAACGCGTCCATGGGGATTTCGCATGCCACTAATGCAAAAATTTGCAAAATAATTGGGCTTCAGTCACAGTCATATTGTGCCGATAATTGATCTGTTGAGTTCGTACAACTTATAAAAGCTCAGAACGCGTAATTTATGTTAATTAATTAATTTCCTGATTCTATGTTTCGAGAGAAAAAGTAAGGGTATGCTACAGATTACAATATCACTGTATAGGGCTGAATTGTTATGGGCCCTCTCACAACTTGGGAGGCGGCCCTTTTAGAGCCCAGAGAAAGAGCTTATTTAACTCTCAATTCAAGCTCGCTGACCTCTGTGTTTTGGCACCAGATTTGATTGGTATCTCATTGGCTGCAAGCAAACGCTGATGTTATGAACACAAGGGGCCCTGCAGGATCTTGTGGAATGTAAATGCCCAGGGCCTCAAGGCTTCTGGGAGCAGGGAGACTGGTTAGATAAAGAGATAAAGGCTATCTCTCTCGGTCTATGCAAAAATACGAGACACCTCGCTGTCTTGTGAAATGCTTTGAGATTATGTTCAACAGAACACCTTTGATGTTGGGAATGTTGTTAATCAAAGACCACACGAAAACTTCAAATCTTCACAAATTTATGTTCGAGCAATTAGATTTTTAGAAGTCAAGACTGACTGCCTCGACGTGCTCATTAGTTTTACATTTTGAAGTGTCTGTTAATTTAAGTACGTTCATGGCATGCCTTAACAGATAACCTGGATGAACTTGGATGGACTTTCTGTTTTGAACTTTAAAGGGGTAGTTCACTCTAAAATTAAAAATCGTAATCACTTACTCGCCCTGAAGTTGTGCCAAACCTGTATGAATTTATTTATTGGGTTAAACACAAAAGAAGATATTTTGTAAAATATGGGTAACCAAACAGTTGATGAGCGAAAGGAAAGAAATCCTATGGAAGTCAATGGGGTCCATCAACTGTTTGGTTACCAACATTCTTCAAAATATCTTCTTCAGAAGAAAGAAATTCATACAGGTTTGGAACAATTTGTGGTCGAGGAAATGATGAAGGAACTTTTTTCATTTTTGGGTAAACTATCCCTTTAATTTCTCAAATGGTACCAGGTTCTCATAACTTGCATGATACAATTGGGTCAATGACATGACCCTATGCTATCTAATAGGGCTATGCATTAAAAAAATACAGTAAAATGCAATTCACACACCTTTTCTGGGATAAGCACATGTTGCTCATTTCTAAATTAAAATAAATTTTGATATTTTTTGGGCCATAAAGTCAAAATATTTTGATATCATAATGAGGAAAAAAGACTGTTTGTTGAAAAGAAACCCTTTGACATATTTTTTTTTCTTAATTTACCAAAACAATTTTTCAAATATGAATTCCCTCATGGTATTGAGTCATGGTCTCTAAGTCTCTTGAAATATCAGATAATTTGACTCTTTTTATGATAAAGTTAGTTCTGAATGTCATATGGTGTGACTTTTCATTTTTGAATTGATAATTAATAATTTAGCACAAAACGTTAATACATTTCAATAAATTGAAAGTTTTCTTTTAAAAAAAAATGGTATGCATTGAATACTAAGACTTATTTGTAATAACTTTGAACACGTTTTAACTAAATTAAATATTTCTCCTTTTCTTTATTATCACTCTACATAATGCTGGATCGTTTCAACCCATGTTTGGGTCAAATATGGATAAACCCAACCGTTTGACTTAAAAATCGTTTGGCTTAAACCGATAGTTGGGTATGTGCAAATTTGACCCAAACATGGGTTGAAACAACCCAGCAATTTTTCTTTTTAGAGTAATGGATTTGAAGATTCTGCAGCGGCAGCAGAATGAACTGTCTGTCATAACCTTAAGCTAGTAAATTGCTTTTGGGGTTAATGGACCTCCACGGAAGCTGCTTGACTGTATTTTGTTAATAGTTCGCTATTTCGTTTAATAGCCGCTCACGAATGGGGGGGCTGTCGGTGAATCCTCTGGGTCAGTATTGAATCTGCCATGATCTGCTGTCAGGTGCAGACATTCTTCAAGTTCCCCGGGGGCCCCTGCAATCAAATACATAATTTAGAACTTAATGGATGTGATTTCTGAGTGCACTTATCACTTATGAGTCCAACCTGCTTGATGAGTTTTGTTTTGAGAGCAATTTCAGGCCCGTCGTAGACTTAATTTATGGCATTTTCAAGGAAGCCTAATGGCTCTTGCATGTTGGAGTGAGTAAAGAAGGACATTTGGTGTAATAAGACCGACTCCAAATCAATTCCTGGGTTGTCTCTGTCTCCTGGACATTCTCTATGGTGGCGGGGCTGCTCTTGGCAACTACGGAGAC
Source organism: Gobio gobio (assembly GCF_949357685.1). Taxonomy (NCBI): domain Eukaryota; kingdom Metazoa; phylum Chordata; class Actinopteri; order Cypriniformes; family Gobionidae; genus Gobio; species Gobio gobio. The sequence continues at coordinate 42,553,333 of NC_137114.1, forward strand.
ACGATCACTTAACTGACTCATCCTCAGGTTAATGGTTTGCGAACATCCTCTCGGCCTGTGAGAGCGTCTCTGAACCTATTCACCCATTATAATCCTTCTATGACATTCAATTTGACTGCTAAAAATGTATTAATTGTGGATTTTTATTGAAATGTATCCAAATTTGAACATTTCTAAGCTCTTAAATTTTATAAACCATTATATAGGGCCCTATGAAATATGTTTTTTTTTTTTTTATTCTCCAAATTCTGTTTTTTCCATTTTAATTTGTCTGCATTTTTTTGGACTCCATTTTAATCGTTAAATTTAAATTCAAGTAATCAAAATGTGTCTTATTAATTGAAATCATAAAACTTGTACAATTTAATAACTTTAACAAAAATGACATGCATAGGGCCATATGAAATATGTTTTCCTTTTTAGGCCTACCAAATTCTGTGTTTAAGATTTCTGGATTCCATTTTAATTGTTTAATTGCATTTTAACAATCAAGCAATTGTCTATGAAATGTTTTTTTCCCTCATAAATTCTGTTGTGTTTTTAAATTTTTCCAGCAATCAAATGAAGACACAAAACATTTAACTTGATCTTTTAATCATGACATTAAACATTTTGTCAAACAAAGTGCTGCACAACAGAGCCTTAAAATTTAAACATGGAAGAAAAATGTAGATTATTCTTTTAAAAAAGTTTTAATAATAAATTATTATTAGTGTTAGTATTATTGAGATGTAGCTAAATTCTACTGTACAACATACAACAGTAAAATATTTCTGTCACAATTTTTTCAAGTTAAACTTAAACAAGTTAAAAACATTTCGAGATGCCGTGAAGACCTTTTGAGTTTCTGTGTGTTTATGATATGACGATGGTTGTTCTCAAATGAAATGGTAAAATGTTCATATAGTGACTCACAGAAGCAGCTCTGGAGATGGAGTTCATGCATTTAATTGAATTCCAGATTTGCATGTGGTCTCTGACTTTTAGGAAGCCCAACAAAACAACATTAGTTTTATTTTAGAGAATTACACTCAGGGTGTAAAAACAGCCTAACAGTCTAAAAAGCTAACAACAAAGTCCTGTAGTCTCTTCCTGTATGCTTTCAATGAATAATCTGTTAGCACGCTGCAGGCTCTAGGTCTAGGACATAATGTTTTCCATCAAGAGATTTTCAGCAGGATAGAGTTTTAGCAACAGGTGAATGAAGAAGCTCCTGCAGCAGCACCTGTTCATGAAACAAAGAGCAGAGGGATGAGGGGGTTGGGAGGCCAGTGTCATTTGTTTACTTCACCTGGTGCTGGTTTTGAAGCTCTGAGGGCAATCTGACACTCAATCCTTAGCTCTTTTAGTGTGTCAGCCAGCATCCGTTTGCTTTATGTGCTACTGCTTCTTAATGCTCCAGTGTCACCCAAGACAGTATATCAGTATAAGCCATGCTAAAAAACAGGACGGCTGTTAGATTGAATGGATCTAATGGGGTCGATCCAGATTGTCCAGGTCTTACAAATGTATTCTGTTCCGTTACAGTTTAGGGATAATATACAGGCAGTAGTTCTTAATCACAAAATAAACTTGACAGACTTGTCATCAGGGTCTTGTATGATCCTGAAGGGGTTTATTTTTCTAGCGCTGATTGGCTTACTGTACATTTTCACTTAATACAGTGCTACTTGCCAGATAACTAAATGGACAAACGTATTGTTTTGAATTGAAAGTAATTTACGTTGTAATATGGCTGCACGATATTGGAAAACAAACTGTATTCAGGTACAGACATAGAATAATCAAATGTAAAATAACACTGCATAGTCTTCAATGTATAAATTAAATATAATGTAACTGTGTGGCAGGTTCAGTCAAGCTTTACATTTCATGATGCATTTCAGGGGAGTTTTGTGGAAAGATGCGGTTTTGTGTCACAATCTCATCTCATACTACTTTTATCAAGGCTTCTGTTGACAGCTATCCATCTCAGCTGCTGACTCCTCTTCTCAGAAGTGCAGTTGTGACACAGCAACCAGTTTTACTGGCTTTGGTGTTTGTCTCGAAATCACATTCAGAGCCTTGTTCCAGTTTGAATATTTAGTTTCAGGCCAATCTCATCTCAGGTCAAGTTGATGTGTATAGAAAACTCAAAGAGTATGATTGAAAGTTGATAGTCTATAGTTGACCCAAAAAAAAAAAACATCTATTAAAAATGCTTGAACCCAAGTTTTTTAGTTTTTACCTGCCCATAATGGCCCATATTGAGTTATTTTATTTAGTGACTTCAACAGACTTCTCTCTTTCAGCAAAAATATTCTCTTTGCAAAAAGCTCTTTGAATATACAAATCAGCCTGCAAATCAGCCAGGCAAAATTTAATGATATTTACATAATATTAAAATATTGAGGGTCAGAATAAAAAGCCACTGCAAACACCCTCTCTACCTACAATCAAGCATTTTAGTTGCAAAAATACAAACCTGTAGCAATATGAGAATATCATTGTACGTATGTCTATGTGGATGTGTTTACTTCCACATATGAGTTCTCCTGAATCTAATGTTACCTTCATAGGATGTTTTCACAACGCATTGTATTCACCGTCTCACTTTTTTTTTTCTTTTTTTTTCAATTGTGCATTTTAGTGAGTGGCTTGGTAACTGTCACCGGAAAGTATGGAGACACTGTTGAAATCCCATGCAACAGTGGGTCTGTCGTGGAAGCGGATGTCAAGTTTGTTAAATGGAAATATGTAAGTTTGTTAAATTAAATATATACACTTAAACAAGAATGCCAATGTATGAATACCGTAATTGTAGTTGTCTCTGTTAAACATACTTTTTACATGCACTAGGATATCGATGGCAACATTTTGGTGAAACACGTGGGTCAGAATGCCACCATTTCAGACGATGTGAACTACAAGAGCAGAGTCAGTATCAAAAAAGATTTCGCCCTCGTCATCAGACAAGTGACTATGACGGATCAGAGAACCTTCACCTGCATGGTGGTGGGGATGGAAGACATTTTGGAGTACCCTGTTCAACTGGTCATTTACAGTAAGAATCGTACACAATAGAACCTTTTCATATTTATAATGACAGAACTAAATGATCATTTTATTGAATGCATTTATGAACTACACTAACGCAGTTTCTTCTCTTTTCAGAGCTTCCATCGTCACCTCAGATTACGAACCATACGACTGCGATGGCAGTTGGCAAACTAACTAAGGTATATATATATTAGACACAACATAGCAACACAGAATGAAATATTCTTATTTGCAGTGAATACAGCATGACTGTGATTAAAGACTTGATGACCAATTCTTATAGTCTGCACTGGAAGTCTCCCATATGAATAAAAGTCCTCTTAATATTCACATTAATATTGTGTGGTGTTTATTTTTGTCTCATCAGTTGGCGGAGTGTCGTACTGAAGGCGCCAATCCAGCTGCCAATATCACATGGTTCAAGAACAAAACTCCACTTATGTCTGATGGAGCAGGTAGAGTGAAATATGGTGGTCAACCAAATATTTGCCTAAATTTACTTGCCCTCAATTCATTCCAAATCTGCATGACACAAATGAAATCAAAAACTGTTTCAATAATGGGTAATAAAGCTTTCAAACTTCCAAAAACGATTTAAAAAAAAAGAACCATTAAAGTATCATAAAAGTGGTTCTCCATTTTTGTTCAAGGGTTAGTTCCAAATTATTAACTCTTTCCCCGCTAGCGTTTTTGGTCTTTTTTCACAATTTCATGGCAATTTCCCAGCATATTTTGTTGTGTGAATATCTGATCATGCAATATATCAAAAGAAAGAACACACTCTCTATTTTAAAACAGTTTTATTCTAGCTTCATGGATCGAGTTCATCAACACCCCCAAAGCCTAACCACTTCCTGGGTCGACATTTCACTCTGTAACATTAGGCCGTTTTGATTTATATGCTGTTTATTGTTGATGATCGCATGATTTTCCATATGTATCTGCTTGCATATGAGATAGCTCTGCCTGTGTTTTGATCTGGAGATACTGTACCCGTTCAGGAGATGTGTTATGGCGCCCCTACCCTATAACCGTGAAAACAAAACACAGAAAGCCATTCAAACTCGTCAATGTCAGTGAAGCGTTTTCTCATAAAAGACGAGAACTGTAAATGGCGAGGAAAGAGTTAAAGGTTCTTGGGTGCTATTTCTTTACATTTATTTCCCTTTATTAACATTTTATTTGTGTTGATTACAGCCATTAAAATCTCGAGAACTGTGGATGTTGATAAAGAGACGAGACTGTCTGCAACATCTTCTTACCTTGAGTATACAGCAGTGAAGGGAGACGTTGATGCCAGTTTCACCTGTCAGATTCAACACATCCGGTCTGCTAACATGGATTCCTCCCCTCTGATCTTCACTGTGAACTGTAAGTGTTTTTTGTTATACTGCTTTCTTATTCTTTCTTGTAGTGTTTGGTTAATGTTTCTATTTGTGCCATTTTTGGCAAGTTTTTAATCCTAATGCTTCTACTTTCCTCTGTTATTCAGTTCCAAACAATCTCACTAAAAGCTAATGTATTCAAAACTGAAGTGGTTAATGGTCTAATGTTGAGCATAATTCATAGGGTTATTCAGAATAACTCTCTTTCCATTTGAAGTAGCCATGAAAAAGAGGCCTTATCAGAATCAAATGCCTTGTTGAATTTCGTCCAATAAGATATGTAATTTGGCCTTTCAGGAGCAGGGCGTTTAGATGTTGAATGGGGTTTTGTCTTGCCCCTGGCTATTATTGTGAAGGTACTAGTCCACTGCTAACTCTCAAAAGCATTTCACACCATGAGAGCACTCTCAAAGCCTCAACTCTTGAGCTGAAGGGCCTCTTCTGGCTCATAAGGAGCTTCTCTGAAGTGCCCTTATCTGCATGGGCTCTGGCAGGGCTTCTCTGTGCTGCCCTCCCTGCTTTACACAAACCCTCTCTCCACAGACCCTACCGAGAAGGTTAGTCTCCAAGTGGTGTCCCAGGGTCCTTTTAAGGAAGGGGACAACGTGACCCTCAAATGCACGGCAGATGGAAACCCTCCACCTCCTAGCTACATCTTCTACGTGAAGGTAAATCTTCTCAGATTAACTCAAAGTGTTCACTTTGTGTGGCAGTCAGGAAATGAAGGCTGTGTTTCAACTCGAACTGCTGCCTAATTTGCCTTTCTTTATCTGTAGGGAGAGAAAAAGAATGTGAAGTCCAACACATACACATTGACCAATGTCACTCGGGAAAGCACTGGAGAATACAATTGTTCGCTGGTGGACAAAGAGGATATGGCCGCTTCTGTACCCATCAGAGTTGAATGTAAGGAAATACTTCAAGATTCTTTCTTATATCTTATATTCTTATATTTTTGCCCCCTTAGGGCTTGGGCCCTATTGTGTTCCGTAGGAACATTTGTTATTTATTTATTTATTCTCTCGGGCACTTCGGGGTCCCTTAACATGCTCCGAAACTTTGCACACACGTCAGAATTGTCGGCCATCAGGCCAGGGCTCAAGTTGTCATGGGGAGGTTGTGAGGGGGCTCTGTGGAACACTCTTTTATAAAAATGTATTATGTGCAAAAAATATGCAGTTTAAAGTATGCAGATCTGTTGAAAGAAATGAATAAAATCAAATGTAATGCATAGTATAACCACCAGATGGCGGCATAGGTTTATTTTTAAACACTGATAAGAAACGCCTTGTTGCTGAGAACAGTTTTCAGACATCATTAACTGTCACTAAAACTGTCATTAAAAAAAATGTTGTTTGAAATGTTTTATTTTTTGTCTCAACTAAGTGGTATTACCCGCTTTAAATGCATATTGCCCACCTTAGACTGTTTCCCTAAAGCCACTGGGGTGGCGCCCGGGCTTGGGCACGCTATTGCTGCTTGCAGCTATATTTTGGATTGTTTTTCAAAGTCAAAAATGTGACTGTTAGCTCTTTTGTCTTTTCCCCCAAAAGATCTTGATGTGGTTTTTAGCACCACTGGTAAAATTTTCAAGGGACTTGGCGAGAGCTTTGAGGTGACAGAAGATGTTAAAGCGTCAGGAACACCACAAAAATCTTGGAGAAAGGTAGAAAATGAATGTCTCTTTATAAAACATTGTCATTAAAAACTATGGCACGCATGACTACTCATCCCTATTAAAAACTACTCCTTGTGTTAATTTCTAGTCATTCACGAATGCTGAAACTCTCTTTTAGGGTGAAATCAAGGTGGATGGCCCGCCCAAGTTCAACAAGTTGAAGTACTCAGACTCTGGTGTGTATGAGTTTGTTGTTTCCATGGCTGGCCTCAAGAAGACAGGAACATTTGAATTAATAGTTCAAGGTAAGATACATATTTAATTGATAAAGTATGCATTTGCTTTGGCTGTTGACTACATTCCAGATGCAGACCATTGTAAATCATAGAAATGCTTCAGAAAACCGTTTTGGGTGACCGTTTTTGATAGCTAATGACATTGAGTGTTTTTGCAGGTTCTCCAGTAATCAAGAGCCTGATCAAGACGCGTGGTACTGGAAGCGTGAACAAGGTCCTGACTTGTGAGGCTGAAGGCTTTCCAAAACCCACAGTACAGTGGAGTGTCAATGGCACAGATGTAAGCCTGAACTATCTGACACACTTCATTCTTGTTATGAAGTACTTTAAGATTAGAGAAATTATTTTATGCTCACCAAGACTGCATTTATTTGATCAAAAATACAGCATTATTAAATTTTAGAATTAGCTGTTTTCAATTGTATTATTTTTTTAAATGTCACAAATGTGTACGTACGCATGCTTCGTGAAAGAGACCCAATATTCCCAGGAAAGCATGTTTTGTTAAACACCTGGAAAATTTCTTTATAAATTCCCTGTTATTCGTGTTCATCGTGTCATTTGCCAGGTGTTCATGTTGTTCAGTGCATATCACAAGAGGACAATGCCAAAACATGCCATTATTCTTTCAAAGCAAGGAGTGAAATTATATTTGTTCGCTGTGAATATATGGTTTCCATCTGTAATATTTTAAAATATATTTGTATATATCAAATGTATCATGTAACAACCTAATACCTATTATTACGGTTACTAAAGGACTTTATTTGGCTTTATAAGTATCCTTTTTTTATTATTAAAACCTGAAACTGAGCCTCCCTTAAAGCTTTTATGATGACATTTCTGAGCATCTGAGCTCTTTTAGGATTCATCTTCCATGGTTTATTGCTGTTTTCAACAGTGAAATAACCTGAAAAGAGTAAAACTGCATCTTTTATTTCGAACAAGCTAGCAGGACATTTTTGAACTGATAAAGATGTTCTCGCAGTGAGTCACGGCAGTAGCATTGGGACAGAATGTATTTTGTTAAACAAAGCAGTTATAGTACCCATATCAGTAAGCACTAGGATAAGGTCACTGTCCAAACACACCAGACATCTAATGTGCCTGAATGGGTGTTTACAGAGGAAGCAATTCAAAATGATGAGGCTTTTACATACTTCCTGTATTATGTGGTTTTGTATTGGTACAAATTGAGCTGTCAGTGCAACTCATGAGATGTCTGATGTGCATTACCTCATTGCCTGTCTACCGTCTGCTTTCTCTTTGTCTAAGTGCATGCCTCCCTAAAAGTGAATCTACTAGTGCACAGGGCAATAGCGCTCTCTAGTGGTTACTATAATCCTTTACAAAAGAGCCTGTACTTCCTGTATCGTTGTTTTAAATGTCTTGTTTTAATAGCCTTGAAGTACACTGGTAATGTTTAAGTCTGATGTCTTTTTAATGGATGTTGTGTGCTGTATTTGCAGGTTGCTGAGGGTGCTTATGTGGATGGCATAGTCAAAAACAGCATCACTATCGTTCCAAAGATCAATCTCACTGTGTCCTGCATGGTCTCTAATGCCTTGGGCTCTGCAAATAAGAGCATTAATGTGTCACCACGTAAGTGTAACCTCCTTTCCACTCTTACCTGACTTCCGAACCCTCGTGCATCACAGTATTTATCCTGTAAAGTTGTTTAATGGTTCATTTTTAACAAAATCATTAAGACCAAACTTTTAAAAGAAAAACATTTGTAAATGGCAGTGTTTGACATCTGAAATGACACTTTATGTATTCATTTCAAGTCACATCCCAACAAGATCAAGTTTGTGTTTTAAACATTATTTTACATCAAATTAAATAACGGTAACACTTTATAATAAGGTCTTATTTGTTAATGCATTGACTAAAAATAATTAGTTATTAACCAGTATTAACACTGGTTAATAACAATACAACTTGGGTCCATTAAATACTCTTAGCGGATACACATTTTAATGTTAGTAATGTACGAGTAAATGTTGGGATTATCATTAAGATTAATAAATGCTTGTGTTTCACAAAAGAATGTTTCACTGTTGTTCATGTTAACAACTGGAATGTTATTGTAAAGTGTGACCATAATAACTATAATAGAGTAGCTAGCGCATTTTTTGTGTAGCTTTATTTGTTGGTTATATTTATTTGTTGAATATAATTTACAATACAAACACACTTAATCTAACTTGTTTTTAATCAAAGTTTTGTCTTAATGGTTTGGTTGGCAATGTAGCATTACAACATTAAATATTCTTGCATCTTTTATTAGAGTTCCCCTTTCCTCACCCTCCTCTTCTGTTCTGTTTGTCGGGATGCTGGTCTGTCCTCTCACTAACACATGCTTTCACTTGACTGAAAAATCTTTTGCTTAACCTTTTTAAAACGAACCACTGCTGGATATCTGTATTTTACATGCATTGCTGTTTCATTTAGGACACACACACACACACACACACACACACACACACACACACACACACACACACATATATATAATTTCTTCTATTCATTTCTATCATTTCTTCACTTCTGTATGCATTGGGCTTTTCATACAATGAGAATTCCATACGAATGGAAGTTAATATGATTTTTATATCTGATTACAGTTGTTGAGGAGCTGGAAATTGCCAAACAAGGTAAGACGTTGAGTGGTTATCTACAATCAGGTCTGCCACTCTGTACGGTTAGCATTACAGAGGAAGAGAGCATATGCCAAAAATCAGTGCCTGTACTGTAATTTAATACATGCTTTTATCTCTATTTTGTTTAAAAAAGGCTAAAACAAAGGTGCTGAGATGCCCAGCATCCTGACAAATATTGCATCAGTGTCTTGTTTACTTTTGTTTAGTTAATGAATGGTCTTCCCCTTCTCATTTGTTGTCCATATCTTTTTCTGACTGTTTTATCTGTTTCTTAAGCAGATCAGAAAGATGAGTACAGTGACCAGACGGCGCTGGCTGTTGGCATTGTTTTTGGCCTGCTTGTGGCCACTCTTGCGATAGGACTGGCCTACTGGCTGTATATGAAGAAATTCAGGTACTGAAATAACATCCATGTCTCAAACTGATTTATAAAGATGTGTCCATTCATCACAATTTGCATATTTGAACCATGCTTATGTCATTGAGATTTGTTTAAAGTGGTAGATTATATAATTTTTAATCTGAATGTAGGCAAGGATCCTGGAAAACCGGAGAAAAGGAAGACGGATCAGCGGAGGAGAGCAAGAAGCTGGAGGAGAATCAAAGCCAAAAAGCTGACGTGTAATGTCAAAGGAGCCATTCAAGGTGAGATTGGAACAGATTTCTGAAACTGTGTGTGTGTGTGTGTGTGTGTGTGTGTGTGTGTGTGTGTGTGTGTGTGTGTGTGTGTGTGTGTGTGTGTGTGTGTGTGTGTGTGTGTGTGTGTGTGTGTGTGTGTGTGTGTGTGTGTGTGTGTGTGTGTGTGTGTGTGTGTGTGTGTGTGTGTGTGTGTGTCAATGCATGTTTGAGCTGTTTTAACTGAAAGCAACTTGCACTGGCATATCTTAAAATATGTCAGTGCCATTGTTTTCTCTCAAGATGCACAGTAATAATGTTTTTTTTCTGAAACACATTTATAAAGGCACTTAAATGTCCTAATTGAACGAAGACTAATCCGGGCTTAATCTAAGCCCTGGCTGTGAAACTGGGCCTTGATGTGTATGTGTATGTGTGTGTGTTTAATACACTACCGTTGAAATGTTTGGGGTCATTCTTACTATGAATTGCACTACTGCTAAAATATTTTTTTACAGTCGCTTATGCTCACCAAAGCTACATTTATTTGGGAAAAAAATACAGTAAGAATAGCAATACTGTGAAATATTATTAAGTTTTCTATTTTTAATATACTTTTGAATTTTCGGCAGCCATTACTCTAGTGTCTACTTCAGTGTCACGTGATCCTTCAGAAATCATTCTAATATGATGATTTGCTGCTCAAGAAATTTTTTTTTTATTATTATCAGTGTTAATATTTTTTGGGAAACTGATTCTTTGATCACATACAAATCTTTTAGAACATTGTAAGTGTCTTTACTGTTACTTTTGATCAATTGAATGCATCCAAAGTATTACCATCTTTCAAACAAGTGTATATGTGGATGCTTTACAACCAACTAAACTCTTTATGTATCTTGTCTTTCGTCAGGATTAATGAGAGATCCATGAGAGAAGGAGTGAAAAATTGGTGGAATCTGTGAAAAAAAAAAAGAAGAAGAAAAATCAGAAGCTGTAATGGAGGACCCGAGTAGCTGTGTCAGTTACATCTCCACCATCATCTGTAATGTGTCTGTGCCTCCCCTGTGCCCGGGGATTTCATTAATAATGCGTGTTGTAAAATATGTGAATCTTTTGCGTTGAAGATCAAGCCTGTTCCGAAACCCGTGTCTGTAAAGTGTTCATTCACAATGTTGGGTTTCATATTTGATCCCCTTTTAAAAAATGCTTTTTTTTTTTTTGTTACTTTTGTGTATCAGGTATTTAGTTAATGCCAATTTCATACTTGCAATTTCACATGGTAGAAACACTGTGGCCTTTAGTATCTGCAATGGACTTTTCCTGTAGAATTACACATAGTACCTAATCTGTGGCATGATGTGAAGCATGATTTTCAGATTCATACTGAGCACTTGGCTAGTTTTCAACAAGTCAATGAGCAAAATGACATCCCTATATTATACTTATTGGGATCTAGAAGACCATACTTTATCAACATTTAGACCTTATAAACATTTTAATAAAGACTTAAAGTTAAAATGTCTACTCCGGACGAATTACATATTGTGATTTCAGAAGTAAGAAGATGCAGGGACCAATGCTTGTGTGTTAATGAAAACCGTGCCTTTTGCTTGGATTGTTTGGCATCCCATTTTCAACGACTAAAGACATTGAGCTCAATAATGTATATTTACACTCCCTCTTTTCTCAGATTATCACCTGTTTCGTGTGTTCGTTTCATTGTTTTGTGGCAGAATTGTATGTGATCTGGTTTAAGCATTACTTGTAAATATGGTAAACTTTTTTGTTTTGTTTTGTTTTAATGTTCTATTTATATTGTTAAGGTTTAGCTAAATGCCAGTGTTTTGACATTACAGTAGCTAGTTTTAGTAAATTTTCCTGAACACCTCCATTGTTGTTGTTGTTGAATGGTACAGTACAATTAATGGTATTTACATGCAGGCTTTAAAATTGTGAATCTTTCAGCTTTCAGTTTGCATAGTGGTGTTGCTGCATTTCCACACTTAAGTGCTTATTCTGTGCATTTAATCCATCAGACCAAAGAGGTTGAATGTGGTCATGCAAGTATTGTACATACTGAACATTGTTTTGTACTCCTAGTTCAAATAAAGTGTACATTTCTAGGGAAGTGTTTTTTCATTCTTTGCCGTTTCATTGACCATCCTTCCACAATGTATGTTCAGTTACGCTACAGTAATCATACACTACCGTTCAAAAGTCCGGGGTCTGAAAGGTTTTTGAAAGAAGTCTTTATGCTCACCCTTTATTTGATCAAAAGTTTGTTCATACAAGTATTTACACGTTAAGAAATTTGCTGTTAATAAAAGCAGTTGAAAGTGAGAGGACTTTCTTCTTTGTTGAGTTAAAATGTTATTTATTCCTGTGATGGCAAAGCTGAATTCTAAGCAGCCATTATTTCAGTCTTCAGTATCACTTGATCCTTCAGAAATCATTCTTAAAGAAACATTTCTGATCACTGTCAATGTTGAAAACTGTTTATTTGGTCATATTTATATATACTGTGTGTGCGTGTGTATATATTTATTTAATTTTTTTGTGGAAAGGTGGCATTCATTTAGAATTTTTTCAAAATCATAATAATAAAAAATATATATACTGAGCTCAAACTTTTGTATTTATAATTGTAAACTCTACAAAGGTTATTTACTTCTTTTTGAATGTATTGGCCATATGCAATTGTAGTCAGAATTATTGGCACCCTTGGTAAATCTGATCAAAGATGGCTGTAAAAATAAATCTGCATTGTTTATGCTTTTGATCTTTCATTATTTTTTTATTTTTTTCAAAAATCTAACCTTTCATTGAAGTAAAATAATTGAAAGTGGGGGATAAATCATATTATGAAATAAATGTTTTTCTTCAAAACACATTGGCCACAATTATTGGCACCTTTTTATTAAATACTTCTTGCAACCTTTTCTTCATAGTCTTCTATGATGTCTGATGAGTTTAGAGACAATAGATCAGAGACCATTCCTCCATACAGAATCTCTCCAGATCCGTCAGATTCACAGCTCTTCTCTTCAGTTCACCGACTCATTTTTACAGGGTTCAGGTCAGGGGACTGGCAGAAGCTTCATTTTGTGCTCAGTAACATATTTTTGTGTTGATTTTGATGTTTGTTTTGGATCATTGTCCTGATGCAAGATCCAACCACGGCCCATTATAAGATTTCTAGCAGAAGCCGTCAGGTTTTGATTTTTGATCTGCTTGTATTTGCTAGAATCCATAATGCCATGTATCTGAACAAGATGTCCAGGACCTCCAGCAAAAAAATAGCCCCACAATATCCAGCCATATTTAACCGTGGGTGTGGGGTACTTTATATCCCTGTTTGCACCAAACTCATCTGGTGTGTTTTCTGCCAAAAAGCTCTTCTTTTTTTTTGTTTCATCTGACCACAGAACCAGCTCCCGTTTGAAGTCCCAGTCGTGTCTGACAACTGAATATACTGGAGTTTGTTTTTGGATGAGAGGGGAGGATTTTTCTTGAATCCCTCCCAAACAACATGTGGTGATGTTGGTGCTGTTTGATAATGTTTAGGCTTTCTGACCCCAAGACTCAACTAATCTCTGCAGTTCTCCATCTGTGATCCTTGAAGAGTCTTTGTCCACTCAAACTCTCGCCGTGCATTAGGACGATATTGACACACGTCCTCTTCCAGGCAGATTCATAACATCTTCAGTTGATTGGAACTTCTTAATCATTGCCCTGATGGTGGAAATGGGGATTTTCAATGCTTTAGCTGTTTTCTTACAGCCACTTTCTATTTTGTGAAGCTCAACAATCTTTTTCTGCACATCAGAACTATATTCATTGTGATGAATGATTAAGGGAATCTGGACTTTGCGTTTCCTCATATTTATACTGTGTCATGGATGGACAGTGTCATGCTCCTAATTGTGATAAAACCCTACCCTGGTGTGATAAAAAAAAAAAAAAAAAGTGTTTTGGAGAAAACATTTGTTTCATAATGTGATTTACCCCCCACTTTCAATTCTTTTACTTCAACGAAAGGTTATATTTTTGCAAATTTTTTGAATGAAAGATCAAAATGATAAACAATGCAGATTTATTTGTACAGCCATCTTTGATCATATTTACCAGGGGTACCAATAATTCTGACCATAACTGTAGCTAAAAGGAAACTAACAGCCGAAATCATTAATTTTACTAATGTTTGACCAGTAATTTCACAATCACAATATTATAGGTGATGACTGCTCAGTTGTAGCACTTTACAACAACATTCCCGCGTTGACTAACTGGGTCATTATGTGGATGTTGCATAAACCATGTCCAAAAAATACCATATTTCTTTAGTAAAATGCAAAATTATCCTTGATGAGATGTATTTAATTAGCCAAGTGGGCAACAGAAAATAAAACAATAAAATACATTAAAAAAAGAAAGAGCAGTTTGTCTATTTTGTGGTTGAAGAGGTAATAGACTAGTAATAGAGGTAATAGAGGGAACAGACATGGATGATCACAGAAAGCAGGTAATTCAAATCTAAAGTTATCTGAAACATTAAAGCACTTTGACATTGTCATAAACATGATTTGATAAACAAAGTTAACATGTTAGACGCCATGTCAGTTGGACGCAAAAGGTTTGTCAACTTTGTAGTTTTCTGTTAATATTGTTTCATTGTCTCATAAGAGAATGGTAGCAATGTATTTAATTGGTTACCACCTGTAAAGTCTCCCCCAACAGTTTTTATTTCTCAGTGCAGCTGTTGCTGTCCATGGTGCTGTAATAGGCAAATTATACATATATTGCAACTGAACTGTGATGTGCAGGTTTGATAAGAACAAAATCACCATTTACATTACATCAATCCATGCATAATTGTTTTTTTGTTTTGTTTTTCAGGACAATCAAATGGGTGTAAAAAAATATAAGTCAAGTGATAAGCACAACACTAATCACACAGACCCAAGAGACACTGCGAAGTAAGACTGTGCATAAAGTTTTAATAAACTTTCAACATCATAGGCCTACAGCCAGACAAGATTGACAAAACACAACGAGAATCAGGATAAACTTGCAATGTCCTTTAGTGTTTTAGAAAGTTACTAATCCTAAACTTTGTATCAACTGTTATATTTTTTATACCTATTACATACAGTATATTTACCTAAAAAAAGGTGTTTGTACATCATTATAGTTTAAACATAACATTTTTATTAGCCTATGTAGTTGATTCTGAACGAAACTCTGTCTAAGCTGTAAATAAAGCGCAAAATAAAAAGCAGCCTGCTTAAATTTCTCTGCGTTTTGGCAAAATTAAATGATTTTCTGTGTAAAGTTTTTGTGACAGTCTTGACTGACACATTGCGTGCAACAACCTTTACTGCTTCCCCCCTACGAATCGTCATTTGAACATCCGGGTACTCGGCTGCTTGATTGACAGTTGCCATAGCAACAGCCCAGGCTGTCGCCATTTTGTCAGTTGCTTTTTTAATCTTTCAAATGTTTTCGCTTCCCGCCGGAATAATGCAGTCACGCGCTCGTAACAGTGTCAATTTTGGAGAGGCTTCGCCACCCGCGTCGGACTGAAAACGACACCTGGACAAAGAATCGGAATGTCAGGAATATATTTAGTGGGCTAGTCGTCCGTGTCTCGGGTCCACCGGGCCGGTCCGCTGCGCAGGTTTGGAACGCGCGCCATTTTGTGAAAACTGACAGAAAAGCTTAACGTTTTTTTTGTTCACATTTTTATGCGGCTGTTTCTATAATGTCAGCACGTCGTTGGTTTTAGTGACTAATTTTGCTTTTGAAATCAATTAATTTGCATCTCCTCCTCTCCTGAAGCGAAGAATCTTGAATGTGCGTTTCCGACGCTAGCTGGTTAGCTGCGTTCGTTAAAGTCACTGAGAAAGAGCGCTAACTAGCCGCTAGCCTTCACTCCACCACCTATAAACCATGCTCAATACACAAATGAAGACTGACACAGGCAAAACCGAACTGGAAAGACGCTGCTTCATCTGCCAGTTAAAATAAAAAAAGCATTTAGCCCCGTCTGGCTCCGTACATTAGGGGTGTCTCATTGGAAGCAGCGCAGAGAAACTGGATCAGTCGCGTCACCTTACTGGATCTGGGACTTTAAATGAAGATCACACCATCAAAGGTGAGTCTTTGACATTTGTAGAGGTCTGAATGCAACCTATGGGGTTTGTGGGGTTGTTTACATGCCGCTTGTTTGGTAGAAGCTACAGGCTAGTTTGATTTGGCCTAGATGGCTAGCCGATTAATAACTTCCCTTAGGCGACTTAGCGATCTTTATTGATGCACCAAATAGTTTATCCGGTCATCTCTGCCAGATTTTACACTCCCAAGCCTCATTCCCGAGCGTTTGTACTGATTTTAGCACAGTATGTTAGTCGTTTAACAGGTAACCCCGTGTAGCTCCGCTAGGTCAGACCGCTGGAGCAAATGTGATTTGCTCAGCCTAACGATTTTTGTATACCAACAGAAAGTCGGCCAGCTGGTGATTACAGGAGTGTATCATCACATCAGTCTGATGGGAGTGTTTGGCTGGTGGTAGTGGTGAGGATGATGATGATGAAGCCCCATGACTAGCGTGTTGTCAGTTAGCCATCAGGCTGGTTTCCTGTCGGGGGAGGGGGGCTGACATTAGCCAGCGATGTGATGCCTAACCATAGTTATCCTGCAAACATTGCTCAGTCATGTAGTACGGGTTTAGACTTTTGCGTGACGATGGAGGCGTTAAACGAGTCCGATCGACCCCGATGAATGGCTAAGCCATTTAGACAGGTAAGGTCCGCTTTAGCTGTCACTATCAATCAGTTTAACCCTGGTTAGTTTGCTCGGCGAGCTCAGTATTTAGGGGTTTATATCAAGTTATGTATGGTTAATGTGGAGGAATTGATGGCACGCTACTCGGATTTGCATTTGTTAATCTGGGTAAAGCTTTCAGAAGGATGCTTTCACCTTTGCCAGATGAATAATGATCTCTGACCAGGTAAATACAGGGCAGGATGTTAGATTTCCCCTCACTGTCATCTGAAGGTTCAGGTTTGGTGCTGTTATACTTGTGGCCTTAGTAAAAGTACAGTTGGTTCAGATATGCATGCAATACACACACACACACACACACACACACACACACACACACACACACACACACACACACACACACACACAGAGATGTCTCTTAAATAAGGTCATGGTTTGTTGCTGTTTCCCTGAGGTAAACTTTATTCTGAAAGTTCATAGGTAGATCTATGTCAGATGACATCTTTTTTGTCCATCACTTCCTCCCACAAATGTGATTGACATTGGTCTTATTTAACAGAGGCTTTTTGTGCTTTCCTCTTTTGCATACATCTTATTTCTATGGATGTTTGGAATTTTTTTTTTTTAGCCGATACTGATTTTAACAAACTATTGTCCAATTATATTGTCAAATATTTGTTACTTGCTCTCTTATCTGAACTTTTTTCATTTAAGCAGACCAGTGTTTTCATTATGTTTTAAATGAGAAAAGTTAAAAAAAACCTGCATGCATTAAGGTACACTAGATTAGTTTTATTGCTGCATCATCAAATAATTTCTATTGAATATGGATTGGATTCATTTAATATCCAACAGGCCGCATAAATGCATAAATTCAACAGAACAAAGAGACACATAAGATAAACAGTGCTTTTCATGTAGGTAGTTTTCAGGTATACAGAAATAAAGTAATCAAAACACTGCATATATTTCACTTTATGAATGCAAAATATATCAGTTATTTCGTGGGGTGGAAATCTTTTGGTGCCTCACGATTCGAAGCAAATTAATTCTAGTAATAATTTTAATTCTGAAAATAATTGATTCCCGGTTTTTTAAGTAAATTTCGATTCGATATTGCATTGATTTGTTTCTAGTTTGTGTCACTTTCCCTCTTTGACTGTGGTATACAGTTTTAATAGGTCTTCTTAAATGTGAATGTGTGTAATATAATGTGTCTTTCTTTTTTTTTTATTCAACCCAATATTATTATTAATATGACTGCAATCTTTACACACATGACTGGCAGTCTTATGTAATAAAGCAAGGCGATTTTATTTTACTTGTATTATTAAAAATAGGAACATAGAAGCAAATTACAAACAATAGGACGAATACAATAGAAAAATATAAATTAAATCAGTTTTTGAGGTACAGTAGACTAGATTTATTTAACGTAGTAAGAAATACTACAGAAATTGAATAAACAAATGTAAAAAGTAAAACACTGTATTCATTTAAATATAAATATATTAAACATGTGATTCAGTCATTAGCAGAGTGATTTTTTAATTATTTTTTTTAAATTATTAACATCAATAAAACAGACAACAACAGTTTATGAGGCTGCTGTCACTTTAAGAATGAATGCACGGATCTAATGCAGGTTATACATTTGATTTTATGTTTACGTTTGCGTATGACATAACCGACTGTGTTTACATGCATACTCCACACAATGTGCATTTTGACATAATTGTGTTTGTGTATTTGACCATTCAAGCTCACAGACTTTAGACTTTTAGTCGGATTTAAAAGCTGTTTTTCAAAAAATGTCCGCACATGGATTTCGGATATTGCCATCTTTGTAGGGACATTTTGTCCTCATAACTTGGGGTTTACCTGGACCACACACACGCAAGCACCCTTCTTCAAGCCTTTTCCATTACGTTCTGTGTAAAACCAATTCTAAGTAATTTTTCATTGCAAAGGCTTAAATAAGCTCTGAAAGAAATAAGCTCTAGCATTTCAGCTGTGTGTCCGAAATCTGTGTGTCAGCACGAGCACCGCATCAACTCCTTTTTCGTAGCTTATTGTGATTAATAACACTCTAATGTGTCAGTAACTTAAATAGACCTGTCGCGATTGGTCGATACAAATATAAAATATTTTAGCCGATTGGGTAAGTTGGGTACGATATGCAATTGTATACCTGTACTTTAAAAATGACAGCACTCTAATAAGAGCAGTATTTCTTAATTTGTGTCGATGTGTGACAGCAGGAGTGAGGACGTGTGTGTGACCGTTCACTAAACAATGGAAGCAGAACAGTCAAATATATACGCGCAGCTCAGGAAAAAGAAAGCAACAGAAAAGTGCGACGCGGCCACACGCCTTTCACTCAGACAGATCACGACGCCAGTTTCGCGGATTATTGGGTTTGAATGATAAAAAATATGTACAAATACACGTCCTGGCGAGTATTCGGGTAAACGCAGTCTGATATGTCTTTAGTGAACGTATACAGAGTTGAATGAGAAATCGGGTGTTAAAATGAATTCGGTCCGTGCAGCTCTTAAAGGGCCGGACCTCATATTCTGTGTGAAGTAGGGCAGGGCAGGAACATGCCGGCCAAGTGAGTTTTTAGAGTTTTTTAACCATAAAACAATGAATAGTAAGTTCTGTCATATTATTCATATTACTTTTACAGTTTTTTGGCATGGTATTGATTCAGTATCGGTATTGAGGTATGTTAGTCTGGTATCGTATCGAATTCATAATTTGGGTATCGTGACAACACTAAATAAAAAGTATTTGCTGATATTCTCTTTTTTTGTTATGTTGGTTTACACATTTGTACCTTTTTTACATTTTTACTCTTTTAGTTTTACATTTTGTCAAGGGCTTGTTTACATTTATACTTTTTTTTATAGTACACTACTGAAGGCCAACAGTGCAAGTTAAATTAAATGTTTTTAAGTAAAATTGTTGGAAATGATTGTGATAAATTAGTCGATAGATTAATCAATATAGAAATAGTCGTTAGTGGCAGCCCTAAACTTAAAGTGGTACTGTGACCTCACAGAATCTTCTGTTGTTTGATTAACAGTAAAACGCAGACAGCAGCGCATCAGGAATATTAGGCTCCTGTCACTTTAAGAGCAGCATGGATCCAATATACTGGTACAAAAGCATTTTAAACTGTTTACATAACTGTCTATGTTTAGGATAATGGCCAAGACAGGCATTTTGACAATTTTGTGCGAGTTAGAAAAAGTGAACTTAATAGTAGACCTCTAGAATACAGAGAACTCAATTCCGTGTTTGCATGCTGTCTGAGATGTGGCTTTTGAGTTCTCTTTTGCGTCTTCTTGCGCTTGAATATTTAAAACTTAAAACATGCAAAGGATAAACTTTCATGAAGATGCAGCACTGGACTGATCGGGACTGTGACCGTTCCGTCAACTGTCCTGAGCGTCGTTCATTCTGGCACCGGTCAGTCCTTATTGACAGATTTCATTTTGTTTTGACAAGTATTTAATTATTCTACCCAGACGAAAACATTGGATTATTATATAACAAACCATCAGCCTTTTTTATGCTATAGTCGATATGCTAGTGGTTTTAAATTGATCAAATTGGCTAATAAATATCAGCAGCCAATACATCAGTGCATCTCTACTTCAATCACACTTGAGATTAAGTTGAAGTATGCAGAAATAGGCCTACATGCACAGGAGGACCAGGATCCATACTGTCACTCATTTGTTTTCTTTTTACACTCCATGGGCATTCCCATACCCCTTTTCCACATTTTATTTGAACTGTTTTTGAGTTGTATTGGTGCTGAGTGTCATTTGAGAGCTTCTGTTTGATTAGATGTTTAGACATTTAGGCCCTGTCCACATGAACACAGGTATTTTCAAAACAGCATCTTCTTCTATGTGGTTTCTATGTCGTTCATCCACACGTAAACGCAGTATCCGGACACTGAAACCAAACCTTTTTGAAAACTCCTGCCAGGGTGAGCATTTTTAGAAACTCCGGATGTAGTGGTGTCGTGTGGACGGTGAAACCATAGACAGTAAAAGAAATTGACACAGCGACCCCATAGGCTTCGACGGGGAAAAGTTAAGTCAAGTAGAAGCACTCACTTCCTGATGGCTGATGTACTGCGCAGCCTCAGACTGAGCTTGATGACGTAGATGTGACTTGAGCAACCAGTCTGACAGTGGCAAGTCTTCTAGTAGTTGTGCAAAGTGAAATCTGAATCACGTTGTTGAAATATTTTGTCCCGTTGCTTTTGGCTCTCTATGGGCTTCTCCACATGCTTCTCCCTTGACTTTTTCGGACTTCATGCCTCCACGTCCCCCCGATTGCCTCATAGACAGTAAAAGATTGCCTGCAAGCTTCTCCTCCTGTCTATACGGTAATTTCTCTACTGTGCGCCGGGAGTCACGTGGTTATGACGCAATCATTAGCCTATTTTTACAAAAACGGCTTCTACGGGGCGATAGTGTAAGATACAAGGTAATGTAGCCTTTAATACATTGTCGAGTTTCTTTAGAAAAAAACAATGGTCAAATGGAGTAGAGCTGCAACTAACGATTATTTTTTCTGTCGACTAATCTAACGATTATTTTTTCGATTAGTCGACTAATCTAACGATTATTTTTCCGGATTAATCTTATGATTCTTTTTTACTGATTATTGTATTTCAAAGAGGGTAGTGAATTTGTATATTATTTTAACATGAAATCAATGAATGATGACAATATTAATTGTATTTCAGGAAGGGTAGTGTACGTAGTATGCCATTTTATAATGAAATATATGAACACAAGAAGCTTTTTAAACATAATAATGATACTATTCATCATAAAATGTATACAGAGTAGGCCTAATTAGGAAAAGTTGTTTACTATAGTAGTTGAGTATGATTTACTTATTGATTTGTGTCAATAGTAAACGAAAATGCACTTGTATTTATCTGCAAAAGGTTCACATACAGGAGCTTTCAGCATAGTTTTAATATAGTATAACTAGTCGTCTATTTTGAAGATACATGTGCATAAACAACGACTAAAGCTGCCAGAAGTTTTAGCCCAAACTTCAAAGACACATTTAAATGATTAAAGCTAGAGGCATATCTTAACTTTAATGTTACTTTAATCATGCAAACTACCTATATACAGCATGTTAATATGCATATGTGTTTGGGACAGAGGGGAACCAGGTCGCATTAACAGGAGATATATGTAGCATGAGACGTACAGGGGTCGGAGAAGAACCCCGGAAAATGTGACCGTCTGTTGCAATACACGCGCCACGGTTCAGCTGCGCGAGAGAACACTGGCAGCAGGGTTGCCAGGTTTTCACAACAAAACCCACCCATTCGTTACTCAAAACTAGCCCAAAACAAGCCCAATCGCGTTTCGGGGAGGTTCTCTGGTAAACATCGCGTTCGGGGGGTTAAATATGTGTGTTTTTTTTTGCAGGGATGCCGGCTAAAATTCTCATTCCCGGGGCTAAATATCACATAGTTGGGATCGCTTCAACCCGCGGACATGAGACACAGCCCGCGGCAACAGCAGAAGTAGCCCAATTCCGCGGAAAAAAACGGGACTTGGCAACATTGATTGGCAGTGTGAAAGCTCCCGCTCTCCACGCGCACAGCACCTGCTCTGCCACCGCGCGCAGTGTGAAACCGACATTACAGAGCGAACAAAGCACAGTTTTATTCGGCTTCTGTTTAAAGTACTCCCACACTTTTGAATGTCGCGGTCTGGCTTTATATGATAAATGATCATTTTCACTATGCCCGGGAGCAGAAGCTGCCATTATTCTAGATCTTCTGTTCCATTCTAGAACGTAAATAATGTGCCGTCGACGCATTTCACGCACGTCGACGTATTTTCGTAGTCGACGTCATCGACGACGTCGACGCGTCGTTGCAGCCCTAAAATGGAGTCTTTAAACGCCTCAGATGTAAAGTTATTCGCTGTCAGAGTGACGCCAAAATGAATGGGAGTCAATGGGATGCTAACAGCAGGTGATGGCTTGGTTAGCAATGGCCGCCCTATGGAAGGTACGCTTTCCGGGTGTAGGATTACCCCCTTGGGTGAAACCAGAGATTTTGGCTTGTTGTGTCTGAACCGGAACCGACAATAACCTTTTTACCAGGCTTCTGATTGGCCAACATGGCTTTACGGTTCGGGTTATATTGCCACCTGTTGGTTTGGCATGCTCTTGACAGCGCTTTATAGCGTGTTTTGCGTTTTCATGTGGACGAGATTTTTATTTTTTATTTTACGGTGGAGGGAAAAACTCAATTTATAAAAATACCTGTGTATGTGTACACTAGGAGTTCGTTAGAGCATTTAGATGAATTATATCTTTAACTTTTAATGGGGGAATTGGAAGAAAGTTTTTACTTTTAGAACCCCTTCAAGTATGTTTGGTTAAATTAGACAAAGTTTAGTAGAAGTTTTGAAAACTTAGGCTTACTGGTAGAAGTCGGAGCTTAATGTTGCCCGTTTAAAAAAAACAAAGTTCACATATGCATTACATGCCCAGTATTGATTTGAGTTGTAATAATTTCTTTAAATTGTTGTTTGTTTTGTATTCAAGTTTATTTGCAGCTCTTTATATCCATGCAGTACTCTAAGGAAAATATTAAATGTGTTGGATAAGTTAATAATTATTGCTAGTGAACACAACTTTTTACAACTATTAAAGATTAAATTAAATAATACTTTAAATAATGCATCCATTACGTAGAGAAACCGTTAGCCTACTGATCAAGCAGGCAATGAAAACATTGCGGCAGCACGTGCGGATTTCATAAGCATGGAAATATATTTATTATTGTGGCAGTGTAACTTATGACTAGGGTTGGGTACCGTTCACATTTTAACCGGTATCGGTACTGGTATCCAACGGTACCTTTTGTCGGTACTTTTGGGATGTTTACATAAATAACTGTAAAGAACCTGTAAGTAATTTATAAAAGTGTTATTGACAGTATGCCAGAGTTGCCCTGGTTGCTGTCTGCCATTGTCTGTGATGTTTGATTACTGTAATATTTACTAGTAAATAGTAGGCTTCTTGGTACTTCATTTAATTCGTAAAAACAACCATATTATTATTTTTTCTTTTTAATTTCATTTCTATGAAAAGATTTCCCACAAATTGTATGTATTTTCTGGTAATCAAATGAAGACATAAAACATTAATTGAATTTATTTTAATTTAATTAAACTTTTTTGTCAAACAAAGATCATAAACACACAGAAATTTTCACGGCAACCCGTCAAAATAAAAGTTCGCCTAACTTGACAAATAAATTACTGTTGTACAGTAGAATTTAGATACGCCTCAATGTAATAATAATATTAACACTAATGTAATAATAATAAATTATCAAAACTTAATTTTTTCAAGTTTTTTTTAAATAAATAAAAAATGTTCTTCATGTTTCAATTTTAATCATATAAAGCTCAGTCGTGCAGACTATTATTATTACATTGAGGCGTATCTAAATTCTACTGTACAACAGTAATTTATTTGTCAAGTTAGCTGAACTTTTATTTTGACGGGTTGCCGTGATTCTGAGTGAGAGTGTGTGTGAGGTAAACCCATAGACCGTAAACCGCGCGTCTACGCATTCATTCGCACACAGACACGCATGCTTCGTATTTAAATGGTCTTTTTGCGCTTTAATATTCACAGACACTCGTCTATATCACCAGATGCGTTCTCAGGTACCGAAATTTGGTATCGATTGATTTAATATGAATCGGTACTCTGTAGTACCGACGTAATCCGGTCGGTGCCCTTAAAAGTACAGAGTTCGGTACCCAACCCTACTTATGACAAACAACTGTCACGACCGCCTTGTCTGTTGGATTGCCGCCCATATTCCGTTTGATCGAGTGGAGCGGGCATGAGAAACGCGAGGCACTCACCTCATCATCCACGCTGCCATTAGATGCTAAATCTACTCCTTTCTTCTTTTCTTTTTCCGACACCGAGGTGCACTGAAAAGAGTGCCGGATCTGCATCTCGGACTCGATAGCAGGTGTAAACTCACGGGCCGCCACGACCCTCACACTCTGCCGGCTCAATTCGCATTATTTTTCTTTTTTAATAAAGAAATTATCAGTATTAAACTCCCGTATTCTGCTTGCTTCCATTTCCTCACACACGCACACACCACTCGAACCTTCCTTAAAATAATGTTTCATAAAGTTTGGAAAGGTTGAAGTGAATCACAATGACATTCACAGGATTCATGTGCACACTTTGCTAGATGTTACACTTGCTCTCGCTCGCCGGTATTTTCTTTACAAATGCTCTACGAAGTAGAGATGTTCCGATACCGATTCCAATACCTGGGCTCAGGGCAGGGCTCCAGACTAACTTTTTGCCTTGGTTGCACTGGTGCGCCTAACTTTTTTATTTAGGTGCACCAGCACAAAATTTAGGTGCACCC
This sequence comes from Gobio gobio, assembly GCF_949357685.1. NCBI lineage: Eukaryota > Metazoa > Chordata > Actinopteri > Cypriniformes > Gobionidae > Gobio > Gobio gobio. The sequence continues at coordinate 42,578,208 of NC_137114.1, forward strand.
AAAAATTTCCCCCGGCTCGCGTCGCCTTGAACGCCACAATTTCAAGGTCACCTTTTTAATCACACTCCATATACATTCATATACATTATTTAAATGACATGTATTAACTTAACATAATATATGCAGTTACACAGGAATTAAAATCAAGGGAAACAATGCTTTGAACATTTTACTATTTTAAAAGTTTAGACAAAGTGTTATAACTTAATTTAAAAGATAATGAAATGATAAACAATGAAATACAAATAATAAATAAAAATACAGACTTTTTAATTTCCTCTGCCTGCTATATATATATATATATATCTCACGCTTTGATGATTGTCATAATTATGTGGTAACTTTACTGATAGGCTATTGTAGGCTACGGTAGCCTATATTTGTTTATATTTCTAAATTGTCCCAGCTGGAACAAATGCTATAATGAAATTATGAATTATCACTGGTAGATCACCGCTGGATTAATCGTGGTCGAATGTTTTTTTCAAAGAGCCAGAAAGTAACTTTGCAGCAGGCACAGCAAATTAACAATGAATAACGTTAGCATTTCAGGTAGGACAGTAGATATATCAGCAAATATCGTTCTCAAAGAGATTATTTTTGGAATATAATATAACAATGCACAATCACAGTATTGACGCCGACTGGGTTAAGCAGTTACAGGACTTATTTCATTTCACTTAATGTAACGTTAGACTTTTTTGAATATGCCTAAAACATACGGAGCTATTCCTAGATGTTTTGATTCTCGCGACACCTTAGCTAACACTGACAGACGGTTGTCATGACAATGAAGTAGTTTAGGGTGGCACAAGTTCACGTTCATTCTCTCTCTCACACACACACACATGCGCTCACACACACACCTTCACTGAAATGGACTCACAAACCGTTTCAGCGTCGCGTTTAGTTTGCTGATGCTAATTGCTGTAACTGATTCTCTGGTGCTGCTCAGGTCGCAATTTCAATCACACAAACAGCACGGAGCAGGAATATCTGGACCACAGCCAATCAGAGGCAAAGACCTGCCCCATCTCTGTCTCTGATTGGTTTAGACCACGACATGATCCAACCATGTGTGAGTTCAGTCAAAGGAGAACAAACGCTTCGTTCGTGGAGAGGCAGCTGAGCGCATGCAATGACGTTAGGTGCACCGGTGCGACCTAGGAAAAATTTGGTTGCACTCTAGAGCCCTGGCTCAGGGTATTGGCCGATACAGAGTACTGATCCGATACCTGGGTGTGTATCTGTATATACAGCTAGGCAAGGCAAGTTTATTTGTATAGCACATTTCATACACAGTGGCAATTCAAAGTGCTTTACACAGAAATGAAATTATTCGTAGGTGAGAAAAAAAAAAAAAAAGAAAAAAAAAAAAAAAAAAAAATATATATATATATATATATATAAATATATAACCCGTATCTGGAGTGGAAGAAAATGGAGAGTCAGGTTTACGTTAAAAATATTTGTCAGGTAACTGTGCGTTTAAACATTACTCTTACAGACAAATCTTCCTGGACTGAACCACCAGGGCTATCTCAGATCTATCCGTCAGAGCAGATCTAAACGGATCGTCCTCGCGCTGGAGGGATTTCGATTTATCGCGCTCCCGTCTCTCAACCTCGTCCACCCTGACAGCCTTAACAAAATAATAATAAAAATAAAAAGATAAATTAAAACAGTTATAATAGGAATTAAAATAAATAAAAATAAAAATGAAATCCCCTATCTGGAGTGGAAGAAAATGGAGAGTCAGGTTTACAGCTGTATATACTACTAGCCCTGTATGAATTGCTAGAATTATTTTATGGTGTGCTTCAGACTTATCCCTTAATAAAACATGAACAAATACATGGTGAACTACTGTATTTATTACAGCATTTTTATTATCTGACATGCATTTGACAGTAATATTATCTATTTTTCTTAAAGGGATAGTTCACCCAAAAACGAAAATGTTATGTTTTTCTGCTTACCCCTAAGGCATCCAAGATGTAGGTGTCTTCGTTTCTTCAGTAGAACACAAATTAAGATTTTTAACTCCAACCGTTGCTGTGTGTCACTCATATAATGCTTGTCAATGGAGTCTAATTCTATTAGAGTAAAAAAAACATGTGACGACACATTGATGTCTTAAGACATGAAACGATCGGTTTCTGAGAGAAATCTAGCAGTATATATGCAAATATATCACCTCATATCAGACGAATGCTTCAGCTCTGCAGACTGCCATCACTTCCCGTAGGTGAGGTCAAAATAGCGGGCGGGTCATAGATATGTATGCGTAGATTCCTCATTCGAGCGATCCACGCCATGATCCACGCAGGCACTAATGAGGTATCTATGTATATATCTATGACCCAGCCGCTATTTTGACCTCACCTACGGGAAGTGTTGGCAGTCTGGAGATCTAAAGCGTTTTGTCCAAAAACAATTGTCCATGTTTTTTTTTTTACTCTAATAGAATTAGACTCCATCGACAAGCATTATATGAGTGACACACAGCAGAGTTAAAAATCTTTTCATTTGTGTTCTACTGAAGAAACGAAGACACCTACATCTTGGATGCCTTAGGGGTAAGCAGAAAAACATAATTTTTGTTTTTGGGGGAACTATCCCTGTAAGCGAAAAATAACTTCAAATGCAGCCACAAATCTAACTAAACTAACTAAAACTAAGAAAGATATTTTAGTTTTACAATATAACTGTATAAAAAACTGTGCAACAAATAAGTCTAGGAATATTAAAAAAATTATATATTAAATCAGAAAATAATCTCTTTACAGCAAAACAAGTAAAAAATAAGCAACCGTCTAGGCATAATTATTATTATTAATAGAGATGTATTATTATTACAAAGAGACGTAAATAAATCTACTGTAGGCTACAACTGTAGCTTAACATAGTGTCAATTTCTTCACATTAAACCAAACTTTTATTTTGACGGGTTGCCGTGAAGATCTTTGAGTGTCTGTGTTCATTATATGACAGTTTTCTCAAATGAAACTGTAAATTCTCATGAAGTGACGGTTTATGCGTTTGTGTCCTCATATAGTGACACACGGCAGAGACTACAAAGACAGCGAGCAAGTGTCGTGCGTGTGTGCGCGCGCCCGTGCATCTGCGCCCGTCATCCACAGAGACGCAGAACATGCAGGAGTAATATTTAAATACTATTTTGCAGTTTAATATTCACAAACACATTTTCTAGTGACCGATCACATCTAAATTTTTTTGTTGGCTAAATTGAATTAAATTGCATCAATTCACAGAAAATCAATTTGGCCAACTGAAAAATTTAGATGTGATCGGTCACTAGAAAATGTTCAATTGGAGACCTGAATTTGTTTTACAGTGTAGTATATATTCGGCTACAGTCTGGAGCCCTGTGCTTAGATTATAGCATACTCGGGAGCACGGTTACAATCGTTAACGAAAACAAACGAAAACTAGGTGGGAAAAAACATTGTTGTTAACTGAAATAAAAATAAAAACGAGGCATTACAAAAAAAAACGATAACTAACCAAAACTGTAATGTGTGTTTGGCAAAACTAACTAAAATAAAATAAAATTATAGATTAAATGTCCTTAGTTTTGTCTTTCGTAGAGCAAATAACGTTCAGCTGCATTTCCTTTCCCAGCGTAAAAAAATATTTTTAATTCTGAATAGGGGTGTAACGGTACACAAAACTGACGGTTCTGTTTGTACCTCGGTTTTGAAGTCACGGTTCGGTACAGCAGTTTTACATAATTGATTTTTATTTTTTACTAAACAGTGGTTTACAGAAAAAAAATCTGTCCTTAAATGAATTAAATTATAACTAAAAGTTTATTGAAGATATTGCTGTAAACTATATAAGGAGCCCTTACTTGCACATTAATATTAATGGTTAAAAACAGAGCCCAAACTATTAGCCTAAATTCAGTTGCTATTTATTTTTAGGTATAATAATCAACACTCAAATATGTAAACTTCACATTAGGCAGTTTTTGCAATAGCTTCTAAATCTAATTATAAAATATTTTTTTCCCCAATTCGTTGTTGAAATATAATCATTTATGCACAGATTTATTTAAACATACATGAAATAATGAAGACATCCCTAATAGGTTAAGTAGAATATAATTAATATATAGACTAATATAGTGCATATATTTAATGAGAGTTTTTAGTAATTTCTCTTGTGAATACAATTCTGTGGACACTGATTGAATGCCTGAGGTAAATGTGATGCTACATGACATTGTTTAATTTACAAGCAGTTAGGGCTGCACGATTAATCGAAAAAAAATCACGATCTCGATTCAAACATAAATGTGATCTCATTCACTTATTGACTCGATTATTTTTTTCAGGTTGGGATGTCTGTAACACTGTCTTAGTACATTAAGCCACGTTAAGCGTTTTCTTATAAAAAAAAAATTAAAAATATTTTATTTATAGTTTTCATTTTTTACAAAAACGCAAAAACAAAATGAAACAACGAAATAAGACAACAAAAACCCTCTCTCCACAAGGCAAGATATTAAATAATCATAAAAATAGAAATAAACAGTAATAAGCATATATTTACATCTAGTCTGTCTACATTTGTTGTTTCTACATTTTAATTTAATTGTAACTAATTACTTTTATTTAAAATTGATAAATTTTTTTTAAAGTATAAGAAAAAATGAGAATCGTGTAAGAGAATCGTGATCTCAATTCCCATGGAGAAAAATCGTGATTCACATTTTAGCAAGAATCGTGCAGCCCTACAAGCAGTTATATTGACGTCTTTCCGCCGTTGAAACACTGAGCGATTACAGTGATCAGTGGCGCCACATTAAAGAGCGTCAAAACTGCATATCGTTTGAATTTCGTGATAAAACGGACTGAATACTTAATATGTTCGTGTGGGAACTCGGATTGAAGTGTTTTCCGCGCTTAAAACAAGCCTACTGTTAACTGCTAAAGATTGCATTCGGAAACCGTTCGGTGCACCGAACCGAAAGCCCTGTACCGAAACGGTTCGGTACGAATACGTGTACCGCTACACCCCTAATTCTGAATATAATTTTGTCAGTGTGCTAATGGCGACCCGAGAAGCGATTGCTACTTTAGGAAGTTAACTAGTCGCAAGTTTGAGGTAAAATGCACTTGGGTTGTCGATGTCAAAACATTATAAAATTTTTGAATCACAGCTTATATAGTGTTATGTCAGTTGTTTACTCTTACACTGAATGTTTGCTGCATCAGTCCAGATGAGTAGGCTATTATATAGGATAAATTTAGTATAGGGTGTGAAAATTGTACAGCTGTGGAATTTGTATAGGTTTAGCTCAATTTAGGTTTAGCTGTATATTTGTATTTTAGCTCAAAAATGGGTTGAATACATGCGGTTCATGTATGTCTTTTTTAGTCTGTTGGCTCTTTGGGTTTTTTACTGGCACACGTCACTTACACATTTTGCACTTACTACAGAGTGTTGAGACTGTTTACATATTTGTGCCCATGTGTATATTTTATGTACTGGTTTTATTTTTGAATGAATATTTTCTAAAATTTTATGTTTTTGTCGAGTTATTATTACACAATACTTTTTCTGACCTTTTTGAATCTAGCCCCTGTTAAAAAACCCATAAAAAGACTAAAACTAACACTAAAACCAATAAAAATACAACTAAGCATTTTCAAAAAATAAAAAATAAACTAGCAAACCCACTTTTAAAACGAATTAAAACTAAACTGATTTTGAAAACAAAAAGTCAAAACAAAATAATGAAAAATGTAAAACTATAATAACCTTGCTCGGGAGTCGGTAACTTACTACCGGTACTACAGAAATGCTGGTATAATCACTTTTTTTTTAAAATTTCAGCACTGACTTGGTACTGAAGTGCTCGTACTTGTGACATCCCTAGTCACCGTTTTACTGTCTGGTTGGTCCAATCTGAAATACTGCTAAACAGGGGACATACTGCTAACGCATTTTCATTTATTCTTCGCTGCTCTAAACAGGTGTTGCTTGTGGCAACACAGCACAGCTTCCTGTGTTTGCAATGCATTCTGAGCAGCGAAGTAGAACCACATAGTGGTTAGGCAAAGCTTGCGGTTATAACTAGGTCTTGTTAAAGAAAATGGTATCGGATCGGTACATGGGTTCAAGTACTCGCTGATATTTCCAATACTAGTATCGGAATTGGAACAACTCTACTACAAAGGCATAATTTATGTACTTTGAAATGAAGTGGGCTTGTATATAAAAATACGAAACTCACTGATTTCAAATGCTCACGCTTGAAAAAAGTAAAATAAACCTGGACATCATACCTGTCCAAATGACCCTTTTCCAAATGAAGAGTCAATTTCATAAGCCCTGTTTCCACAAATTACCTGGTACAATTTGTCCCAGGAACTTTTTTTTCCCCACATACCTGATGCTGTCTGCATTTCCATCGTGGTCTAAAGTACTGTGAAGATTATTCCGGTGACGTAGGAATGCGTGCAACTTTCCTGAGCCCACTGGATTTTGTCTTCCGCAAATACACTTAAGCCCCGTTTCCACCACAATTACCCGGAACAATTTGTACCAGGAACTTTTTTTACAGGAACCTTTTTTCCCCCCAGACCTGCTACTGTCTGCGTTTCCACTGCGGTCTAAAGTACCGTGAAGATTAGGCAAATTAGTCCAGAGACGTGGGACTGTGCGCGACTGCTCCTCCCAGTCACAGACGAACAGTTATCATTTTTGTGCAATACATGTCTGCAACAATAACAAGTGGTGGAGTTGCAAGCAGCGCTGGTTATGTGGTTTACTAATATGACATTAACAAAACGATGGAAAAGAGACGAGCACTGATACTAAAGCGCATTCTGAAAGCTCGTAAAGCTAGCAAACATTGACCGTGCGATTGCGGAGACCGCGCGCCATCGGACAGAAAGAGCAAGACTGATATTTACTGAACGCAGAACGAACCTCGCAAGACTTTTAAAAATGCCAGTTGAAATAAAATGCTGCGTGAGCTCAACCAATCAGCATGTTCAGCGCCCGAGTCCCACCTCCGAAAGTTTTACCACGAAATTCAAACGATAAATGCCGTTTTGACGCTCTTTAATGTGACGTGACTGATGCGTGTGAACGCGATCTTCTCTTCCTAAAGAATAAACATGAATTAATATCTTAAGGTATGTCGAGGATACATTACAGCTCACTGAAATTAATCATATCTTGTGTAATCGATCAATCAATGTTTCAACGGCGGAAAGACGTCAATATTAAACCAGCTTTACCTCAGAAGTCATTCAATGTCCACAGCTGTTAGTTCACTAGAGAAATCAGCTTTTACTAAATATATGCACTATATTAATTCTACTTAACCTGTTACTGATGTCTGGATTATTTAATGTTTTAAATCTGTCATGAAAATGACAGCCAGCCATTGTGTATAAATTATTATATTTCAACAACGAATTGGAGAAAAAACTATTTTATTATTTGGAAGTTAATGCAAAAACTGCCTTATGTGAAGTTAACATGTTTGCACATAATGTGTTATTTGAGTGTTGATTATTATTTCTAAAAATAAATAGCAATTGAATTTAGGCAAATAGTTTGGCCTCTGTTGTTAACCTTTTAATATTATAGTAAAGTATAAGTAAGGGCTCCCTATATAGTTTACAGCATTATCTTTAAGAAACTTTTAGTTATAATTGAATTCATTTAAGGACAGACACAATTTTTTTCAGTAAACCACTGTTTAATAAAAATAAATAAAAAGCAATTTTGTAAAACTGTTGTACCGAACCCGTACCGAACCGTGACTTCAAAACCGAGGTTGTCTTTGTTGATACAGAAGATAAAGAGCTTAAAATAATAATTGCAATATTGGTAGAAAAACAAACGCAATTAAATTATTTTCCAAAATCGTTCAACCCTAGTTTTTAAAGGGGAATATCTAGTAGTAATCAAAACCACTTGTTGGCTGCTCTTTCTCTTTGTGGCTTAGTCATAACTTGGGTGAAGTTATTCTTTGTTTGCTGTACTTTTTTGTTTATGTGCTCCATGCCAAATATTAAGAGGAATAATTTCTGGGACATGTAGCACATTTTAGGTTTGCAATTTGAGAAGGTGTCAGTGCAGTGGCTATCATGAAAGCCATTAAAGTCCCAGTGAACCGGAAGTTGCAACTGATTTTATTAGTGCTGTGACGTATTTCTGAGTGAAACGGAATATTGAATGGAGGGCGGGTTTTTTACTTCAGCGCTCCGCCGCTCCATCTCCCGCTCATAGCAGACTAACGGTTGGAGGGGAGTGGTTAGGATATTCAAACCCCTGCCGTCATCGGAAAGGGAACACCATTCCAGACCGGAAGTTATTTTTCAGATTTTGATTAAAGATTACCACGGCAAACAATTGTGTATTAACTTGCACGGATTAATTGCTCACCCTAAAGCCTTGTTTATACTCGCCGCGGCCGCAAGAGCGCGAGGGTGTGCGCGGCAAAAATGACGTCAACGCGGAGGGGGCGGTCTCGCGCGTTGGCTCCGCAAGACCCCATTTCGCCTGGCGGTGCGCAGCGCATTTTTTGTAACTCCGCGCGCACCTCCGCATCCGAAGATGTACGATTTTGAGGCGACTTTGTCCGAGCTGGTGCGTCAGTCCCGGCACATTTATGACCATTCCATGAGGGATCATCGCGACAGCCAGATGGCACAGAATTCATGGAAAGTTTGCATTGATGGCCATCCATCCGTCCAACCATCCATTCCTTTTGTGAATAGGACTTTAGAATACATTTGCATTAAGCACCCAGTTTGCACTTGTCTTAAGTAACTGCTTACATGAGCCTTCAAAATGAGCCTACACCAACTGAAATAGAACCTTTGATAAAATAAGGCATGTTTTATAAAAAGTAACTGTACAAAGAGGCTTCATTTAGTACATTAGTTTACAAGACACTTTCTGCAGCATTTATTGTGCTTGTTTAGTGTTAATTTCAGAATGTACAAACAAAATCAGAAATTAGTTGTCATCTTCAGTTAATGCACTGTGAACTAATATATATATATATATATATATTAGTATAAAAACCATCTGCAAAATTTGGGGGAATGTACTTGTACTACGATCAACGAAACTGTGGTCGAGCCCAACTTGTAACTGTAGGCAACACATTTTTGGTTACTGCCAGACGCAAGAACACGTAGTGTGACGGCCAGTCTCTCTTGTAAAGTTACGGGGCTCATGTGGGTTCGTTTATGTTCCACGAACGGCTTGCGGGACGCCATGTTCACCTGTTCCGGTAAACTACTTCTTCGCTCGTGCTTTCGACGGATTTAAGAACAATTACTCCAAGTCGCCCCCTGTCGTTTCACAGAATACTACAACGGCGCGTGCGTCGACTATAAACGCCTCGTCCGTTTGGGGGAGGAGCGCGCTCAGTTTGCGGAGCTCGTGCTGCGGAGCCAGGCGCGAGTATAAGAGGGCCTTAAGACCTGTAATGTGTGCTAACAAAGTAAATAAGATCGAATTTGATTTCATGAGGACTTTAAAGTACAGGGAGCTGGCTGCTATTACACTATAAGTAAGGTCCAGTTACGTTGTTACAGAGCTTTATTACAGATTGGAAAACGTTTGATGGAAAGCCATAACTGTTCTCGGCTCTTTTTGCATGTTCATTGAGAGAAGGTAATTTAATGATCACATTCCCCCACTGTACAATAGTCAAAGGAATTAGTTGTATATCAGATACATAACCACCAGGCATGTCATAGAATAAAATAACTTAAAAATTATGCATTTTGCATTAGATGTCAAAAGTTTCTGCGAATAATGTTATTTATTACAAAGCGTATCACTAGTTTTTGTAAGTTGTTAAAAAATAAATTACACTAAATTTGTCCTACTTTAATTTGTTTTTGTTTTTTTGATTCCATCCCTTAAAACAGGATAATCACAGACCAGTAAAAGGAAAACACTTGCATAATATATAATATTTCTTCTTTTTACAAGTTTAATCAGATTCAGAAATGGAAATGTCAATCTGAGTAGTTCACATGTCAAATTTGTGACATGCAGAGAATAGTGAAATGCACTGCTGAACACTTTGAACATTTATATATTTATGTTGCAACTTTACAATTTTAATACAGGCCTATATACAAAAATGGTTGCATTTATTCTATGAAAATAAATCTCACAGACACAGCACTAGATGTACATTTAAAGGGACTTCTATGGTGCAGAATGTAATGTTTTTTTCTCTTTGTGCAATTCAACAAGAGAAAACCGATGTATGTCATAATGCACAGTCCTTGATAACATGAATCATCAAGCCTTTATTGAGAAATGTGCCTTAGCATAACTGCTTAAAAAAAAAAAAGCATCTGCTTTATATTTTAACTGTTTGTTTTTTTTAAGCACAGCGTCAATTTTAAATATTTATATTGGCAAATGTAAAATGTGCTGTGAAATATGTATTATTATTTCATAGGCTTTTGGCTTGAAAACCTTTTGAAATGGTTGTTTGAGGCTGAAGAAGTGTTTCCATCCTCTGATATTTTGTGGATCACATGAATTCTTTGCCCTGCCTTAGTTAGGTCAGCTGAATCATTCTCTGCTCCTACACCATGAGTGGGGTCTGAGCTGCTATTTTGCTGTCAGGCTCCAATGTGGTGGATGCTTCATCTAAGTGTGCCAAAGTTCAATTTTATTTCTTGTTTATTTCTTGTTTTCTTATTGGAAAATGGGAGCAGCTCTGCCCTGGCAACAAAAGTAGGCTATTTGCATACTCTTCTGTGATTGGCTTGAACATTGATGGGCTTGCCAAATCACACTGTATCTTCTTGGTGATAGGCTATGCTAATTAGGTGCTGTTGCTGGGATTCTGAATAGTGGTGGGATTCTGTGTGGCTGTGGTGCATTGTGTTGCCTGGCAAGAGATGCTGATATATGAGCAAGCTCCTTATAATTGTCACAATTTACCGCTAAAAGAGGACAGATTTCTGACCAAAAAAATGTGCACTTGACATGAAATTTGCCCTGTAGTCTTCATTTGATTTTATTTAGAAATTGAGAGGAGAACTGATGTATTTTTCCTTTTCTTTACAGTTAACCTATGTCTTTTTTTGTGTGCTATTTTTCTGGCATTTCCTCTTAAAAGGATATATTTTGCAACATTCTGATAAATAACATTACACACATTTCTTAATGTATATAAATATGCATTCGCTTTCTACCCTGTTTTGTGTTAGTTCTAGTAAGCCTATGCCTCACATTTGGTTACATAAAAATCTCAGGGATGGATTTGCTCTCCTAAAACAGAGAGAAAAGGATCGTCTTATTAACCTGAAAGAGGTTTATGATTCAAAGGATCACAGGGAGAGAGGAGAATTTTGTTTCTAACACACACTAATTTAGCTTAAATTTCCTCCAGGGGGAGAGACCTCAGCATGCAAACCCTCGTCTGTCCGGCTTGCACCCTCTCTTTCTTTCCATGCTGCTGGTCTTCAGATGGCTGCTCCCATGCCTCATTCGCACCAGCAGTACAGTGACTGTCACCAGCAGAGTACAGACCAGTCTGTCACTGTACTGCCATACAGTGATCAGACACAAGCACTCACTGCCAGCCAGGTACTAAATGCTCCGCTCCCGTTTATTTGCATAAACATGGATGGAATATGCTCAGTATTATTGCACTTTGTGAAATTAATTCTTCCTGTTACTTTCCACCTTGCCTGTGGATTATTATTTTTCCTCTTAGACAAAAGTAAATAACAAATATCACTTGTTAAATCTTTGTGTTGCCGCTTGTTTTATTGCAGAGGCACATGCCCCAGTGCTTTCGTGACCCTACTTTAGCTCCTTTGAGGAAGCTCTCCATAGACCTGATCAAAACCTACAAACACATCAATGAGGTAAAGTTTCTTCATTTTATTCTAGGGATGGGACGGTTTGAAAATTTCATATGACGATTGTAGTGACCCCAAATTATCACGATTATCAATATTAGCACAGTTTTGTTCAAATTAGATGAAAGTGTTCAAAAAGAACTCATGCATAGTTTTATATTTGAAAATCCCAAATTATCACGATTATCAATATTAGCACAGTTTTGTTCAAATTAGATGAAAGTGTTCAAAAAGAACTCATGCATAGTTTTATATTTGAAAATCGAACAAACAACAAATAAAATAAGCAGCTCCTGTGTAGTTTTTTTTAAAGCACGATTCTATTGTGGCATTTCCTTCCTTATAATGACCGTCATCAATAGAAACGCATTATAGCAGCGCACATCCGCGTATCACAACAGACGCCCTCTCTCGTTTCATTCAAATGCAACTTGCGTCTCTGTTTTTGATTGTAGTCAAAATGAAATCAGAGGACTTTACTATTAATACTACTATAATTATTACTATAACTTCTTTTGATCATCTTGTCTGGACAGTTATTTTGTACACTGTTCAAAATGTGTATAATTACAAATGTCCCTGTAATTATTTATGTGATAAAGAAAATCTGTGTAGTAAGTGTACAATGAATATACATTATTATCCCTTAAATGTCACCCTTAATAGTCTTAATTGAACTTGTTCGTTCATCTATGGCTCAAAGAACTTTAAATATTTTATCTCACTCGCTTGAAATTAAACTCAAAACTTTGTGTCCAATAATTTCCCAAACATCGTTTTGGTATTAAGGTCAAAGTCCACTAGCCTTGCGTTCGCTGAAGACGACTCTGCAGATTTTAAGTGTTTCTCCCTATTGCAGCGACTTTATTTTTGCATGTTCTGCAGACAGGCTGACCATCCTCGATTAGATTTCTCTCAGGACTTTTGTAAAAGCCAAAATATGAGCACACCTCAGATTTGGTCCTTTTAGAAGGCTGAACAATCCCCCGAGCGCTGTCACTGCCTTCTGCCATTTCTTCTCGTTCAAAAAAACGTTGTGCGCTGCGCCTGCGCCAGACTGATGCTGGCTGGACAAGATTTACCGCAAGTTTTCAAAATCGTGACAATCAAACACGGTTTTAATGATATTTTTTAACGATATTACTAACCGTCAGTACATTTTATCAAAGTTTATCGTGAAACCGGTAATCGCCCCATCCCTATTTTATTCTCATTTCTGTATTTTGCCAGATTACTGTCCTTGTAGTAGTAAAGCACTAAATAAAGACGTCATAAAGAGCAAACTAAGAATACTAGATGTGAAGGTACCTATGAAAAGTCTTTTAGGAAGTTCTCAGACTAATAAATGAGAAAGTTATGAGCACAACGATGCTCTAGTATTTGAGACTGATGCTGTGAAACTTGCTTTGGCTCCTTTGTATAGGTGTATTATGCAAAAAAGAAACGACGGCATCAACAGGGTCAAGGTGAGGACTCCAGCCACAAGAAAGAAAGAAAAGTCTTTAATGATGGCTATGATGATGAAAACTACGACTACATTGTCAAGAATGGGGAAAAATGGATGGACCGCTATGAAATTGACTCTTTAATTGGAAAAGGGTCATTTGGACAGGTATGATATATTAAGTCTCTTCAGATTTATTTTGTGTAGGGAGAACTTTTTTTTCAAGATAAACTTGATAAAAAGTAAGAAATATCAACTTTCACCATGATGGAACAGGCTAAATTATTGTTTTGGACCACGTTATCAACTTTTCAAAGTAATTTAGATATCTTATGGGAGATCCAAACTTAAAATTATTGTCTAATGAAAGTAATTGACACATGATTTTAGGTTGTAAAAGCTTACGACCGAGCTGAGCAGGAGTGGGTAGCAATTAAGATCATCAAGAACAAGAAGGCCTTTCTGAATCAAGCTCAAATTGAAGTACGGCTTCTCGAGCTCATGAACAAACATGACACAGAGATGAAATACTATATAGGTAAGTAACCTGTTAAAATCTTTTTTTTTAATTTTTTTTATTATTTTAAAATCTTTACACATGGTGCATTCCTTCAATTCAAAATCTTTTTTTCTTTCTTTTTTTTCTCTCAGTACACTTGAAACGGCACTTCATGTTCCGGAATCATCTTTGCTTAGTATTTGAAATGTTGTCATACAACCTGTATGACTTGTTACGAAATACGAACTTCAGAGGTGTCTCTTTGAATCTGACTCGGAAGTTTGCCCAGCAATTGTGTACAGCACTTCTGTTTCTCGCTACACCTGAGCTCAGCATCATCCACTGTGACCTAAAGCCAGAGAACATCCTGCTATGTAACCCCAAGAGAAGTGCCATCAAAATTGTGGACTTTGGGAGCTCCTGCCAACTGGGACAAAGGGTATTGTGAACCACCTTATTTATTGCTTGTGTGGAGAGTGTTAAAAAGGACTGTGTGGTGATTGTCACAGTATGCTTAATGTGATTATGTATTCCTCCCCCTACATCAGATATATCAGTACATCCAGAGTCGATTCTACCGCTCCCCTGAAGTGTTATTGGGAATGCCCTATGACCTGGCCATAGACATGTGGTCTTTGGGATGTATTCTGGTGGAAATGCATACAGGAGAACCTCTCTTTAGTGGAGCAAACGAGGTAATGAGCTATGTGATAATTATTATTATTATTACTAATATACCATAACATTTCCCATATCCTTAAACACCATGAATCTAAAGGTTTAACATTGACAACTATGTTTAAATGTGGGAGTGAATCCCCTAAATTTCTGATTCTCAACATTTTTGACCAAGGTATTTTTACAAAAAACAATTTTTAAAACTCAATTTCTACCTGATAAAATATTTTAGAGCTGGGCATAACTAGAAAAATGTATGTTAGTAAAATAAATATATAAAATGCACAAGGAGTTATAAAGTCATACAAGTTAATCAAATCTTATTAGATCTTAAAATTGCACTTTTTTTATAATTCTTCAAAATGCTCCTCATTTATAAGTCGCTTTGGATTCAATGTAAAGGTTCAAAGAAGAGAAAAGGTTATTTTTTTATTTTATTTTTTTTATAGATTTTTAGTTGGTTGGGCTTATTTTAATTTGTCTTGAGGCCCCTAAACTACTCTTGTTGAATGTGTTCCAGAATACAGGAGTCATGCCATAGTTTTATTGTGGATGATTCTACCCACTTAAAATGGACTCTTATAGTAAATAATTGTCTGACAAAACTTATCTTTTATCAATGAAACCCCAATAGGTGGACCAAATGAACAAAATTGTTGAAGTACTTGGGATCCCACCCAATCACATTATGGACCTAGCACCAAAAGCCAGGAAGTTTTTTGAGAAGTTGTCAGATGGCACATGGAGTATTAAGAAGACCAAAGATGGAAAAAGGGTATGCGCTACTGATATTTGAAGTAGGATCTCTATCAAGCTGATTTTGTGTGAATGCTTGTTATTATTGTTGCAAGTGCTATAATGCGTCTCTGCTTTTCTGTGAGCAGTACAAACCTCCGGCATCTCGAAAGCTCCATGCCATCTTGGGAGTGGAATGTGGTGGACCAGGCGGTCGTCGGGCGGGAGAATCCGGCCATGCAGTAGCTGACTATTTGAAGTTCAAGGACCTCATTCTCAGAATGCTAGACTACGACCCCAAGACGCGAATTCAGCCCTACTATGCCCTCCAGCACAGTTTCTTCAAGAAGACGACGGATGAAGGAACAAACACAAGCAGCAGTGTGTCAACAAGTCCTGCACTCGAGCAGTCACAGTCATCAGGGACCACGTCTAGTACATCCTCAAGCTCAGGTTCTACTATGTTTTATTCTGTTCTGGGGTCTGTCTCTAAACTCTCTGATTGTAGTAAAGCCTAACACTGTTCCTTTGCTTTGCCTCGCCTCAGGAGGATCGTCTGGAACAAGCACCAGTGGCAGAGCAAGATCCGATCCAACTCACCACCATCGGCACAGCGGCGGGCATTTCGGCACAGCCATGCCAGCCATAGACTGTGACAACCTTTGCCCTCAGGTGAGCCCCCCCTGGCTTATCTTGTCAAGTAGTTGAAGGAATTCAGTTTGGCCTTCAAGATTGAACAATGTTTTCTTCTGATTTACCTTGTTTTGTGCAGGCGAGACAGCCTTATCATCCACCCGTAGTATGGCCTGGAATTGTAGGACCAGAACCTGTCACTGTAGAGACTCATCCAGTCCAGGAAACCACTTTTCATGTGCCTCCCCAGCATCCCAAGGCATTGCACCCCCATCACCACCATCACCACCACCACCACCACGGACAGGTCATAGCAACGCGACCACGGCCGCGACTCTACAACTCACCCACCAACAGCGCCTCCACCCAGGATTCCATGGAGGTGGTGCACGGTCATCTGTCCATGACATCCCTGTCTTCCTCTGCATCCTCTTCCTCCACATCTTCCTCTTCCACAGGAAACCAAGGCAACCAGGCTTACCAGCTCCGCCACCTTCCTGCCAACACCCTGGACTTTAGCCAAAATGGAAGTATAAGTATGAGTATGGGTTTGGGTGCCTTCTCAAATCCTCGCCAAGAGACTGGTATGGCTGGACATCCCACATACCCTGTTGCCACAAACACAGGACCTGGTCACTTTATAGCAGAGGGACACCTGGGCATGAGACAAGGCATTGATAGGGAAGATTCTCCAATGACTGGAGTCTGTGTTCAGCAGAGCTCGATGGCCAGCTCGTGACTTTAGCTGAAATGGGTTTGTTTTTCTGTGTGACTTTTTTGTTTTGTTTTTTTATGTTCTCCTCCCTTTTTTTTTACACGGTGGTGTTTTCATTTTCTCCTGTTTTTCAAAAGGTGCATAGAGAATAAAAGCTGCTCACTTCTGAGGGGAGATATCACTGAACCGCTACAAATTGAAGAGTATTTAAAAAAAAGTATATATGTATTTCCATCATTTTACGTTGTCGAATTCTAGATAAGTTAGTAATACTGCAAATAACCATAGTGAAACTGAGACATCCATCTGCCGATTCACTCGCCTGCATACAGTACCTTTTTTTTTTTTTTTTAACCATCTGTTACATTGGAAACTAGGAGATTTTGTTTAATTGAATTTGTTCAATACAGTGAGCATTTCAGAGCTGTGAGCTGTCGTACAGCTTTTTATATGTAAAGCAATGCAAAGCATTTGTTTAGTTCAAACAAGTGAGACATTGGACATTTTATAATTTGGCTGGTCGTTCTTTTATTTACCCTTTAAGTGAAACTTCTCTAAAGAGCTGTGTGTTTAATACCTGTAGCGTGTCAAGGAAGCAGTACTTGCAGTGATATTTCGTGTTGTCGGTATCGTGTAACTCTTCGAGAGGGGGCACAAAGCTGCGGAGCTCCGCTGGCCTAGCGGTTAGGGCCCGAGACAGGCAGGTGCAGTGCTCTTCAGGCCAGACCGGGCGGCTTCGACTACATACAGCAAACTGAGGAAGGAGGTGTGCTGAGGAGTGACGAGGGCGACAGATCCGGATCCAGATGGATCTGGGGCTGCTGTTGAGAACCCTTTGGCCTTATGACTTTTGGACCTTGACTGAAAAGGAGCTGGACTTTATCATTAAATAGAGATGATGGCTGTCCTCTATTTTTAACATTTAAAGAGTCCTTAATTGGTTAGGGAGAGTAGTTATTCAGAGGCCTTTTATTTAGCAAAGATTTCTCATTTGAGGGACTCCAAATTGCAGGGTCTTCTTCAAACGTTCCCTAACATGACTTCCTAATATTGCCGAAGTGGGATTTCACATAGAAGGTATTCATTCCCATCGTCTTTTTTTTTTTTATTGCTTTTTCATTTTTTATTTCCCGTCAAGCATGTGGTCCCCATTGGAAAAAAAGAAAAAAAAAAGCATAAATTTTGCCTCTTTGTGTTGAACACAGAAGATATGTAATGAGATTTATGTGACTGCCTTTTTTCTCCTCTTGAATTATGCTGTGAATTTTACACAAATTAGTGTTTTTTTTTTCTTTTTCTTCTTCTTCCTTTATTAGTCTTTCTTTCTTTTGATATACCAAAGCAGTTGTTTTTTATAGCACTAGGTGTCTGTAAGAAATAATGTAGCAGTTCACCACTTCAGCCCAAGGTTCATCAAAGTCCATTTAGTCTGTATACTCTCAAACTGGAACTTTTTTGCTGAACCCATGTTAACAAAATACTGAAATTATATGGATAAACCTCCCCGATTTTCATTGGTCTTTCCTGTCGAGGGGAGGGAAGGGACTCTGAACGGTTACTCTGCAGGCTACAGAGTAGCCGAGAGATCACAAATTATTCTGAGGAGAGAAAAGTGTTTTGTTTTTGTATTTTTCCTGGTCTATCAGTCAGTGATGCTGCCTTTTATACCTAATTTGATGAACATGCTAATTTCTACCTTTTTAAATCTAAGTGGCTACTTAAATTGATTTATTCAGGCAGTCTACTGTAGCTACTGTGACCTGAGTTGAATTTGTTATCAAGTGATTGGTTTGATGCTTGCCTCAGATGTACTATTCAAAGGGAAACTGGAGGTGCTGCCACACAGACACCGGGCACATGCATGTTGTTCTGAAGAGGATAAATGTTTATAGTCACTATTCAGTCATGTTAAGGATAGCTGTGCTCACTCTGATTCTTACATTAGAGGTTGTGAGCACCCCCCCACCCACACTCATCACCCTTAGCTTCTCACTTTACGTCTCAATTCTTCAAACAAACCCGTGATTGCAACTTCTCTCAATCTTAGCAGTTCTTCACAGACAGTGGGACAATATCCTGCCAGAAAGTGTGTGTGCAGATTTTCCTTTTCAGTCATGTTTTGGTATATTTTACAAATCTCACAACGGCTAGTGGTAATCGGAAAGAAGGTTTACCTGAATGTTAGCTGGATTTAAAAATGTTATATATACATAAATATATATATATATATACATTAAAATGCAGTTATGATGACGTTGACATAAACATTCCAAAAATCAATATCTAAAAAAAAAAAAGACAGAAACTTTTAAAGAGTGCACCTGTTTCAGCTGTTACTAAATGAGATCTGATTTAGCGCAGTTTTCATGAGATGCAGCCCCTTTTTAATAGTTGAAATAGAATTTATGTATATATTTATATTTTTTTAAATAAAGGAAGTATAGAACTCACTACATTTGCTCCTGCTGGTATGTCAATTACATTTGCCATGTTTTTGCTTACCTATTTAGGTTTTTGTTTTACCCTTCTTGTCTTACTCGGTCATTGGACCAAAAAATTGCGTTTAGTCAGAGGCATTTGACTTCAACAGGACAACATTTAAAGGTAGGGCTTATAACTTGTACCGACAGAATCTTTTCACAGGGTATGACGCATGTATGTCCACACTTTTATAATGCTCATGGTTTGCTAGGTCTGTTTCTTCCCTTTCTCTTAAATGTCACTGATTTCACAAGATCATGGATTTTAATTCAACATTCTTCTGCCTTTTTGATTAATTTTCTTTTCTTTCCAGATTTTCTTGACCCTTTTCATGCAACATGCACTATATAATTGAACAGCATGGGGAAAAAGGATAAGTGTCCACAGATTGTAAGATCTAGTCAAGACTTGTGTATATGAAAATGCCCTTTGTATTATATTCAAACAGTCTTATGTATGATATATAAAAAATAAGTTAATTGACGCGCTCTTGGCTTTTTTCTTTGTTCCCTTGCTTGTTGCTTCAGCACCACATGTGTGTACTTTGACGAGAAACGTGTTAAAAGAGTTGCTGTAAATTATCGAATAACATAAATTAATAAACTGCATATTAGTAAGTTTACGACAAGTTCGGTAATCAGATTTAAGAAGAAGGAGCATAAAGATGGGATATGTATCCCATTGTTTATGACGCGGTATTTTCCTTATATACTGCGCGGCTCGTTGGTCTAGGGGTATGATTCTCGCTTCGGGTGCGAGAGGTCCCGGGTTCAAATCCCGGACGAGCCCACTTTTTATATCTTATTATTAAGTAAAAACTTACTTTCATCTCACAGGCACAGTTCAGTATAAATGTGCCGTGCTGAATTATGGGCACAATCCGCAGAGTTTAATTACGAAAATATTTGTTATTAGTAATGTGAATCCGGAGTCGGTTCTTTCGAACAGTTCGTTTCAAAGAATCTGTTCATATTCAGTGGTTCTTTACGCTATGAGTGATACGAAATCTCACGGTCCATCCCGGCACATTTAAACAGCCGTTTGACTGCTCATTTAAAATAAAACTGGATTATTCAGAATTGAATTATTCTGTTAAATAGAAATGCTACAGCAATTTGAAGTTTTAGAGACCACTGATTTACATTTACGGTTGTGGGTAGGTTTTAGTAGCCTAACTACCTAAAGGTTATATTTGTATAAATTAATAATAGATAATGACTTGTGTCATCATTGTGGCAATATCATTATTGTTCTCCATTGTCACACATTAATAACATACCATCATATTAATGATGGATATGATGGATTAATTGGGGGGTTAAAAAAGTTTCGTAGATACTGCCAACATAACTGATCCCATACACAAAAATGATCGAAACAAACTTTGAATGTGAGAGGCTGCTAACTGCAGAGCCAATGGGTGGAGCTTGACCACCCATTAGGTCCACAGAGGTGGAGCTGGACTAGGTAAAGCTCCACCCATTACATCCGGTGGAGCTGGACGTCATTTGGCTCTGCAGTGAGCAGCGCCACAGGAAAGTGATGGGAATGAGGAGCTTTTAATTAAAAATGGCCGGTCTTTGCTGCCATCTACAGGATCCACGGCTTTAATGAGCTCGAAGGGAGAGGATCCTTTCAGGAGGCATTCAAATGCTAGTTTGAATGATTTTGACTCTCCGGTGAACTTGTGTCTCGCCCATGCCATGGTCATTTAGCTGTGCTTTAAACTAAATTTACCCGAATAATAAATGACACTGTATTATCTTATGATAACTGTATTATCTTATGGAATCAATTTATTGTTGAAAATGTCAGATGAGTTTTATAAACTGTTAAAAATGTAGAAAGATTAACGACTTCTTATCTTGTGTGTTAAAAAAACAAAAACAAAAAAACCCTGACAGAATGGGTAAAAGAAAACTATTGGTTGAGTTTTTATTATTATTATTGATGTTGTTATTAATAATTTCGAGGTAAAATGTAAACAGTAAATAAAAAGAAGATGAAAAATAACAGACCCTACCAAATCTAACATGCGCGTATATATATATATATATATAATCCATATATATATATATATATATATATATATATATATATATATATATATATATATATATATATATATATATAGTATACGTAGGTATAAATTGTGGATTAAAAATATAAAAATAAACGCATAGCATAAATCAAATACAACCAATGAGTAAGAACCGTTTGAAACGATTCAGGCCGGTGTCTTGTGAACCGGTTCAAAAGATTCATTTGAAACGATCTGACTCAAAAGAATAATGATTCGTTCCTTTCAGTGAGTGTGGCTGGTGCATTGTGGGATCGAGACGAATTGCATTGTGGGTTGGCACGTCAACAATACTGGTGCTTCATACTTGCGCGCCTTGCTCATTTCTGTAATGTTGCAGTTATTTCATTAATGACCTAATAACTAATAGAGTGGCTAGAAGGCTTTAGAAAGTTTTCATCAGACATTCAATGCACAATGCCAAATTTTTGCGCCGCTCCGAACTGTACCAGGAAAAGCACTCAGTCCGATTTGGCTTTCTTTAGATTTCCAAGGGACCCGGAGAGGTATGACTTTAAAAAAAAAAAAAGCTTAATAACATTTTCACTGCCGTTTTGTGTTCAAATGCAGTTCATTTATTCTGCCGACTGATATGAAACTATTCTTGGGAACGGTAAGCCAAAGTTGCACCTGCAAGTTACTGATGTTTTCTCAGTGCAGTTCGTGCATGTGGACACAATATGACTCTTACAAGTGCGACTAACTCCTATTTACAGTCTCTCTGCGTCCATGTGATGTCTTTTGCTGTTATTTGGTGAATAACTCGTCAACAGAGTTTAAGTACCTACTAGTGAAGGAAGAGAAGACAGTACATGTGCTTCTGAATTCCTCTTACTCTTTAACTAAACCTTTTTTCATATTGAATATATCTAGGGGGAAAAAAAGAGTACAAAATTGTACCTTTTAAGGTACAAGTGGCCGTCACTGGGGTGGTACCCTTAAAGGGTACATTTTTGTACCTCCAAGTCAGGGGTAGGCAAGTTCGGACCTAGAGAGCTGATGTCCTGGAGAGTTTAGCTCCAACCCTACTAAGCCACTACCGTATAAAACTCATGGCTCCCAGCATGCATTGCAGCATTAAATATGTCACCACTGTTGTGATTCATATGCTGATTCTTGATATCTGTGTGCATCTAAACTTTACCCCCTTAAAATGTATTTAAAAATCAAAATTCAGAATGTCTGATCTGTGGCAAGAAAGTATTGTTGGTGAATATTTATTAACATTTTTAGTTTTAGCTTTTGATTTGAACAGATTATGTTTTGTTAACACTGTAACAAAAACCACAAACTCACAGAAAAAGCCAAGAGTCAAACTGCCCAACTAAAGGACACACTGACATTTTCAATAAAGCATCAACATCTAAACCTCTGTTAATTCTCAATAATAGCTTCTGTAGATGTCTTTCAGGGTTGGAGCCAAACTCTGTAGGACCGAACTTGCTTACCCCTGCTCTAAGTAGAGGAAAACAATGGTATAATTGTACCCATTTGTGTACCTTTAAAGGTACAGTTATATGTTTTGTTCCCCAAGCAACAAAATTGTACTTCCACTGTACCTTTTTTTCTGAGATTGTAGGTAGATGAGATCCTCCTATATATTTGTAGCGTAACCAATATTTACTTAAGAATATATTAAATATGCTTGTGGGTCATTCCATGTCAAATCAACCAAATTTTGGAAACTTCCCTGGCTCATATTTTTTCTGAAGAAAGACAACGATAAATAGCGATTAAAGCCAAAATGTTAAATGCCGTGGATGTAATCCACTGTTTTGTAGAAGGGGATCAAAATGACAATTTTCACCTGAGATTTAGAGCCAACTTACAGGGGGTAAAAATGATTTTAGGAAGATGGCAGCATCATTATTTTATTTTTTCACAGAGATTGGTTGAAAAAAAAAATCTGTTGACTTTAGCAATCTTTGTTGCATTATATGCCGACGGTAACAGTTCAAAAATGGGAAAAAGCCAGAAGTTTTCATCCCTGTAACTCAAGACGTATTACAGATATCCTTTTATATTTAGTTTTTTAACAAACATTTCTTTTAGCATCTTCATTCTAAAGGTTACATATGATACAATGCCAGAGATATGGAGATCTTAATGCCGCCCCTTGAGTAAATTGGTCAATTGTACACATTTTCAGTGGCTAGGAACCAAATGTGGGTCATGTTGCATACAGTTAATACTTTTTTTCTTTTAAAGAGGAATATCTGAACAACATAATGTTGAAACTAGCAAGGTATCTCGTTTTTTTTTCTATCAACACAATTGCGTAGAATATACCTGAGTGCCATTAATATTGTTTTATAAAACATTGCGTGCCTGTCACTCAAATAAATATTAAAGATAACTCAATCTGATTTTAGATTCTGCTTCTTAACAAACTTTTCTTTTGGAATCTTCATTTATTTTCAATGCCCTGTATGCTTCAATCTCATAAATTTGGGCATCTCAATGAATGCGCTTCATGTTCAATTTGTTGTATTTTACCAATTTTCAATGGTCAAAAACCAAATGAGGTTCACTTTGCAAAAACAACTGAAATGGTCAAGTTGAGGTACATTAACTTGCTCTCAAATGTGTTTTTAGGAATCTATATTTGAATCAGTTTCAAGGATATTTGAAAGAAGGATTTTGATCATTTTAACAGCTTCTGAAGCTAGCAAGAGGTCAAATACGCAGAATACATGTTACCACATTGACTTCCCAATTATTAAGGTATCTTTAATAAATCTTGAATTACAGGCATAAAAACTTGGGGCAAAAAACACGTGATTTTTCCCATTTTTGAACCGTCACTGTTGGCATATAATAAAACCAAGATTGCTAAAGTCAACATATTTTACTAATAGACCTACCGTTCTCTGTGTAAAAATAAAATAAGGAGGCTGTACCCAAAGTCATTTGTACCCCCTGTAAGTTGGCTCCAAATCTCAGGTGAATATTGGCAAAATAGTGGATTACTTAGTAAATACACATCCATGACATTTAATGTTTTGGCTTTCTTTTTCATTTATGTATTTCTTTCTCCAGACAAAAAATGATCAAAATCAAAATGTTTAGCCGTGGAACTCTGGTTGGTGTTTGCCTCTCCTAACTTACCGAAATCCTAACCTGTCACACTTTGAAATGCAAAAACATACTGTTAATCAAATCCAGTGTTTGTATTGGAGAAGGAAAATAAATGTGCTGTAGTTTTCATCAACAAAACATTTTCATATAAATGTCACACCGTATCAATGATCAGTGTTTTGCAAGAAATGAGTAAATCTTAACATGTTTGTTGTTGTTTTGCACAGATGTAGGTTGTGGGTGGAGAACTGTCGGCGTGCAGATCTGGAGGAGAAAACTCCCGATCAGCTGAACAAGCACTACCGACTGTGTGCAAAGCACTTTGAGCCTGCCATGATATGCAAAACTGTAATGCAAACATTTTCAACATTATTCACTGTAATGAGTCATCTGAACGTTTTATCATTTCATCTAAATAGCTACAATTCTTTGATTTTCTTTTTCTTTGTTTTTCAGAGTCCTTACAGGACGGTACTAAGGGACACTGCCATTCCCACAATTTTTGATTTAACCAGCCACCTGGGCAATCCTCACAGCAGACATCGCAAACGCATCAAAGTTCTGGTAGAATACTTTTTTTTTTTCAGGTGTTCTCGTAAATATTAATATTCTACCAATCTCCTACATTCCTTCTAATCTACATCATAATAACTCTGACTATTTTCAGTATCATATTTCACATTTTTTAGTTATAAGCAGGGCCACACACGGAATCTGGACTATTTTGTGATTTCTACGCTGAATTTTTATTATTACAATACAAATCCACGTAGAACAACTTGTTTTTTAAACAAAGCTAGATCTCTCTTATAGTACATCCACTAAAAGATGGAGAAAGTTGTATTGTACTCAAATCATTAAAAAACAATTCATATCATTCAACAATAGAGATAAATAAATAAATAAATAAATACCTACTAAATTAAATAAATTAACTATTTTTAATAGGTATAAATAAGTAATTTTAGCAGACAATTGATGTTTCCTTAACTCCTCCGTGGTCAATTTTATTTTAGACCTTTGAAAATATCACTCTCACAAAAAAAGTCACATCAATAAGCCTACAACCCCTCACAATCACACATGCGATTGTGTATTCTTCTCAAATGACGGGCACTACAATCTGTTGAGTTTTCTGCGGAAGTCTGCGCACACAGATTCTGCGTGGGCCTGGTGATAAGTCAGTAAATATAACATTATAAACCAGCACAATAGTTATTCTATATTTCTTATATATTAGGTAATTGTATATTTAACATCTGGTAGCACTTTATTTAACAGTCCTGTTCCCCATGTAAATATGATGTACTTGTTATAATAATTACAATAACTGGGTAATAACTAGATACTAACCCTGAACCTATCCCTAAACCTAACCTTAACCCATGTAGTTACCTTATATTATTACCCCATACTTTCTTAGGTAAGTACACACAAGTGCACATACTGTAAAATAAAGTGCAACATAACATCTAATATAAAATGACACTTTCCATTCCTGTTTTCCTCAGACAGATGAAGAGGTTCGGAAAATCAAAGAAAGACGATGTAAGTAAGACATAAATGATTATTACATGGCTTTGTATTTGATTCTGATTGGTCAATTGCAACATTCAGCGGTGAGATATTTTTAACTCTTTTCACCGCCTGCAGTTTTTGGAAAAAAGTTGCCACCGCCAGCATTTTTTATAATTTTCACACCATTTTCATGTCCCCCAGAATATTTTGTTGTATGAATTCTGTATGTAATGTTGAATGCTGTTTTATTCTAGCTTAATGCTTTATTTTATCAACACTTGAATGTGGGCAAGTTTCGTTAAAAAAAGCAACATTGAGCAAAAAGCTGAGGAAATCACATTTGTGTTTAAAGGCCTGTGCACGCGCTTATTGCCAGTGTTTTTCGGTGCGTCTTTGTGTTCGCACCCAAGCGATTTTCACTGGCGATGCGCCGAGTGAACGTGCAAATTCAGGAGATGGCACTCCCAGTACACAAGCTGGTGCTGCAGCACTTTACGCTTCTGACACTCGCTTGTCACACAGAAGAAGAGGAGAGACAGTATTTACGTGCTTGCCAAATCCATTCACACACTTTTTGCTAACTGGCAAGCAGCATTAGCAGCTCATCTTCTTCTTTGTCTACTTACTTCCTCTTCGTTGTATCAGTGTGTGCTCGGCAAGACTGTTTTGTGCTTGAGCGCCACCAAGTCTTGTTTTACTGTCACTTTAGCAGCTACAGGCATGTGAACAGAAGCACGGATCTCATTGGTCGGACAGTTTTTAACCCGCCGCGTCAAAATAAAAAACAACGAACCCGAGGCGTTCTTTTTAAATGACGCTTTTACGGCTGGCGTTTTGCGCGTCGGTGTGCACCCTCACATTGGCGCCCTTTGTTTAGTCACGAGGCGTTAAACGTCGGCGATAAACGCGCACAAAAATCGTCCCGGTGTGAACAGGCCTTAAGACTATGTCTGTATGGGATTCAGAACAATGATCAAACACAGATGGAGTAGATCGAGTCCATCAACATCCCCAAAGCTTCACAGTCCTGTAGCTCGCCCTGGGTCGACATTTCATTCAGTAACATTAGGCAGTTTTGATTTATATGATGTTTAATGTTGATCACATTATTTTAGATATGCATCTGCTTAAATATGCTGTCGCTTGTTTCTGCCTCGTCTTCACATGTGTTTTGATCAGATTCAGTACTCTTTCAGAAGATGTGTCATAGCACCCCCTACCGTATAACAGTGGAAACACGGAAAGCCAGAAAATTCTGTCAATGGCAGGGAATAAGTTAAAGGTCCCCTTCTTCGTGATCCCATTGTTCAAACTTTAGTTAGTGTGTAATGTTGCTGTTAGAGCATAAATAATACCTGTAAAATTATAAAGCTCAAAGTTCAATGCCAAGCGAGATATTTTATTTAACAGAAATTCCCTTTCAAAGCCTACAGCGAACGGCCGGCTTGGACTACATCCTGGTACTTCCTTCTTTAATTACGTCAGTAGAACAGTAGAACAGACTAACCTCCGCCCACAAGACTATGCGCAAAAAGGGGGCGCGGTCTTGTTGCTGTCCCACGTGGAGAAGAGGATGTGTCGCGTGGAGAAAAGGAAGTGTTGCGTTTGACTGTGTTTGTCGCCATGTCGTCGAGACGCTGTTATTTTCCTCCCGGAGTCAAATCACCTTTGTTTGGCTTTCCCAGGGACGCTGTAGAGATCATTAAGCGCGCATATATCTCCCGTTAAGAGGCGTGACCTTTCCACGTGCGCTAAGCTGCTGTCGAATCACAACACAGGACCGTGCCACGTTCGCTAAGCTGCTGTCAAATCACAACACGGGAAGCGCTGGCACAATCAGAACTCGTTACGTATTTCTGAAGGAGGGACTTCATAGAATAAAGGAAGTCATCAGCCGTTTTTAGGACAGTGAAAACAGCAGTATACAGATAAGTAAATTGTGTTAAAAATACTGTTTTTTTTTACACACGAAACATGAACACATGTTATATTGCACACTGTAAACACAATCAAAGCTTCAAAAAAACACGAAGAACGAGACCTTTAAATTTTACTGTTAGGGATGCACCGATACCATTTTTTAAGGACCAAGTATGAGTACCGATATTTATTTATGTTTTGGTACTCGCCGATACCTATACATTTATTAATTTACTTTTATTTTTATTTTTTTGTTCTTTCTTTTTTTTTTGGTGATGTGGCAGTTTTTCAAGCACAACACAGTGAACGTAGGACAGCTTTATTATTACTCGAATTGTGTGCTTATCACAAACTTAAAGCACAAATTTCAGTGTCCAATAGCCTTCAAAGGGCATAATTACCATTGTCATTAAAAAAAGCATGCAGTTTGCAATGTGTGGGTTGTTGTCATTAATTTTGAAGTATTTCCACACCCCTGAGGCTGACATTGTGTCTGCTGCTGCCGCCGGTGTCTGTTTTCTGTCAGTTCCGTCACTTGAGGTATCGGTCTTTGTTATCGGGGGGTGTTTTTATGAGTACAAGTACATGAGCTTGGTATCGGTGCATCCCTATTTACTGTCATCAATGGCAATGTTGATATCACTGCTCTTTTGTGCATTTGTGCAAGTGAAAGTGAAATATTGTTACAGTGGTTTTCTTTTTGCTAGGCCAATTACTTTGTTGGTTGTAATGGCCTGTATAAGATAATATACAAGAAACATTTCAACGTGTTTGTTTGGATCAACGATGGGGATTTATTTTGTAATCTCAACCGGTTGACTCTACATTAACCCTGAGTTAAAGGGATAGTTCACCCAAAAACTAAAATCTTGTCATCATTTACTCACTTTACTGAGTCTCTTTCTTCTGCTGAACTCAAAAGAAGATAGTTTGAAGAATGTCAGAAACCAGACAGTTGATGGGCCCATTTTTTGTTCCTAGTACTATGGAAGTCAACACTGTTTGGTCATTTTTGGGGTGAACCATCCCTTTTAACTATTCTGTTTTTAGGACTAGGTGAAACAATTAAAAACACCGCAATAAATGATCATTGCTTTGAATGTTTGTGTCTCTATCTCTTTAGTGGAGTCTTCAATTGACCAACTGCTCTTGAAAAAAGACTGTGATACTCCGGACGACAGCGAGACCACTGACGACGTCCCTCAACTGACAGCCGAACAGAAAGACCTGAGAGAGTTCTTGAGATCTACGTTTGAAGTCATGGTTTTGATAGGAAGACAAAACTTTCCGTTTAGTTGCAATGCAAGAGAAGACGAAATTCGCTCTAAGGAGGCGGAAAGTCTCTTTACAACAGGTACCTTTCAAGCGCTAATTGAGAACCGTGTCAATGCGGGCGATGAGTTTCTTCGAAGGAGGTTTGAGGCAGCGCCTGTTAATGAGGACTATTGCCCAGCCGTTCAGCAGAGGCAGCTGCTGGAGGTCTGCGAGAAATGCGTCCGAGAAGAGATCCTTCAACAAGTCCGAGAATGCCGCTTCTTTTCGATCGTCACAGGGGAGTTAGTGGACTTCCCAGAGGGAGAACACCTGCCTGTGTTCCTGCGCTTTGTAGACCAAGCCAACACTCTTAGGGAAGAATTCATAGAGTTCCTCTCATTCGAAGGAGAGGAGGTTGCCGTCGCTGAGAGATTGGAGTCTCAGTTGACGAAGGGATGGGGCCTAAGTATGGAAGACTGCAGAGGACAAGCACATGCGGGGTCTGGTATACTTGGAACTAAGATGAAGGTCATCGCTGCCCAGCTCAAGGAGAAATATCCCATGGCGGTGATCACGCCCACGTCCACCTGTGCACTTAATGTTCATCTTGCTAATGGCATGCCGCTGACCGGAGTGCAAGTCGTGATGTCCGTTCTGAAAAAGACGAATGCATTCTTTAAAACCTCTCCGTTGCTGCAGACCGAACTCGATAACGCCATCTCCATTCTGTGTCAAGGAAACACGGAAAAAGAAAGCATTCTCAAAGAGGGCTCGCGCTCCACCTGGACCGATCTTCATAATGTGTTTGAGATGGCCGTCGATCTGATGGAGCCGCTTCTGCTGTGCATGGACAGCATACATGACAACGAGGATCTGAAGTGGAACGACCAAGTCACCAATGATGCTTACGCCATTTCAGAGGCCGTGGCGGACTTTGAGTTCATCGTGACGTTGGTTATTTTGAAGAACGCCCTGTCTTTCACCAGGGCTTTTGGTAAGAACTTACAAGGAGAGACCATCGATGTGTTTTTCGCTGCCAACAGCCTAACAGCCGTACTGCATTCATTGCACGAGGTATCGGACAATCTGGAAGTGTACCACGAATTCTGGTTCGAAGAGGCTGTCAGTTTGGCCACTTCAATGGATATCCCGGTCAAAGTCCCGAGGTTGTTTCTTCGGAAGCAACAGGCGGTAGAGACCGTGGAAATACAGACGGAATCGTTCTTTAAAGAGTATCTTACACTGCCGGTTATGGAGTACATCATGCAGGAGGTCACGGAGATCTTCTCTGAGAATCATCTCAAGGCGCTCAAGTGCTTGTCTCTTGTCCCCGCGGTCATGGGACAAATGAGGTTCAATACTTCCGAGGAGACCCATGCGGACATGTACAGGAGCGATCTGCCCCATCCGGACACGTTGCCGGCTGAGCTGCATTGTTGGAGGATAAAATGGAAACACAGAGGCAAGGAAGTAAGCTTGCCGTGCACCATTCACGAAACCCTTCAACACTCCGACGTGAAGTTCTTCCCGAATGTTAATGCGTTTTTGAAAATATTAGCCACGTTGCCGGTGCTGAAGCTTGATGGAAGTCACGGTGAAACTGCCCAAAGACGCTTGCAGGCTTACCTCGCAGACACTGCGGTGAACCAGAGGTGTAAGAATCTGGCTGTGCTGAACATCAATTACCATATAAAGACAGACCTGGAAGAAATGGTTCAGTGCTATATCAAAAGTTACCCAGAAGAAAGTGAAAGGGATTAACCGGTAAAGACTCGCCAAGTGTCGACTGCAAAAATATTTGAGCTGGAAATGTAATAAGTTGTGAACTGTTTTTCGTAACATTTTGTAAGTTCCCTTTGCTTTTCGTCATGATGCCAATAGTTTACTTTCATGTCTTTTCCTCCCCTGGAGAAATATAAAACTATTTTTACATTTGTGAGGACCGTCTAAAAGATTCACCATGCAAGTATCTACAACAAGATGTGTTCTTGCATGGTTTTGTGTGCTTGACACTCTAAGGTGAAGCTGGACTGATAAAAAAAAAACTACAAGACAAGTTTGTGTTTGTATAAACTGGTCCAAAGGGTAAATAAAATAAAAGCACTTTTGATGCTTTCTTCGACAATGATGTCATTTCTTTGTACCACCACAGTCATACACTATTGCAGTTATTGTACATATTTACTTGGTAACACTTTACAGTAAGGAGTTAGTTAACATTAGCAAAACATTTGTTACAGTATTTATTATTCTTTGTTAGAATTACTTAACAAAAGTCCATTAAATAAAATTGAAGGTACTTTTTATTTTAACATATTAGTAAAGGTTGAAATTAAAATGAACTAAGATTAATAAATGCGTTAGAAGTGTTTTTCATTGTTAGTTCATGTTAAATAATGTAATAAACCAGTAAATGAAGCCGTTCAACCGCATTTGTTCTATTATTACTCCAGTCAACCAAACACTGTTTTGCATAGAAATACAGTTGGTTTAAAACGGTGTTGCTTTTTAGATCACGTTTGTGTTTTCATTGCACTTTAACGACGCACATGTACTGCTTCAAGCAGACTGCATTCTGCCTTCTATTGAAGGCTTTCTTTTGTCTGGCTATCACCAGACTAAGCTCAATCTTTTAAGATTGAACATTAGTCTGCGAAGTCTGCTCTGTGTTTTCTCCAGCACAAGAGGCGTGATCAATGGGCATAGTTCAAATGACTCTGTACGCAATTGGATAGTCCTTCAACCAATCAGACCAACGATCCACCGCTCTATCCGTCATCGTGTTAAACCCGCCAATAGCGCGCCAGGTGGATAAGCCAGTTTGTGATTGGTCCCCGCAAATTTGTAACAGAAGTAGGATAGAAATATGTACAGGTTTCCGGCCTGAGCTGCAGAGCGAAATCAAATCGCCGCTACATCAGACTAGGTTTACCCAGTCTAGGCTCTCTTTTTTGTACGCAACATTGCCAGCCTGACAAGCCAGACCCACATCAAGATGTTGGGTCTGGAAACCGAGGGGCGGGATAAACGGTTGTCTTTCAAATTCCCTCTTCATGCAATTGGATAGTGCCATGAACGCCACAACCAACCAGAGCGAAGAAGAAGGTGAGCCGAGCTAACATAAGTTGATAGACTTTCGCCGTATCCGGTCGGCAAAACTTCGAACATATCTTCTTTTTTTAAGAATGACTTCAGTGCCGTTCTTTGTTCTTTTCTCAAAGAAAAGCTTAACTCCAAGTCTTCCAGAGTCGCGGCCAAAGCCGATTCAAAAGACACTGTTCGCCAGCTTCTTTGTTTACAAGTAGCAAGCAGAACCTCTGCAACTCTGCCGTGACGTGCCGTCATTATGTTAAGCCCGCCCACCAACTCTACACACGCTGTGATTGGCCTGACCAGAGTTTGGTTTTTCCAGCTCTCAGGTCTACCGAGAGTTGCTAGACCACACTCGTGGCAAAATACATTTTCTACCGCTAGGGTCGTCTAGATTTCTAACATTGCAACAAATTAGTGCAACCAAAATGGTTCTGTTTTGTGATCTCTATGGCTTTATCAAGCTCACTGTGACAGTTTATTTGACAGTACATGATGGTTTGGATGGTAAATATGTGGCTTCATTTCTGCTATCCGTCGTATGTGAAAATGAGTGCTGTCAGCATTAAAGGGATAGTTCACACAAAAATGAAAATGCTGTCATCATTTACTCACTCTCAAGTTGTTCTAAACCTGTTTTTGTCTTCTGCTGAACACAAAAGAAGATATTTTAAATGTCGGTAACCAAACAGTTGATGGACCCTATTGGCTTCCATAGTATTTTTTTCCCTACTATGGAAGTCAATGGGTCCATCAACTGTTTAGTTCCCCATATTCTACAGAATATCTCTCTTTGTGTTCAGTAGATGAAAGAAATTCATGTAAGTTTGAAACAACTTAACTTGGTATTTACTTGGTGAGTAAATGATGACAGAATTTAAATTTTTGGGTGAACTATCCCTTTAACGCATACGATTAATTATTCAACGCAATTACCACAGCATCCATTTTTATGTCATAATTTGGCTAGCGTTACATTATATGATCTCGCTCTTATTCATGCAAATGCTTTTAAACCATTCAAGTGTGACAAGACAAAAGAGAACGCGCTGTCTGTGAATGTCCTGTCTATGTGACACACACACGACGCACAGAAAGACACACTTCTGTATCAATTGAGTTGCGCTTGTGTTGTTTCGCGCTTGAACAAACAACACACAATTATGCCAACATTTTCATCAAGACATCAGTAGCAGTATTAGTATCAGTGATACTGGCCTTCATTCATAAGAAGATATTAAAATATACTGTCTTTGTTTTGTTCTATATTCATTTATTCACAATCACAGAAAAATTTGTGATTAATCTACTTAATTTTCTTAATCGTTTGACTGCACTAGTGAAAATACATCAGCATAGCGTGTTTACATTATGCCTACTTAAATCATATTTGTCTTTCATAATATGCATAAATGCTATAAAACCTATTTGCAATGTAAGTTCCAAATGCATAAAAAAATAGTAATGTTTTATATTGCATGAATAACATCTGTTGCTCTTTGTATTTTGAGTTGATTCCACTTTTTTCCTCAAGAGAGCAGCATTTGTATACAATCCTGCCAGTTGGAACTGGTGTCTACAGATGGGTGATACAATTAGAATAAAAATACTTATGCATGGGAATTTGCAAAAAATTATAAAACCACCAAGGAGCTGCTGCCTATTTAATGCAAATCTCAAATAGATAGCACTTATAGCACACAGGAAAATTCAAGTGGATCCATGCACATGTGAATTTAAAACATGAAAAAACAGCAACTTTTGTACTGTCATACTGTCTTATCATCTGCTGATTAGAAGAAAAAGGCAAAAGAGCAGAAATTTGAGGATACTGAACAGCAGGCCAACGTGTGCATGCTATATCCTCCCATCCAAAAACTCCATTTGAAAGGCTTGGTTTCTGATATCAGGTTTTTCCTCACTTGTCACTTTGGACAATTTTACTCTACTTGTATAATTTCTGACATGATATTTGAATTGAGGTTAGGTGTTATACTGTCCAGTTTGGCCATGCAATGTTTAGCAGATATAGAGCACACCATGCATCACCGGATAAGCTGCATTGAACCATGCCAGAGTGCCCCACCCCATGGGCTACACAATACACACATGCACAGCACACACTGCTATCATTGCATGTACCACTAGATGGTATGTGCACATGCACGACTGAAACAAAAGAAACTGGATGTAGCTTCATTGATGCAGGGTGGGTCCAATATTCACCCCATCAAAACCACATGCACTCTTCCAAATCGCATTTAAATCTAATGGAAAAAGACGAGTACTGACAGTGACCAACCCTTGTTTACTTCTAAATGTCACTCAACTAAGAGAGAATATTGTATTCTTTGGATTGACCAATAAAACGAGCTTTTAAAAGGTTTTAAAGTGTTAGTGTTTTATTCACAGTCATACTGCTGAGAAACTAAATTTGCTTAATATAATACAATAACAATTGTATACTTGGGTTGTTGACGTGACATGGCATTTTCACCGTCACACAAGATAAAAATGAATATAATTAGTATTGTCACCAAAATGCAGTAAATGGTTAAACATCTCTTTGTCTTACATGGACTTGTTGATATAAAAACTGCTTTATCTTTATTTATTTTTTGAGCCAAATCTCAAAATTGTCCTATGGTGTGACTGTCTCAAGCATGGTTCAATACATTACAACTTTTATAAATGAAAAAGAAAAGCATACAAATGTTACCTCAGGCAATTTTAGTAAATGAGGATAATTTTTTCATATATTTCTGAAAGTGTCGGAACTTGATAGCTACATTTTGTCACTGAAAACCATGTCCTCCGGTGTGACACCATATCCTGATATTAAATCAGGCAATTCCACTGACAAGTTAATTAGTTGAAGGACCCCATTCAAGGTCATGTTACTGTGAAGCCCATATGTGCACATGGTATGTTTGTTTCAGAATTGTTCAAAGATTTAACTTTTTGGACACACCAGACACATTTCAGTAAAAATGTTCAAAAAAACTGTGAAAGAATTGACAAAAATAGACCACTTATATTTTCTCAAACATCAGACTTCAAGTTCACTACACAATAATATGCTTTTTTTTTTCTTTTTTTTTAAACAAAAAAACAATTAGGCTACTGCTTATTTGTCATATAATCATGCATTCATCATAACAATCATTAGATTACAATAACTTACTGTCCAGCAAGTTTACGTGTATTGTGCTCATAACATAAGACATCAATAATAGGCTATTATTATATCAAATATACCAGTTGTATCTGTATTATGGTGTGTTTTGACAACTCAAGTAGCCTAAAACGCACAACCAACTCCATTTAGACCCCTATAGTAGTAACCAATGCAATATATAGGCTACATACGGGTCTTCAGATCAACAAGTTCCAGAATCATGTAGCATTTGAAGGCAAAAAAAAAGGGGGTGAAGCATTGGGTGGACGCGCGACGTGTGTCAGTGTTGAAAGGGTTAAACGAGCGGCGTCTCCACCCGATTCTGCTGTCCAGACGCTGACGGCTGCAGGTGATAGTTCACTCCGCATCGCTTTCCGAGGAGACACGAGGACCGGGGCGGTGGCTTTGTCACACAGCTGTCAATGAAGTCGATGTCTTTGCTATACGCTAAATAAATATTTAATTTTTAACTGATAGAAATCAATCGCATCGAAATTACTTCGCCGCAAGTGCGCAAGCGCGAGCGCTACGATACAGAGGATTTCAAGAGGATTTCTCGCATCACAAGGAGCGTTACTAGGAAGAAGCATCGCTGCCCTGATAAAATTGAGATTTTGTGCGCTGCATGCCTCATTTCTGAATTGTTTCTCTTCAGATTCAAGGCTTCGCCTCGTCGTTATCAATCATGGCATGGCCCTGTATAACCAGGGCTTGCTGCATCAACCGCTTCTGGAGTGAGTTGGACAAAGGTGACATTGCAGTGCCTTTGGTTTTCACGAAGTATTCAGACGTGGCCGAGGTGCAGCATCTGCACCCTCAACCCAAACCAATAATATCACAGAAGCCGGTCACCACAGAAGCTCAACATGCCCATGGCGCTCAGCAGGAGGCGTCGGCCAGAGCGACTCACGCCGCTGCCGATGCCGCAGCATCAGCATCTCAAGACGGGTCAGGCGCTTCAGTGATGCGCGAGGATTTCAAAGCCTGGAGTGTGCGTCCGGAGCGAAGCTGCAAACCCAGAAACGAGTATCAGCCGTCAAAGACCCCTTTCAACAACGTGACTCAGTACCAGAAAGATTATAAACCGTGGCCCATTCCGAAAAAAGGGGACCATCCGTGGATTCCCAAACCCTCTCCTGCTGCGCCCTGTAAGGCCGAGGGCAAGTTTTCCAAACAGGAGCAGGCCACGACCGAGGTTGAAACCGGTGTGGAGAAATGTGAGATTGAGGAAAAGCAGCATGAAAAAGAGAGTAAAGAGAGGAGAAAGACGTTAGACAAAAAAGAGCACGTGTCAGAGGGGAGCAAAATGGAGCAAAATGTCACAGTGGAGGGAAAGAGGAGGTCGGCTGCAGATGCTCTCAACAGGCAGATTAAGCAGGAAGTCAAATCTGGAAGCTCATATAGGTAAATATTGCATTTTTATGCAGTTAATAACTTTCTGATGGGTGTGCATAAAGCCCAGCTGTCAACAGATGCACCCCAATGTCCCAATTTGATTGTCCTGATTTCTTAACAAGGCATCAGTTTTGTTTGTGTAATGATGCTGAATATTAACTTTAAGCCTCAAACTATTGTTGCCACATGGTTGCTGATTTGTTATCTTTTGTCAGGTTATTGGTCTTATGAAAATTAACCTTAATTTTTTTTTGATAACTCTGCCATATGATTTATTATTAAGAGACTATATTAATGGACTGATATTAGAATAATATATTAATCGTATAATATCTAGCTGTTTTGAGATTATTGTGATTTGATTACTCTGCCATGTATAATTTATTATTAAGAGCCTATACTAATGAACTGATATTAGAATAATATATATATTTATTATTATATATAATACACATACATAATACACAACTATATATATAATATAGTTATATATTACACTATATATATATTACACAATATATTATTACACAATATATTACACAATATATAATACACAACTATAATATTTAGTTGTGAGATTATTGTGATTCGTTATAAAAAAATATAAACTAAATAACCATTAGATGAACGTTCTGTATGTTTTCTTTAGGCGCAAAGTTAATGAAAGGCTCATTTTTGGTTACTCCAAAGAACCTACAGAGAACATTCCTAGAACGATATTTTTGATTCCCAAAAAAATTGGGAACCATATCGAAACCTTGGAATTATAAGGTTCCATGTGTATTCTGAGCGGCTTTGATTCAACGTTTTTGCATTCCATTCGACTTTGTTTGTACACAACTTAAAAAAAAAAAATAATGTAAATAAGCTGTCATAATAAGAGTATGTGAGTAACTCAATTTGGACAAAAATTATATGATATGCTAACATATATGCTTCTGTTTTTGCTGGGTTTTTCCCATTTTCATTGGTTAACAGAAATGAACATCTGCCAACAATGCTCTTGTCAACTGATTAAATAAACACTTTTAAGTTAATTTTGTGTAAATTAAACTATACATTTTTTCTGGCTATCACCAGACCAAGCTCAATTTAAGATTGAACATGGTCTGGGGAGTCTGCTCTGTATTTTCTACTGCACAAGAGGCGTGATCAACGAGCATAATTCAAATGACTCTGTACGCAACTGTCCTTCAACCAATCAGACTACAAGAGGCGTGACAAACGGGCAACGACCCAAACCTGCCAATAGCGCACCAGGTGGATAAGCCAGTCTGTGATTGGTTCCTGCAAAAGTGTAAC
Organism: Gobio gobio; assembly: GCF_949357685.1. Lineage (NCBI taxonomy): Eukaryota > Metazoa > Chordata > Actinopteri > Cypriniformes > Gobionidae > Gobio > Gobio gobio. Next base: position 42,616,105 of record NC_137114.1, read on the forward strand.
AGAAGCAGTAGAAATGAATGTACAGTTTTCCAGACAGAGTTGCAGGGCGAAATCAAATTGCCGGCAGATCAAGCTGGGTTTACCCAGTCTATGAAATAGGTTTTATTTGCATTTATTTCTTGTGTGGTTCTGCTTATTAGCAAAATCAACTCCCTTGTTGGGTCTGTAAATATGGGCTGCAACAACCCAGAAAGCAATAGCCACCATTTCACCGTCTCAGTTAACTATAGACCCGATATAGCCCAGCTGATGAATTTGGTTACATATAATTTTTGCCAAAATAACTTGCGAGATGTATGATATTCCATCATGTAAGCAAAGTCGACAGTGATTACAAGGTGTTTGGTTTCATTTCTTTGAGATGATCATGTTCTAGATGACTTGTCTATTCTTGGGCTTTGGTTAGACGTCTGTTAAATTTTCACTGACAGCCCAAATTTTGCCTTGTTTTAGCCTAGATGCCAGGGCTGTGTTTCGACGGCTATTAGACGTCTTTTAAAAGCAAAATTGCTTGCTGGAACTCTCTTGAATCCAGTGCAGCTTCCAGTCTAGATATATTATATAGTCTATACAGTCTATATAGATTCATTTTTGCACTAGTTTGTTATTGTACATAGACACAATGCTGTAACCAAATATTCAAGATTTGTGAGAACCCAAAGTAGAACTGATCATTGAAAAATACTCACTGATCTGATTATTGGGTACTTTTCTATTTGTTCATACAAACAAGACTATCCGATTACTGTAGTCATCATGTAGCCTCTGAAACAGAAGATTTGATCAATGAACAAGATGTAAGGTAAGCTTTAGATCCAGTCTTTGAAAAATATCACCAGTCACCAGTGTAATTTCCTCCCTGTGGGTGTCTGAGGCTTTTCTCCCTGAAATATGTTGAGTCATTCTCGAGTTTTCAGAACATTTTGTGCACAGTCACTGCATATAACCCAGATGCACTTCAATGTCCCAATTTGTTTGTCCTGATTTCTTTACAAGGCATCCGTTTTGTTTGAGTAATAATGCTGAATATTAACTTTACTCTCTTTAAATAGTCCAGAGCCTCCTGATTGATGTCAACTAAATGAAGCATGTATATTGCCACATGGTTGCTGATCTGGTATCTTTTGTCAGGTTATTGGTCGTCTGAAAATGAACCATAAACCATTTTTGATTACTCATGTGTATTATAAAAGCCTGTTTGTTTCTCCAGGACGGAGTTCAAGGCTTACACAGATGTCAAACCAGTGAAACTCATCAAAGCGAAATCTCAGTACAAAATCCTAGTAGAGGAAAAGACCAACCTTGAGACCAGTTACAGCGCCACCTTTAAAGGAGAGCAGGCCAAACCTCAGGCCACAGACAACAAGCTGATGGAGCGCCGTCGGATACGAAGCCTGTACAGTGAACCAAGCAAAGAGTCCAGCAAGGTATGATGCTTTCTAAGGTCATCGGTTTATGACCGAACACACAATTGGTTGAGCTACGTTGCCCTGTTTTAGCATAGCAATGAAATTACTCCAGAAATGAGCGTAATCATCAAAAATGTAATTACACTGTGAGGGATGAAATTGTAATACTTTCATAAAATGGGGCTTCAACATTTGTCTGTCTAAAGGCCTGTGCACACCGGGACGGTTATCGCACGCGCTTATCGCCAGCGTTTTTCGGTGCGTCTTTGTGTTCACACCCAAGCGGTTTTCACTGGCGATGCGCCGAGTGAACGTGCAAATTCAGTAGATGGCGCTCCCGGTACACAAGGTGGTGCTGCGCCACTTTACGCTTCTGATACTCCCACAGAAGAAGAAGAGAGACAGTATTTACGTGCTTGCCAAAACCATTCACACACTTTTTGCTAACTGGCAAGCAGCATTAGCAGCTCATCTTCTTCTTTGTCTACTTACTACTTCTTCTTTGTATCAATGTGTGCTCGGCAAGACCGTTTTGTGCTTGAGCACCACCAAGTCGTGTTTTACTGTCACTTCAGCAGCTCCAGGCACGTGAACAAAAGCGCAGATCTCATTGGTCGGCCAGTTTTAAACACGCCGCGTCAAAACAAAAACAAACCCAAGGTGTTTTTTACAAATTACGCTTTTACGCCTGGCGTTTTGCGCGTCGGTGTGCACACTCACATTGGCGGCCTTTGTTTAGTCACGAGGCATTACACGTCAGCGATAAACGCGCATGAAAATCGTCCCGGTGTGAACAGGCCTAAATGCTGTCTTAAAGGGATAGTTCACCCATCATTTTACTCACCTTCATAACAGTCCATGCAGTGTAACTTTAGCATTATTGATAAACTATTATAGTATTTATTCATATTTTGATTGGTGTGCTTTTGTCATTTTTTTGTTGTAGTTTTTTATATTTCTATATAGCTTTAATTAATTTTTATTTAAAACTTAGTTTTAGTAATCTCAATGGAAGCTTGTTTCTGCCACTGAATAAAAAAATCTGACAATTCTGACTTTTTTTGTCAGAATTGCAAGATATAAACTCGCAATTGAGTGTTCGCAAAGACCCGCCCCCTTTAGTTACTGTTGCTATGTCCGACAAGCCATGGCGCTCTCACACCACACACATGTTCTCACGTAGAGAAAATACATCGCGGAGCAAAGAGGATACTGACAACACGCCGACAGACAGGACAGAGCAAGTTACTTTTGACATAGTCTCAACTTTGAAATTGTAATTTTTTTAACAAATTTAAACAATAAATAGCGCTTTGTGGCTCTTTAATGTGTCGTGATCGCTGTAGCGCCTCAGTTAAAGCTGCTCGTGAACCGATTATCTCTTCCTTCTAGTTCATTGATAAGCATGAATTAAACATGAATGAACACTAAAATAAATGTTGTTTCAACCGTGGAAAGACGTCAATACACACCGTTTTTCCAAGTTCAAGTCCACGACGTTAATCTAATAACTCTCCTGACTGCTTTGTCGGACAAAACGGCAGATTCGGCGATGTGATTGGTCAGATTGCCTGTCAATCAAAAGTGCGGCGAAGGGTGAATTGCGATAAAGTCAGAATTGTGGGATATTAACTTGCAATGCTAGAAAAAATTCAGAATTGCAAGATATAAACTCACAATTCAGAAAAAAATTCAGAATTGCAAGATATAAACTCACAATTCAGAAAAAAATGCAGAATTGCGATAAAAAAAGTCTGAATTGTGAGTTAAAATTCACAATCTTTTAATTTTTTTATTCTGTGGTGGAAACAAGCTTCCACAAATCTCAGTACTTCAACATAAACTTGAATTTGAGATTTTTTTCACCTACATTTTTTTATTTCATTTCGGCTTTATTTCAAATAACGTAAATTATTTGTAATGTGTCAGTTTTAATTAACAACAACAACACTGATTCCACAACTTATTTACTTAGTAGACATTTTGAAGAATTGCACTGCTCCTATTTGCCATTCAATTAGCCCTCATGGGATGGGGACTTTCCAGCTTTAAAAGGAAGCAAAAACACCATAAAAGTGGCTCTAAGTCTTTTGATGTCATATCAATAAAACAGACTGACATTTGATCTTCTCGTCCAGTGGGCTGTTAACTGGATGGTGCTGGTAACTGCTGTGGCCGATCATTGAGTCTGTGAGTCTCTGGAGAACTAGATCAATCTGGGCTGTGAATCGGTCAAGTGGTTCAAACGGTTCATTAAAAGTATCAGACTTAAAGATACAGAAACATTCTAACTCAGAATTCTATCTGTTTAGTAACCATGGTAATTTCACTTGAAATAGAACGTCCTACACAGAAGAAAGTCATACAGGTTTGGAACGACTTGAGGGTGAATGAATAATGATAGAATTATTCCTTTAACTCTTTCCCTGCCAGCGTTTTTGGTAATTTTCACAAAAATGTCATGGCCCCCAAAATATTTTGTTGTATGAATATATGAACATGCAATATGTAAAAAGAAAGAACAGACCCTCTACTTTAAAACAAAAACAAAAAAAAACATTTATTCTAGGTTCATGCATTCTTTTTTTACCCACTTGATTGTGGGTAAGTTTCATAAAAAAGCATTTTAATAAATTCATTATTTTGAGAATTAATTGTATAATACTACAAAGTTTATACTGTTGATTTTTTTTCTTCGTTTTTGTTATTTGATTTTCCTCCAACAGCTCATATACCTTTAGGATTTTATATATTTTCTCCAACAATTTCAACTCCAACACCGATCTGGCATAACATTATGACAGCTGAAGTGAGCTACTGTAGCTCAAATTGCTCAAGAAGTTAATGCTGGTTCTGATAGAAAGGTGTCAAAATTCACAGTGCATCGCAGTTTGCTGTGTATGGGGCTGCATAGCCTCAGACCAGTCAGGGTGCTCATGCTGACCCCTGTCCACTGCCGAAAGCACCAACAGTGGGCACGTGAGCATCAGCACTGGACCACGGAGCAATGGAAGAAGGTGGCCTGGTCTGATGAATTACGTTTTCTTTTACATCACGTGGATGCCCGGGTGTGTGTGTGTGTAGTTTACCTGGGGAACACATGGCACCAGGATGCTCTATGGGAAGAAGGCAAGCCGACGGAGGCAGTGATGCTTTGGGCAATGTTCTGCTGGGAAACCTTGGGTCCTGCCATCCATGTGGATGTTACTTTGACACGTACAACCTACCTAAGCATTGTTGCAGACCATGTACACCCTTTCATGGAAACGGTATTCCCTGCTGGCTGTGGCTCTTTCAGCAGATAATGCACCTGCCACAAAGCAAAAATGGTTCAGGAATGGTTTGAGGAGCACAACAACGAGTTTGAGGTGTTGACTTGGCCTCCAAATTCCCCAGATCTCAATCCAATCGAGCATCTGTGGGATGTGCTGAACAAACAAGTCTGATCCATGGAGCCTTACTGGACTTAAAAGATCTGCTGCTAACATCTCGGTGCCAGATACCACAGCACACTTTCAGGGGTCTAGTGGAGTCCATGCCTCGATGGGTCAGGGCTGTTTTGGCAGCAAAAGGGGGACCAACACAATATTAGGAATAATGTTATGCCTGATTGGTGGGTCATATTGTTATTATTAGGTCATAGGTTATTAGGTCATAATGTTATGCCTGATTGGTGTATATGCATATAGAATATATGCATAAAACAAATTCATATGTAAAAAAAAGGAGTTTAAATAATAAATCAGCTCGAGTGATCAAGGGCTTAGTGTGTTTCATCTAAACCTCATGTGAGCAACGTAAGCAATGATGCACATCCGAGTCCACCAGACGGAGGGAAGTGGAACCACAAGCATGATATCGCTTGTTTCTGCATCGTCTTCACATGTGTTTTGATCAGGATATTCAGTACTCTTTCGGAAGATGTGTAATAGCGCCCCCTACCATATAACAGTGAAAACACTGAAAATTCTGTGTTTGGTGGGGAAAGAGTTAAATAATAAAGCAAATATGTTGAAAGACGACAATTTTCTAGTGTGTATGTGCTTGTGATGTGTTGATGTAGCCCCTCCCTCTCTCACTCTCATAGGACTGTTCTGACAGTGACAGCAGCTCTGTTCTGTAGTCAGGTGTGTTCAGTGATTCCTTTGGACAGCATGGATCTAGAGTATTTCACCATACAGCTGCACCAATGGTTCTGATTCTGATTAAATCCTCCTCACAATGAGGATATGCTCAACACTATGCATTTTTTTAATTAGTTTTTTTTGTTGTTGCATGAAACTGTAGTATCTCTTCACTATCAACAGGGGCTAGCTTCCATTGTAACTGAATGCAAATGATTTATGCAAGGTTACTGGCTTCAGAAACATTGAGCAGAAGTGGTTGAGTGCCAAAAGATACTAATAGACTTCCACTCCATTAGTATCGAAACTAAACTCACACTGATCACTGCGATCATGCTATTGTGCAAGGCATTTGAATGAAGCACGACCTTGCAAAATAGCAGCAATCTTCCATTGTTGGAAAGTATAGGTAATCTGGGATGAGTCACACATTATATATGTTATATATAATCTTCTGTGACAAATTTTGATAGCTTGCTTTAAAGGGCGTGGCTTAGATACAGTCTGTCATCAAAAACGAACTGCATCTCTTAGTTTGAGTATGCAGAACAGAACACCTCTTGTTTTGAACACCTCATCTACATTTAATAGGGCCTGAAAATCACATCCTAACACATATTTCTGTCATGAGATACTAACTTGGATGTCACTATACTAATTTAAACACGTTTTCAGAATGACTTTATTGATATTTTAAATGTACAGTGTGCACTGGAGGGCCAAAATCATGTTTCTACTGTAAATTACACACTTTTCCTGTTTATTTATTTGTTTCCTAACCGTATGGCGCTCATGGGGTCCAAGTGTTTACCATAAAGGTTTGTAGGTAGAAACTACTCTACCATTAAAAAGTTTGGGGTTAGTACGATTTTTGAAAGAAGTCTCTTATTCTCACCAAGGCTGCAGTTATTTGATCAAAAATACTGTGAAAACAGTAATATAATACACTTTAAAATAGCTGTTTCTTATTATTATCGATGTTGAAATGTGTGTGTGGAAGACTGTTTAGTATTCTTTAATGAACTGAACATCCTAAAGAACAGAATTGTTTTTAAATAGAAATATTGTGTAAAATTATAAATGGTCACTTTTGATCAAATGAATATGTCCTTGGTGAATAAAAGTTTCAATTTCTTTAAAAAAAAAAATTACTGACCCCAAACTTTTGAATGGCAGTGTATATGGTAAACGTAATATTTTTACATTTAAAGGCACAATATGTAAGTTTTTGGATTAAAATATCCATAAGCCACTAGAACAGTGTTATATATTTTGTTGACTTGTGTATTGTCCCAAATGTTTCTAAGAATGTTTAAATCCAGAGAAATAAGCTTTTAACCAGGACACGGCTCATGTCTGTGCGTCGCCTATCAATGACATCATACGTGCGTTACCCTCGATTTCTGGTTTTATTTTGTAGAAACCATGGAAATGCCAAAGACGCTTTAATATATGATGTGTTTTATTAGACAGGTGAGCAAATGTTTGGATACATTCATCGACAGAAAACTAATCTTTGTTAAATATCTCCGATTTAAACTATAAAACTTCTTGATTTACCGGGAGTATCATGTTTTACCATGGCTAATATCGATCTAGCTCACTGCAGTGTGAACAAGTGTCTCATAGTAGCCGCCGAGCGAACGCAGAGAGTAGCATTATAACATAACTTTCAACACACTCAAATGTATCTAATGTGCAGGGGTGCACATACGTTTTTAGGTCTGGTTCTCATGATGATACTATTATATTTTAAAATGAAAACATGAGTATTAAATAAAAATACTATTATTTTATAGTACACTTAAAAATACAATGCTATAATTTTTTTTGTTTATATGAATTTTTAACATTTTCAAACCTAAAATCAGCAAGCTTTTATTTTGGCGGGTTGCCAGGAAGTAAGTATATATGCACTGCCGAGTGAAGCGCGTGAGTGAATGTCACAGCTTTTTTATGCATTCAGTTCAAATGGAAATTTTATACAGTATTACTAGCCTAGAAATCTAGACGCACCCTAGAGGCAGCAAACCTTATTTGCTGCGAGTGTAGTCTAGCAACTCTCGGTAGACCTGCGAGCTGGAAAAACTGAAGTCTGAAGTCATTCTTAAAGCAGCACTAGGTAACTTTTCAACCTTCATAATATATTTTCAAAACTCTTGTGATGATACATCGACTTACAATAGGTTGAATGACACGTCTGCCATAGCCTGACGGGGTCTGTATCGTTTTTAATCGTACTTTTAAACTTCGGGTTTCGGGTAGTAACCCGAGAACAAAAAGAACTACAAAATTAGACTGCTTTACGGCATATACGTCACTTCCACCACCATCCCCACTTCCTTAAATTCGGACGTGCGTGAAAAAATCGCTCGCAAATCATTTGTTTGCCGAATGTTATAGTCATGGCCGAAGCAGCACAGAAAAATAAAAAAGCAAAGGTTTTGTCTGAGGAAAGCAAAAAGAGGAAACGAGAAAGTGATCGGATTAAAGGCAGGACGAGGATCAACATTGGGCAGCGTTTGCTCGTTGGCGTGAGCTAAAGGAGGAGGGGCTACATTCTTGCAAGTAAATACGTAATACATACAAAATCATATTTTAGGATACCTAACATGTCTGTGATATTGGTTTATTTGTCTTTCCTCAAGCTTTAATGCAAATCGATTTTTTCGAATTTGCAGATTCATCTATGGTAGCTTGATATTATAATATTGACGATATATGGTTATTACCTACCACTCAAACACTGAATTGAAGTATCATATAGATTCCGTAAAACGGTAACCAATAGACTAGGCTACTATAATGACGCTGGCTTGTAAACGTGAGCATCGCGATCATTTGGCGTTTGAAAAAAATAAAACCCATGAAATTGTATTCATATGACATGCTGAAACATATGCCACTGTACCTGGGATGAAGACATTTCACACGCGACGCAAGCAGAACACCTGCATGTGAACTCCTGCAGTGTTCAGGGCTATCATAGTTGTCATGTCAACAAATGCACGTGCGATGCATCCCCTGATGTAGAGTGACCGTTTACGACAGTAGTAGAGGACAATACTGTTTCACAACTGTAGGGGGAGCCCGAGAGCAAAAGTTACCTAGTGCGGCTTTAAGAAAGTAAGATCTGGCGAAAGTTTCTATCTATCAACTAGCTCCACTTCACGTTGCTCTCTGGTTGGTTGTAGCGCTATCCAATTGCGTGCAGAGAGAATTTGAAAGACAACCATTTGTCCCGCCCCTTGGATTGAGCCCTGTAAATGGTGAGTTCCCAGACCCAACATCTTGATATGGGTCTCGCTTGTCAGGCTACAGTATTACAGTTAGTTGCTCTAAAATGACGATTGTGCATTAACAGCTGCCAACCATGTCGGTACGCAAATGAGTGGTCTGAACTTATTTACCCAATTTTTATTTTGGTCGTGCATGCGCACCTGTGCACCACTTATCTGCACCCCTCCTAATATGATAAAACAGCGCTGCGTTACCACACATACGCATGAGCGGAAGAAGCAGAAGCGTCGTCTGTGGCATAATAAAAGCTCCACTGCTCTCGAGTCGTGTGTTGCGCTCGTCTCTCATTAGCAATCGCTCCAGCGGCCTCGTTCTGCTACAACAGTTTTTAGCCCCACCCTGCTTCATACTACAGTAACGCTAATAAATATTTACTACATTAGCTCATCATGAATATGATTTCTGCCCGAGTCCCGTCGGATTATTTTCCACCGGCTGTAGAGGTGAAGACAACAACTCCCATGATTCTGCGAAATCAAGGCGTCATTAAGCTACACCTTTATTTTGAATAAGCGACTTCTAGCGTCAGAAATTACATATTGTGCCTTTAAAACCAAACAGTTAAATATATAATAGGCATGTGTGCAGTTTTACAGTTTTGAATAATGCATCAAAATGTCTTTTTTGTTTGTTCCTGTAGACGGAGAGGCATCATTCATCACTTTCCAAGCCAAAAAAGACAACAAGCCATTGCAAAACAGTGAAAAAAGCAAAGGAGAAGCCAATCGCTGGGAGTCAAGCTGCCAAGAAGAAAACCTCAGTGAGCAACCAGGAGCCAAAGCCAGAGGGAGGGGTCACCAAGAAAAGCAAAGAAATGATCAACAGACTAGCCGAGGCAAAAGATTAAGTGCACTTTTGTGTTTGGGGGGGTTGAGGAGGCTATGATATGGAATAGAGGACTCTCATCCCCATGTTCATGACCTAATGGCCCGACTCTGATGGTGTCTTTACCTACGTATTGTAGTGGATCAAGGCTTGGTTTGTCTTGACTGTGCGGCCACTGTCCTGTCTATTACGAATTTATCTTTGCTTTTGCCCCGCATCTGCTCCCTTTCCATATACATCAATAGCTTTCTCTGTGGCGAAGATGATTCACAGATCCTTGTTGCATGCTGCCTCTGAGCAAATGGCCATAAGCCTTATTATATAAGATAAGGTTTTTGCTTAATCTTGCATTGAAAGATATTTACTGGTTGTTTCTTTCAAGCAGTCTCATTTTATGTGATATGGACTTCATCTGAAGTATATGGACCACTCTAATTAGATGCACCAATAGCACTGAGAAATAATATTTTTCACAACACGTTAAGATTATAGGATTATTATATTCCTCACTTTACGATCTACGACGAACACAAGAATGTCTAAAAACCGCATGTTTAAAGATTGTGTGACGGTGTATCACTGGAAATTAGCAGGTAGGAGCTTCACGAGTCAGCCAAGCGCACCATGTTTAGCAAATGAACACGATCCAGAATCAAAATGAGTATTACAGTACTGTCAACAACATGTGTGATTGTTACCTTGTAGTGTAGAGCATTATGCTATGGAAACATATTTACGCTCAGCTTGCTCTGCTCTCAATAAAGCAACATTCAGATGTGATCTCATGTGCTCCATGCGATGTAATAAGACAATTTGCTGATGTAAACCTAACATTGCCTGCTTTCCTTGCATATAATATTGCTGATTGAATTGGGAAGGATGCTGCTAACCGGTCCATGCGATTGACAGCCAGAAGCATGTCCACCCTAGTCATCTGTACGTTATCATTCTGACCCGATCTGTTTCTGTGAGCATGGTCCGGAGGGGTGAGAGCCCTCAGTGTAAATCTACAGCCTCTTGGTCCCGAGCTTCTCCTGGGTTGTCCTACACGTGCTGTGCACACCATTCTAGGTGCTATCCTCAAGCTATGCTTTCCATAACAGTAGTGCCTGTATATTGAGCAACATAGGACCATCAGATGTCCAAATGGTAATTCTAAGTGTGATGTGCTTATGTCGTGAGCTTGCATTGAATGAAATCGATTAAAATCAACTAAAGAAATACTTTCGTGATGTGCTCTGCTTCTTTGAACTTTCAAGGTTGATCTTTTTTAGATATGACCCAAGCATATTATAGAGAAAAATGGATGGTGGTGCTGTGGGACAGTGTCAGAAAAGGAACATTGCAAATGGACTGGACTCAGCAGCGACTCAGTCGTCCTCACAAAATTCAATAAATAATTCAAGTCTCAGGCTCTGCATAGTGCTGGCAAATTCAAGCTACTGCACGAATGTTGACTGGGTGTGGTAAGGTAAAAATGAACTCAAAGGGGCAATGTGGCTTGTAGTAAAACATGTCAAAAGTAGCCTATAAATGATATGGGTCCACCAACACTGAACTCATTGTGTATACATATTCAAATGAACAACACCCGATCTTTAAAGTTAAAGAGCAATAGGAAAAATTTGTATTCTTAAGTCCAGCTACTTATGATCACATTTGACGATCCCAACGTCATAGTTGGGCAGGGTTGCCAACTTTTGAGATCAGGTTGGAGTGAGATTTTCTTTTCTTTTTTTTTGGGGGGGGGGGGGGGGGTACTTAACCAATTACCGTACTATTATATCGATTTCAGTATCAATTCATAGCCTGCTGTACATATAAGGAAATAAGGATATGTACGTTATTAACATTTTAAAATTTCCCATTTAAAGAAATATAGGGCCCTATTTTAACGATCTAAAACGCAAGTGTCAAAGCGCGAAGCGCAAGTAACTTTGTGGGCGGGTCTCGGCGCTGTTGCTATTTTCCCGGCGGGATAAATGGCTCTTGCGCCCGGCGCAAATCTAAAATGGGTTGGTCTGAAGTAGCTTCATTATTCATAGGTGTGGTTTGGGCATAACGTGAATAAACCAATCCGAGCGTCATCCAACATTCCCTGTAAAAGCAGGTGCGCAAGTTCCATTATGGATTGCTATTATTATGGCGTATTTACCAGGCGCACGCCAGGAGCGGTTCACAGCCGAGGAGACTGATGTTCTTGTAAGAGCAGTGAAAGACAGAGAAGTTGTGTTGTAATGTTGTACATTATGGTAAAGGTGATTTCACAGTCTTTTTTTTTTTCAGTCTTTCAGTTTTTTCAGTTTTTCAGTCGATTTTTTTTCCTGGTTCTTGACGGACAAACCAATTTGTCAGATGTCCTTATATACATATATGTCTTGCCACTATTGGGCAAACAGGTCTTATCCTTAATTATTACAATTAGCCTGAATCATTTGTAAGCTAGATTTATGCCTATTTTTTCACATCTTCGTGGCACACCACAATGATTTCCGTCATCTCATGTGTTAATATTTTTTTAGTGTAACAATTTATGATTTGCAAAAATAACTGTTGCATCTGTGTAGATTACATGAGCAAAGTGTATGCGCGTTGTGCACGCATACATTATGGTCAAGCATGCGCCCTTAAAATAGCATAATGAACAACGCGCAACGCGCCACTGACTTTAGACTAGGTTTTTTCTGGTCAGTGGCGCAATTGTTTAATGGAACAGCAAAATAGCACCAGGGATTGTTTGCGCCGGAACACGCCTCCTTTTTTGCGCTGAACCGCCCAGGGAGCGCAAGTGCATTCACTAGTTTAGCGACGTGCTTCTGTGGAGGGAAAAGCGCGCTTTGCGCGGGTGCAAAATAGGAATGACACATGCGTCGGTGTACAAAATCAATTGCGCTGGGTGCAAGATAGGGCCCCTAGTGTTTGATCATATCAAAATATTTATTAAAATGCAAAACTGCAATACTTTTTTGAGCAACTAGATTAGATACATGTATATTGATTAAAGAGCCATAAAGGCACCAGTGGGTAATGGCATTACAAATGGAAATTATTATTTTTCAAGCCACAAAATGACTCTAATTTGCCTCTTTGAATAAGAATTCTCTAATTCAACCTTAATACTAATTGTAATATAAATATGAAAAATATTAGAAGAAAAATATTTTAAGTGGTCAGGACCATAATTATTGCACAGATAGTATTTAGTACCAAAATATCTCAAAATATTCAATTAATATTTTTGAACTAAAATATAGAACATTTATTCAATTGAAAAATAGTTTAGGTGTATGGTCACATTTGACCATCAATGTGTATGAGTGGATGAGGGCTAAATACAGGAAAAACATTAACATTAATGTTAACAATGTTGCATCTCCATCACTCTCTATAATAAAACGATCCTGTATGGTTGACGTAATAATCAATGCACACTATGCTGTACTGTTTACCAAAACTTGCTGCAAACACCTGAAGTGGAGCTGTTGTGTATCAAGCCATTCAAATGCATTGACACAGCGCTAGAAGTATTGAGAGCTCCGTGGAGCACGTGACCACGCGCGCACCCGCGAGATGAGAGAGCATGTCGCATCTCCGTTTTTCAACACTCTGGCTTTAACTGTTATGCCATATTAGCGCCAAAACGCTATTTATTGTTTGAATTTCGCATTAAAACTTAAACAAATCTAAAAGCTTAGACTTTGTTTAATATCAAAAGCAGGTTTGGCAGTTTGGCGTGAGATTAAGTTGGGCAGCGTGAGAGCGTGAGACAGAGCCTGAAAGCGTGAGTGTCACGCCAAATGCGTGAAAGTTGGCAACCCTGTAGTTGGGTAAACTTTGAATGAGAGACTACGGCTGCGTCCGAAAACCTAAGCAGTGACTCGTTGCCTTATCAGACAATGGCTTGTAAGGCAGCGTTTGTGCATGAAGGCCCCTCACGAAACTAATTTCGGACAGACTTCTAAGGCAGTGTAACAGTTTAATGATCTACAGCAAAATGGAGAGCTTTGGTGAGAACTAACATATTAAATTACTACATTAGTAATTTCTCACAAGAAATGTATGATTTTCCGTAAAAAAAAAACCCTGACATTTACGCACAAACTGACCAGCAAATGCAACTTTCGGACGCCATCTTTTTCCCCCAGCTCAACTGTCACAGAATGGAACGCACAGGATTGTGGGATATCAAAGGCAGCGAAGGATACAAATATGCTGCCTTCAACAAAAACTATCTGATGAAGGTATCTCAGGAGACAGGAAGTGAAGCTAACATTAGATTCGGACGTGCCTTGGTGCCTTCCTGCCTTGAAATGTATCCTCTGAAAGCAGCAGTTTCCAGGTTTTGGATGCAGCCAACATTAAATATATTTTTTGTGTGTTCCCATTTGCTCAAATAGCAAAAGAAAAACTCCACAATAGTGTTTTCACAACTTTCAGAAAGAGAAAAAATATAAATAAAGATTGATTATAACAGCAGTTAGAAGAGAAAAAGATGTCAATATTACGTCACACCCATAGCCGCTGACACCCTCACAGCAGCGTTAACTAGTTTATTGGAATTTGATGCAAAGGTAATATAATACAAAGTATAGTATTATAAATGTACATCATTTATTTTAAATGGAAAATGTTAAATTTTTTTGCAGGATTTACGACGCTGATGAACGTTAAAACGCGTCATCCCATATTTATAAACGTCATCACGTGCCCTCCAGCGGTTATTGTAAGTACTGCACATTCCCCACTTGTTTTTCTATTTTCTTTTTCCCCACTTATTTTTCTATTAGCATAAATAAAACCAATAACATGTCATTGCATACATTCATTCATATTGATTACATGCATTTTAACATAATACCAACAACAAACATTTAATTTTATGTTTATGAACGTTTCAAGAATATCAATATATGAAGTATATATACTATCAAGAATTGTATAATATATGTTTCCTCTTTTTATATTAATTAGATATTAAAATAGATCATTACTTTACTTCTACCAGCTGTAAAACTATGCTCTTTCAGCCAAAAGCTCAAACTCCGCAGAAAGATTAATCAGGACTTTTTTTTGCATATTACACGGAAACACCAGTCTATGGGAAACACACTTCGTGACCTTCTCCATCCTCTCAAATAAATACTAATAATCAATTATATCGATTACATACGTGATTACATACATATTAACATAATTGAAATAACAAACATTTAATTTTTGTCATTTAATTTTATGTTTATGAACTTTTCCAGAATTGTATATTACATGTTTCCTCTTTTTGTATCCCGTGGACATTAACATATATCATTACTTCACTTCCACCAGCTGTAAAACTATATGCTCTTTCAGCCAAAAGCCCAAACCCTATGAAAAAAAAAATCCGAAGAGATTAGTCGGGACTTTTATTTTGCCTGTTACACGGAAACACACGTCATGACCTTCTCCATCCTCTCAAACAAACACTTTACCCGCGTTCCTGTCTGTCCGCTCACCTGCTCCTCGGACATGAAGTTTTATGTAATTTATTTTCCTAAACAATGAGACATTTTTACAGAACAGAGTCCATGTGCTTAATATATTTTAAGACTATGTGAATTTCCCTCTACTTTAATGCCTGGCTGTGTGCGCGCGCGTCTGAGCCTCGACCAGTTAATAAACCTGACCTAGCAACTGATCTTCAAACCAGCCCGTGACCCATTAACATCCGAGTAAGCGAATTTAATCATTCATAACCTTAATGACACTATCACGGTGTTGCCATGAGATTTATTTGCTTGTGTATGACATAGTGAACGACAAGCACTCAATCTTGTTTAAATACGAGTTGAACGTTTGTTTACTTCTCAAGAGCTTAGCTCTTAAACGTCTTACAGGCTGTTGTCATTACCAAATGCAATACGTTTAGTATTCAGAAGTCTTTTAATAATGCAGTTTTATGCTCTCTTCAAGGTTAAAATGGCAAAAAGAAAAAATGTCTCTAAAATAGTGGTGGTATGCGAATGGGCATCATGCACTTTCAAGAGTGAAAGCATGGAGGAGTTGAGTGATCACATGTCTCTACATCTGAAGGAGCATCTTGGGGAAGGAGATGCCATGGAGGAACTGGGTAGGACATTGTTATGCATGCATAAATAGACTATTAAATTAGGCAGGGGTCTGTGAAAACATTTGAATTTTTAGCACACATTAAACACTTTAAACTTAAATTCAGTTTACCCTCATGTCGTTCCAAACCGGTAAGACCTTTGTTCGTCTTCGGAACAAAAATCTGGGTATTTTTGAGGAAATCTGAGAGGATTTCAGGTTTCTGAACCAGCCATAGGCAGAAACGTCATTTATGTTATGGAGGTAGACTCTGGGTCAGGCTGGGCCGCATCAAATATTCCACAAAAAAAGGACCACAACTGATCCAATCTTCTCAATCTTTATTATCAACAGTTCTTCAACATGAATGTTTCTTCTGAACACGAACTGTTCCTCTGAATTTGAACTTTCCTTCTGAACATGAATGGTTCTTCATGAAGGCTTCTCTTGCCTACTCTATTCTTTTTTAAATATAGCCTATAGAAATTAGATCATTATGTAATAATGAATGATTTTAATTTTATTTAAAATAATAGACTAATTCAAAGCGAGGCCGTAACCAGGTCAAACAGAACAGTGAAGGAAATTCTAGGTCTAATTCTAGCTGGGAAATAATCTATTTGGGGCTATTTGCAAACAATATTTGCATTAATTTGTGTCAAATATATTATTAGTCCCGAGATTCTTCACATGAGTGATTAAATGCATAGATTCGCTACAAATATTTGAGTTCCCAGGTGGTTTAGTGGAAGAATTTTAGTAAACTGTGTCAAAGGTTCCTAGTTCTAATCCGCTCTCATATAGTTTTTTTTTCTTCTTCGTTAATATCAAAGATGTTCATCAATGATTGTATATTAAGAGCATTTGCAATTGCATTTGTGTGTGTGCAGTTTGTTTTTTGATTTCACCGGAAAGAATATAGTCTCTCCGCAACGGCATGAAGCGATAGATTGACGCGCTCGTCTGTCTGTCTGTCTGTGTGTGTGTGTGTGTGTGTGTGTGTGTGAAGATTGTGCACGAACCCTGCCTACTTTGATTTGATTGGCCATCTGAGTGCTGTTAGACCGAATTGGTTTCGACTTTCTGATCAGCCTGGATCAGCCTCAAATTCTGTTCCTGTCAATCACGCGGTGTCAACCAATTATACTGCACGAGGGAGGGCCGAGCTAACTCTCTCTCTCACAAACAAACACACACACACACACAAAGTGAGGCAGCAAGTGCGAAAAGCACGGCACACACAACGACTCAGCAAAAAGGTGCTTTTCAGAACAACGCGCGGGCCGCACTAACACTAAACTTTAATGTCAAGTAGGGGGCCACAAAATATCATCTCTTACCCTCGGGCCGCAAGTTTGAGACCCCTGGGTTAGAGGGTCTGACTTCTAACCCGAAGGGTGCAGGTTCGAGTCTCAGGTCCGGCAATTGTCGGTGGGGGGAGTGAATAACCAGCGCTCTCCTCCACCCTCAATACCACGACTGAGGTGAGACTCTTGAGGAAGGCACCGAACCCCCAACTGCTCCCCGAGCGCCACAGCAATATGGCTGCCCACTGCTCTGGGTGTGTGTTCACTGTGTGTGCACTTGGATGGGTTAAATGCAGAGCACACGTCACTTCACAACATCACACATGAAAAGTGTCGGCCCATAGTGAGCTGGCGTTCTGACGTAGAACCTGGAAGCGCTGCGCTGTGTTTACTATGTGAACAGTGTATGAGAATGACATTGAAGAGATGAGATTTTTGAATAAAGTCGTTATTTTTGTTAGTTTTTTGCACTTAAAAGTATTCTCGTCGCTTCTTAACTACTGATGCACCAATCATGATTTTACATGGCCGATTCCGATACCGATTTTTATTTTCAAGCAAACTGGCCGATTCCGATACCAATTTCCTTCTTTTTTATTTTTTTTTACACAATAAAATAATGAAAGTATACATGAACAATATATTTATTTGGTTTTGAACAGGCCAAATTGGCTTTTGGCCAATGAAAACAAGTCCGCAATCTGAAATCAACCGGAAATTTATTTGGGTTGAATTTATGTGAAATTAAAGGCAACAACTGCATGTTACTTAAACAAAGATGTTACTTAAATCAGCATTTGTTTTTAAATTCAGTGTCAAGAAAAAAAGTCTTTACCAGTGAAATTAAATAATAAAACCAAAGTATATAATTGTTCCAAAATGTTAAATCAAATAATGTTTAGTGCAACGGAAAAAACTAAGATGCTACAGCAGGTGCTTTTTAAATCAAATTAAGTCAATGTAATTTTAAGGTGAAATAAAAATGATCATCCTATAGGCTACAGAACTGTTAGTATTTCATTTAAAAAGTACATGCATGTTCTTTTTTTACAAAAATAAATTTTTAGGCTTTGTCACAAGTTAGTCTGTTTTGTTCTCATCCGATCCAACACGTGAGAAGCTGAGTTGAACAAACGCTCACTATCCGCTTGAGCAGGCGGAGAGGTAAGCTCGCGCAACTTCAGCTCGCTCAGGAAAGCGGCTCTTCATTCCCTTCAGTGTATCTCGTCTCTTCCCTCAGTTCGTCAGGTTCCGTTTGTAACACACAAGTGACATGTTTGCGAATTATTGCAATATAGGCATATGTGCACACGGGTCGCGTCGCCGATCGCGTGCTAGAAGCGAAAACCGGCCGGTTCAGATTTTTGTCCGGTCAACCGGTGCATCCCTATTCTTAACATTAAGGTTGAACCACTGGAGTCACATGGACTATTTTAGCAACGTCTTTACTACCTTTCTGGACCTTGAAATTTCCAATGACGTTGATGAAAAAAGCTCTCGGATTTCATCAAAAATATCTTGATTTGTGTTCTGAAGATGCACAAAGGTCTAACGGGTTTGGAAAGACATGAGGGTGAGGAATTAATGACAGAATTTACATGTTTGTGTGAACTAACCCTTTAAGGTTTGTCATTGTCTTGTTTATAGAGGACTACCCGTGCCTATGGAGGGGCTGTGAGTTCCTGGCAATGGGAAGCCAAAGTGAACTCGTCGCTCATGCCCATTTCCACATCTTCCACAGCAAGCTGAAATGCATTGGGACTCAGCTTCTTGAATCCCACCCCGAACTGGCTAGCTGCACTCAAGATCTCCACAGCAGCAGCCTAGTCCCGGATGTCTCTGAGGGATTTGTCTGTCAGTGGCAGCACTGTGATGTTAGTATTGAGTGTCACTTCTGTTTCACTTGAATATAGACATGAGTTTTAATGAGTTTGTCATTTTGTTTTCTTGTCGTCAGAGTTCATTTAATAATCCGGAATGGTTCTACCGTCATGTTGACATGCATGCACACTGCACTGAGCTCCAGCCTCTTCCGGATCGACAGCAGGCCCTCTTCTGCAGCTGGTCAGGTAGGCGCTTTCTGCAAACCAGCGTTTATAATCCATTCGTCAATATTTCATAAAACATTTTTGCTCTTTTTGCAGGCTGTGATGCTTTCTTTAAAATCAAGTACCGTCTGCGGGAACATCTGCGCAGTCATACGCAGGAGCGGCTGGTCGCCTGCCCCACCTGCGGCTGTATGTTCTCCAGCAATACCAAGTTCTTTGACCATATTCAGAGGCAAGCCGAACCGGAAGGTCTGTTTATTTCACATCATTCCTCTTCAGTCACTGACAATGTAAAAACTCTGTCTTTTAAAAGTCTTTAGTTCTTATAATACTGGCCTGCTGGCTGCAGTTGTTCCATAAATACGTTTTATTGCAGATTCTCTCACATGTGGACATTGTGACAAAGCATTTGCCAATGAGAGGCTGCTGAGAGATCATGTTCGTCAGCATGGTGAGTTCATGTACAGTTTTTAAACTTGCATTTGAGGTAGGGATGCACAATATATCGTATCTGTTCTGCTGGTATTAGAGATTTAAATGTATTGGACATGAAATTGTGCATGCTCATTTGCACTTTTTTTATTTAGATTGCTGTTGCAGTCATGTAACAGTCACTTAATCTTTAAAAACACTTATAATTTAAAGGCACAATATGTAAGATTTTTGGACTAAAATATCCAAAAACCACTAGAACAATATTATATATTTTGTTGACTTGTGTATTATCCCAAATGTTTCCAAGAATGTTTAAATCCAGAGAAATAAGCTTTTAACCAGGACACGGACTGTGTCTGTGCGTCCCCTATCAATGACATCATACCGGCGTTATCCTAGATTTCAGGTTTTATTTTGTAGAAACTATGGAAACACCAAAGACGCTTTAATATATGATGTGTTTTTTTAGGGCTGGGTATTGACACAAATTTCACAATTCGATTCGATTTCGATTCACAAGCTTGTAATGCGATTTCGAGTCAATGTCGATTATTTTGGATATATATGTACAACACATGGCAAAACAACTCTTAACTAATGCTGTAAACTATGGGAGTCAGTTGTAGCCTACTATAATATTGAAGGTAAAAATGAACTGATTTCTATATTAACTTAAATTACACTTGATGGTGTTTGTTTTATAATAATAATTAAATGATATTAACTTCACAAATACATAAGCGATCTCACGCCACAGCGCCAAAATGGTATTTATGTTTTTGAATTTCGTAATAAAATGGACATAATTTAAAATCTGAGACTGTTTCATATCAATAGTAACAAAGCACAAAGCTTACTGCTATTTATTGTATGGGAGGTGCGCTACAATGTCCTGTTCATTCATCAACTGAAAACAGGGTGACTAATCGATTATTGGGATTTAAGAATCGATATCGGTGCGTAAAAATTATTAAAATCAAGAAATTTATATTTTTTACCCAGCCCTGTTTTATTAGACAGGTGTTTACAACAGGATACATTCATCGACAGAAAACGAATCATTGTTATACAGCTCAACACAGTCTTATTGTTTAAATCTGGTTTTCTTGATTTACTGCGAGTACCGTGTTTTACCATGGTTAATATCGATCTAGCTCACTGTAGTGTGAACAAGTGTCTCATAGTAACCGCAGAGCGAACGCACAGAGTGGCATTATAACATAACTTTCAACACACTCAAATGTATGTAATATGATAAAACAGCGCTGCGTTACCCCACATACACATGAGCGGAAGAAGCGAAAGTGCTCGTCTGTGGCATAATAAAAGCTCCACTGCTCTCGAGTCGTGTGTTGCGCTCGTCTCTCATTATCAATCGCTCCAGCGGCCTCGTTCTGCTCCAACAGCTTTCAGCCCCACCCTGCTTCATACTACAGTAACGCTAATAAATATTTAATACATTTGCTCATCCATGAATATGATTTCTGCCCAAGTCCAGTCAGATTCTTTTCCACCGGCTGTAGAGGTGAAGACAACAACTTCCATGATTCTGCGAAATCAAGGCGTCATCAAGCTACACTTTTGTTTTGCATAAGCGACCTCTGGTGGCGGAAATTACATATTGTGCCTTTAATAAATAACACTTAAATCTCAGGGTGACTTTTCATACTGTCCATTATGTTATAAAGCCTGAATTCACTTAATTAATTTTAGTTTTTAATGTTCTATTTTTTATTTATTTACACAAAATAAGTATGGAATTTTAATATCAGCCGTAGCATGGAAATCATTTTCAGCTTATGAATATTGGTCAGAATATTGTCCATCCCTAAAAATGTAAGATGCTTTATAAAACAATGACATCTGGAAAACATTCATAATTGCGATTATAAAGTATGATTATCACAACTTGCATTGAATGATGTTTTGAATAGGTTTATACCATTGTTGGAAGCAACTGCATATATTTTATATGAAAATAAGCAGAAAACACTCTTCCTGAAAAAAATTGGATAGCCTCAAATGTCAATATACATTGGTTTGATTTATTCATGGTATTATAATGTTATAATAAATCTAAAATTAAAATAATGGAAAAAACGCGATAAAACGCATCTTAAGCATGCAGAATATTGTAAGTGGACTTTTTTTTGTAGGTGCGCCTTTGAACGATTATGTAATTGTGGCTTTTGTAATTGCAGTGCTCCAGACTAACTTTTTGCCTTGGTTGCACTGGTGCGCCTAACTTTTTTTATTTAGGTGCACCAGCACAAAATTTAGGTGCACCCAAAAATTTCCCCCGGCTCGCATCGCCTTTAACGCCACAATTTCAAGGTCACCTTTTTATCTTGTCTTTAGACATTCAAATATATTATTTGAATGACAACATAATATATGCAGTTACACAGGAATTAAAATCAAGGGAAACAATGCTTTGAGCATTACTATAACTACAGTTTTAACAAAGTGTTATAAATTAATTTAAAAGATAATGAAATAATCAACAATGAGTCTCTCCAGTCTCTTCAAAAGATTACAAATGGCGAACGCCAAATTATTACTCACATCGGTTTTGTTTTGGTGGTTTGCTTGACGATCTGAGTACAGGACTCTTTCACTTTAATGGTAACGTTAGTCATTTTGTAAAAATTTACCCAAAACATACGGAGCTATTCCTAGATGTTTTGATTCTCGCGCCGCCTGAGCTGACACTGACAGACGGTTGTCATGACAATGACGTAGTTTAGGGCGGCACAAGTTCACGTTCATTCTCTCTCTCTCTCACACACACACACACACACACACCTTCAGTGAAATGGACTCACAAACCAGACCGTTTCAGCGTCGCGTTTAATTTGCTGATGCTGATTGCCGTAACTGATTCTCTGGTGCTGCTCAGGTTGCAATTTCAATCACACACACAGCACGGAGCAGGAATATCTGGACCACAGCCAATCAGAGGCAAAGACCTGCCCCATCTCTGTCTCTGATTGGTTTAGACCACGACATGATCCAACCATGAGTGTGAGTTCAGTCAAAGGAGAACAAACGCTTCGTTCGTGGAGAGGCAGCTGAGCGCATGCAATGACGTTAGGTGCACCGGTGCGACCTAGGAAAATTTTTAGTTGCACCTTTACAAATTTTGGCCGCATGTTAGGGCCCTGAATTGTAATTTATAATTTTGTAAATTTGATTAATTATGTAGCCCTAATAGCACCTCTAAAAAAATCTATTCTGTCATTAGTTCAGTGTTGATTCAAAGTTAATTGAAGTTTAGTGTAGTTAATTATGATAATAAATATATTGAGCTATATATATATATATATATATCCAGCTATGACGTTTTATTCTCATCCAAGACTGTCAGTGTCAAATGACTATTTGTGTTATTAAACCTATATAAAACATTTTAGACCTATTGTTCTTTTTCTTTCAGTGAATCATATAAAATGTCCTCTCTGTGACATGACATGCACGTCCCTTTCCACCTTGAAGATCCATATCAAGTTTCGTCACTGCGATGAGAGGCCCTTCCCATGTGACTTCTGTGAGAGCAGGTGGCTGCGAGAGTTTGCACACTATCCACATACACTGAAGTAATACTGAAGAATATATTGCTAATATTTAATGGTTTGTCTCCTTACTTTTAGCTTCAAGAACCAGCACGATCTGCGGAGACACATGGAAACACACAATGAGGGAGCAGCGTATCACTGCACGGTAGAGGGCTGTGGATACTCATCCCGCATGGCCCACACCATGAACCAGCACTACAAACGAGTGCATGAGGTCAGCCAGCAGAGGGTGCTATAATCTCATGCTTCAGATTTAAAGGGAGAGTTCACACAAAAATGAAAATTCTGTCATCATTTACTCAAAAGTTGTTCCAAACCTGTATGAATTTATTTATTCTGCTGAACACAAAAGAAGATATTTTGAAGAATACGGGGAACCAAACAGATGATTTCATATAGGTTTGTATTCTCATACAGAATTCATTTTTGGGTGAACTATACCTTTAAAAGGATGCTCTGAGTTGACCACATTTGAGTCAAAATGTTGGTTACTACAGAAAATATTTGACATGTTTTTTAAATTATAGCCACAAGACTTAGAATATATGACCATGATACTGACCTTGTCTGTGTAAAGGCGGAATTGTGTCTGTAATATATAATCCATTTTCAAGTTTTTGCACTTTGACAGCTCAAATAATAAACACATTTTTACTGATTAATAAATTAATAATACATAATACTGATTCCGCTTTAGCAGATAAGCTTTGCATTTTTCTGCTTTTTTGTCTTGCATCTCTTACTTGCTTAACTTTATTAATTTAAATTTCTTAATTTATTATTGTTAATGTGTTAAAACTAGTGTAAATCACCATTTACATATACACAGATGTTGTCAGTAGAGTTCAAATTATATTTTAAAGGTGCAATATGTAAGATTTTTGCAGAATTTTGCACTATTCCGCACTATTCCAGTGTTATATATTTTGTTCAGTTGAGTACTTACAATATCCAAAATGTTTCCAACTATTTGTAAATTGAGAGAAAATCGCAATTTTAACCAAGGTCATATCCGCGTTACCCTCGGTTTCTGTTTTTACTGCCGTAGAAACCATGGCAACAGGCGTGGACAACTGCATAACGTCTCGCGACACGCTGATGTAGTTTCATTCAAACATTGAAACATACTTTGACTTGACAGAGATGCCGTTCTTGCATGTGTTTTATTAGACAGGTGTGCAAATGTACATAAAACTAATCAATGTTATGTAGCTCAACATGATGAAATATTAGAATATCATCAGTATGATAGTTTCATAGAGCCAACAAACTAACACACAGAATAACATTATAACTTTCAGCACACTCAAATACAGTTTAGATAGTGTAGACCAAGTGAACCAGCAGTTTTAATCGGTCAAATAAACTGTCCTGTATGAGTAGTAATTCAGCACTTGCGGGTAGTTCAGTAGAATGAAATGTCCTCATTTCTTTATATCCCCCGGGACTCGCGTGTGTGGCTCTGATATCTGTCTCTTATTAGTAATCGCGCCCTGCTTCATACCACAGTCATGTTAAAAACATGAATGCGTTCACTCATTCATTTCCCCATAAACATTTAGATCCATCTGTATTACGACAAGTTCCATGATTCCCCGCTCATTCACTGTGTCATCAATCTATGCCTTTGTTATTGTTTTAAAGAGGTTAGCGACCACTAGCAGTGAAAAATACATATTGTAGCTTTAAGTGTAACTTAAAAATCAAAGGACGACATATAATAACATGTATGATAACTGTCTGCAGCAGGACAACATGGTTCCGAGGTATAAGTGCCACCTCTGCGACAAGACCTTCTCTTGGTGTTACACTCTCACCCTCCACCTCCGAAAGAAGCATCAACTCAAATGGCCATCCGGACACTCCCGCTTTAGGTATGTTAAAAGCATGGCATAATATCTTAAAGTGTAATGAGTTGCTTGCAAGCTATTTTCCTTCATGTGCTAACAATTAGTGATGTGACGTTCTGCCCCGAGGCTTTGAAGATTGTATTGGAAAAAAAACAAAATAAGCATGTGATCTGTGACGTCCGAAGCTGTTTTTGCACACAACCACATGATTGCTTCGTATTCTTAAAGGAACACTCCACTATTTTTGAAAATAGGCTCATTTTCCAACTCCCCTAGAGTTCAACAGTTGAGTTTTACCGTTTTCAAATCAATTCAGCCGATCTCTGGGTCTGGCGATAGCACTTTTAGCATAGCTTAGCATAGATCATTAAATCTGATTAGACCGTTAGCATCTCACTCAAATGACAAAAGAGTTTTGATATTTTTCCTATTTAAAACTTGGTGATTTTCTTGGCCGATATGGCTAGGAACTATACTCTCATTCCTGCGCAATAATCAAGGAACTTTGCTGTACCATGAGTGCATCTTCTGTCAACATAACCAAAGAGACAACTTAATCTTCAGTGTATTCCAATTCAAATAGATACGGTTCAAGATCTGCACCTAAGTAAATATCTTCTGAATCGTCTCTCACAAATGTCTCTATGGGTACAAGGCAAGTTGTCACGTCAATTTTTAAATAGGAAAAATATCAAAACTCTTTGGTCATTTGAGCGAGATGCTAACGGTCTAATCAGATTCAATGATCTATGCTAAGCTATGCTAAAAGTGTTACCGCCAGACCCAGAGATTGGCAGAATGGATTCAAAAATGGTAAAACTCAACTGTTTAACTCTAGGGGAGTTGGAAAATTAGCCTATTTTTTTTTAAAAAGTGGCGTGTTCCTTTAAAAAACAGCGTGAACCCCTTGCACAGGTTTCAAGAGTCATTCGCTTCTTTAATAAGAATAAATCATATGAAAATTTACATGTGTGGTGTTGTGCATGTTGAATTTGTATTAATCCCCAGTTCACAAGCACTTCAACTGACCATTCCACAACAATCTTCATTTATTAAGATCATGTATGTCTACACAAGCTAAGGACTAAGGCAAAAGCTTACATGAATAAGGCTGCATGTGTTGATCGAAGCAGATTCATAAAAACTGCTACACTACTGGTCAACACTACAGGTCATTAGTTTGTCCCATTTCATTTTATTCTCACTCATTTATTCATATATTGTTTAAGTACAATGACATGTGAAAGGCATGTATTTATATAGAATAAATACTTGTATTGCCTTATATAGATTTTGTAGCACAAACTGATTTATTATATGAAACAATCAAAACATTTTTGAGTCGTCTGGGATGCAAATGCAGCTTTTCCACCTTTTGACCACAAGATGTCGCTAGTGTGCACCGTGTTGAAGAGCTTTGAGTAACGAACCATTTTACGATACAGTTAAGGGGAAAGCCTCTTTTCACCATCACTACTAACAGATGTCTCTTTAACAGGTACAAGAAGGATGAGGATGGGTATCTGCGGCTAAATATGGTGCGCTACGAGACCGTAGAGGTCACGGAGGAGTTGATCAAGAACATGGCTGAAAAGCGCACCCCTCGCAAGGTCTCTGGTTCAACCGGTCACTCCAAGGAGCTCGTGATGCATCCCGACAGCGGCAACAGCACTCCCCAAAACTCTTCATCGCCCTCTTCTCCGTCCTCATCTTCCTCCACCTCAGAGCTCTTGGAGGGGGCTGACAGCAGTGCGTTTAAAGGCGATGAGACGTCTGTGTATTGTGTGTTGAACACTGTGACTGAGGTGATTGGGGAGCCGGAGGAAGTGGCCCTGCCTGGTGAGCCATCAGGGGCTGTTCGAGCTCTGGCTGCAGTGGCTAGAGGTCTAGGGATGGATGTGGTGTAGTCTCATACCTATCAAAAGCAGTTTCATCACAGGTAACCCGTGTGAGAATACACAACCTGTTCGCCTTCCAAGAGATCAATGTTTTTATAAACTAATATGCACAGTTCAGAGGATGATGTATAACATTATCTTTTGTTCAGAATTTTACTAGGGTTTTATTTAAGGTTTTTAAATTATCTCAGGTGTCTCATTTTATTTGTAATTTTTTGGGTAAACTCCATGTAGTGCACTTTTTCCTTTTATAGTTTTACATATAATTGACATTGGATCTTTTTTTTTTTTAAATTGGTTTTAAAAGCTTTTATTTTTTTACATTTCCAGGAACAATAGGGTGTTTTGAGCATAAATAGCAAACATCTAATTTATTTGTGTTGAATATTTTGCATATTGTGCTGTATTATTGTTGGCTACAGTTGTAAATAGTTGTGTATTTTTTACAAGCCCTTTGGTTTCAAATATATTGTCAACATTCGAAAAGAAGTAAAACCATTTTTCTCAGAAAAATCATTTTAATATTTTCTTAGACAAATTCATTTCATAACTTTCCACCACTGTACATTCCATGACTACACTTTGTTTCACATGAAGTGCTTGATTATACATGAGTCTGTCAGTTCCAGATCCAGTCCAGCTCAGCTCACCGAGTCTCAGTGTCTCTGTGTGGATGCGAAACATGTCTGTCCATAAGAGGGGTCATCCGTCTCGGAGACCCTGGTCTTGTTAGCAGCATTGGGAAAAGTGGGTGTGGTTGGGTGTGTACATAGGCAGCAGGTAGAGTCCTACTGAGCGAACTGTAATGTTGGAGCCCTGTGTTTGGGTAAGCTGCCGTGAGCAGTCCTGGAGGCGGAAGGTGATGATGATCCATTGCAGCATGGTGCATGGCCAGTAGGCGACCCCGCTCGCTCTCCTCTCTCAGGAGGGTCAGGCGCTGACGCTCCTCCATCTGACTCCTTTGCTCCAGGGCCATGGCCTGCAGAAACGGCTCTCGTGTGTAAGCGGGGTGCCCCATCATGCTGCGTTGCAGGTGGTCATTTCTCATTAAGAGGTCCTTGCCCAAAGAGTCTCTACGAGGAAGTTCTAACCCCCGGTAAACATTCCGCATGGACTCCCAATGCTGAGGCGAGTAAGGCAGCCTTTCGACTCCATGCAATGGATTCATTCCAAGAAAAGGTGAGATCAGCCTAGCCCTGTCGAGACCAGGGTGGCCAGCTGGGATTCCTATTTGCAAAGGATGACTAGAAAGAGGCGAAAGGTTTATAGCAGGGCCTCTGGGACCCTGCCATGGTTTTTCCATGACCTTCTGGTGAGTTGCAACGTCGTGGTCCTGGTCGTCTCTCTTCTCCTCCTTGACCCTCACCTTGCTGCTCTTGGCATAGGGGGGTTCGTACTCGACTCTAATTTTCTTCTCAGCTGGCTCCCAGGGTTGGCTATCACTGTTTGACCGCTTGAGATCCTCTCTCTGTTGCTTGGGTGATGAACTCTCCTTTCCTGCTTGCTTGTCCTCAGTGGGCTGCTGCTCGCTCTTGACATCCTCTTCTCTTTTGTCACTTTGGATCTCTTTGTGTTTCTGCTCCTCAGTTTCTCGGGTCTGTTGCGGGAGTTCTTGGGCTTGTGTTTTCTCTCTTGCCCGCTCTTCCTCCTTAGCCTCATCTGGAGAGGAACCTTTGAAGGACTCTGTTGATGGTTTGTCGTCAAGTGCACTGCTTCTGATGGGGGACAAATGCCTTCCATTTGATTTCTCTTTGGGCTCCCTGCAATGAAAAGATTTGAGGTAAGCAAGAAATCTTGATCAAGGTCAACTAAGAACTCTTGAACCAAGGGTTTCCAATCCTGCTCCTTGGAGGGTCAATCTACTGAGTTTAGCTCCAACATGCCCCAAACACACCAGCCTGGAAGTTTCTTGTAATCATAAAGACATTTACATTTAGCAGACACTTATCCAAAGCGACTTACAACTTGGGAGTACAGGAAGCGATTGGTCATGAAGAGTTGATTAAGCGCAACAAGTGCCTGAAATACTGAGACCGTGTACATTGCTCAGTGTAGCACAGGCTAGAGTAGGGAGGGAAGAATGAGGAAAAGAAAGTTATCTATTTATTTTTTTTACTAAAAAGTGGTCACGGAAGAGCTGAGTTTTTAGTTGACTTTGGAATGTTGTCAATGATTCTGCGTTTCGGATGGCGGTGGTAAGATCGTTCCACCAGCTGGAAGACCTTGATAGACCCTAAAGACCTTGATGAGATGGTTCAAGTCTGTTTTATGGGTTTTGAAACTAGACAGTGGCCCTTTGGGAGCAGAATTTAGACACCCGTGGTTTAGGTAGTTAGTCCCTGCTACACCATTATGTTGGTGAAACACATTAGGGGCTTTCACACCAGGTAGTTATAGGAACTAACCACCAGGGTGATTTTCTGAAAACTAAAAGCTCCCCTAGGATTAATTTCCTGGTTGCATTCACACCACCAGTAGGAACTCTGATGTTACGTAAGCTGCACTTGTTGTTGTGACTTATTTTGAGGGCCCGGAGGACCTTTATTTTGACGGCGCTGAGAATGCCAGAGTCTGAGCACACAGCTCTCACTTTCTCCATCTTCATTAGTTTACAATCTGTTTAACAGGCATGTCTAATATGTTATTAGATCGAACTGTTATACAAAGAAAGTAGACGGTATATGAAAAAGTATTAGCGTTTGCCATGTGGTTGATGTCCAATGTTGCTAGCTGAGCCAAAATACATAATCATGTTTTGCTTGGTCCGCTCAAAGTTGCCTTGGATTTTCTCTTTAGCATAGAGGTCTATCTATCACTGTTTTCCATGTTCATAGAGTTAGTTTCTGGAGTAAATATACAGGGTATAATCGGTTTGTGTAGACGTTTTATTTTTATGGCGGGTGCCTGTGTTTCGCATGCGTTCAGCCAATCAGCGTACACTTACGTCACTGGTAGTTCCTATTGTGCTGGGTTAGACCCTACTTGTTAAGTAGGAGCTAAATTAGTTCCCACAAAAGGAGTTCCTAAAACTAAAATCATTCCTAGTTCCTGTGGTGTGAACACACCAAAATCCGGGTACTTCCGCTCCAGTGCCCCAATTAAGGAGGTCAAATAATTTGTTAGCATTCACAACTGTTCAATGACAACTTGGCTAGTGCAGAAATCCTCAGAAGTACCCGATTTCAGATCCAAGTGCCCATTAAGCAAATAGGGCAGCAACTTTTAAAAGGATGTATGCGCTAACTGAGCAACTGTCATTGAGGTCAATGGGGAATGCTAACACATAGCGTTCTGCAGGTACCATCTCGCTCTTGTCAGACTGGCAACGGCGGATACGTACCTTTCCTGATCATCATTGTTGATTATGGAGTCTTTTTTAATTGCTGTTCTCTCTGGTACGGAGGGAGCTCTTTCAGGTTCAGAAGGCCTTGGACACAGAGGTGGCGTAGGGAAGGATGAGGGGGTCTGGTGCAGTCTGTTCCAGGCCTCCAGTGGTCCACTTGAAGTTGGCCCCGTTTTACCATCTTTAGTACCATGTGTTGCATTCGGTGCTAAGAACGGAGAGCAATTATGATCAATCAGGAAAAGACAGCATTTGCAGACCGTTTATTGTAAGGATAGATGTATGTCCTTACTTATTGATGGGTTTCCAAGTCCTCCAAAGGCAGATGAACTCAATGTAGTTAGGCCTCCAAAGGTCAGCGGCTTATTAAGAGACTCTACACAACAACAAGAGACACGTGGGCTTATATTTTGAGCAGTAATGTTGATCTAGTATGAATTCAATTAAATAATGTAATCTTACCATGATGGGGGACTAGACTGTGGAGATTGTTTGGGGTATGCGGTAAGGATCCATAGGATGAAACTGAAGGGTGTGCAGGACCTAACAAGACGGATGTAGAGGAAACTAGATGAGCACAGTCCTGTTTCTGTCAGATGTTGTCTTATATCTCTGTTTTCTATAATTCACAGAGATCATAGCCATTCATTAAATGTTCTTCCATGTTTCTAGATCATCTTATACTTCCAAAATACCTTGAAGTAATCCTTCTAGTAATCATGAGGACTTTGATAAGCTGGTTCAGGTGTGTTTAATTAGGGCTGGAGCTGAACTCTGCAAAGGCCTCCAGGATCAGGATCAGACACCCCTGCCCTAACCTTAACCCCCGAAATCAATGGGAAGTAACTGGACGATAAGATGGTACCGGTCCTAGTGCTAAACAAAACCCTATAATCTAATTGGTTGATAGGGATGTTGTTTCAGGATCAAGATGGCGATCCAAGAACATCCTATTTGGCAAAATTACAGTCACTTATGTGGATATGTTCCAAGCTGTAACTCCTACCTGCATTAGAGAGGATGGTGGCGGGACGGGGTAAATCACGTGGCTGCAATCCCATGAAGCTCGAGCCAGACGATCGATTCAGAAACTCAGGCTTAAACCCAAAGTCTAATTTGTGTGGCTCAATCTGCATCTGCTTCTGTAACACAGGGATGGAAAAGGTATTCTAGATTTAAAACTAGATCGATTCTACATCTTGAAAATGAACAATTATTTGATTTGAACTTACCTTAATTTTTTGCTGATGATAGTACACCTGCCATGCAACGTGGACATGCATTGCACACCACTTCCCAGGTTTCTGAAGTAATTAAAAAAACAATGTGAATAATGGGTACAGAATTTTGCTTCTGGTTTACAAGGTTAATAAAAAGAGTTCAACAATCGTATGCAAACCTTACCTTTGGTTTAGGACACATTGGGTCTAGAAGCTGGAAAATATATAATACAATACATTATCCTTCTTATATTTCTTCACTGATAGACAGAACAGCAGTAAATATTTACACCTGAACATGTCTGGCTCAGATTTTCGGCCTTGCAAAGGATGATAAAATGAAACCTACTCTGGAGTCCTTCTGTAAAAGTTGGTGTGGGACTGATCCTGGTCTTGACACCACATCTAATGGGTTGGAAGCCTGAAAATATAAAAACTTTGTGAATATGGTGTCCATTTTTTAATGAAATTATAAACATGATGAATCCAATAGATTCCCTGTTCTTCCTCAGCACACTTTATCTCTTATATAAGTGTGGCAAGACTGGAATCCTGATATTTTATACAATTATAATATTTGTGGCCTTTAAAAACAGGCTTTGCAAATGAGGGGCCGAAAATAAACAGTTTTCAGAATCTCATCTGAAAGCCATAGGAAACCACAAGACTTTCGTTCTCGTTTATTTTTTTCTTCCTTTGTGGGAGGTCATCTCAACTTAAGAAATATCAAGTTATTCACAGGCTTCTTTCAGCGTCGCCAAGGCCTTTTAAGAATGCTGTGTTTCAAACAAAACAGAAAGCTAAGAGACAGAGTGGCAGGCAAACCTTGGGCTGAAAAGCTCCCTGGAGAGAGCTGAATGGTCCAGCAGGTGGAACCATAGGAGGTATTCCAGTCATTACTGACGGATAGGACGGGACCAACTGTAGGGAAACAGCAGAAAAGTGCCATTAATGTCAGGAAACAAAAGTCTGTCCACGCTGATTCAGGACATAAAAGCATTTCTGTTTATGGCCTTTAAAGTGAAATCAAAATGGAGCCTATTTAAGCAATGCACATTCCTGGAATTATTGTAGATGATTTACTGGTATGTTAAGAAAAAAACGTTGTAATCTTTAATCAAAATGTAATAATGTTGGAGCTGATGGCCTCATGGCCAGCGGTCTGACATGTAGCACGGTTGCACTTCATGTGACCCGAGTTCGAGTCGTGGCTGATAATAAATATCAGTACAGTTTCATAAAGACACATTATTAATGCTAAACTATGTAAACTTCTAGAATAAAATCAGTAAAAGGACCATGCCACCCAAATCACAGGCCATTAACTCTTTCCCTGTCACCGTTTATGATCATTTTCACAAAAATTGAATGGCCCTGAAAAATATTTTGTTGTTTGAATATCTGAACATGCAATATGTCAAAAGAAAGAACAGAGCCTCTCCTTTTAACCCTTTCCCCACCATTGATGGAAATGTCTGTTTTCACTGTTATATGCTAGGGGGCGCTATGACATCTTCTGAAAGAGTTTTGAATCTCCTGAACAAAACACATGAGAAGAAGACGCAGAAATAAGTGATATCATATGTCAGAGTCCTACACGGGTGACCCGCGAATATTGCTGAAACGGGTGAAAAACATCCTAACTGTGTCGGATACGGGTGCGGGTCGGACAAGGGAGAAACACAGGTTTAAACAGTCACGTGCAAATGAATATATATAAAAATATATGCACGTATATTGTAGGTGTGTTCCTAATTTTAGGAACACATCTACAAAAATATGCCTTGCCTGTATTTCAAGTTGATAAAATAATTTCAAATCCATATCAGTTTATTTGTGGCCGCGCGCGCCCTCCCAGGAGAATCACAACCGCGCGGAGTTGAAGAAAAGATAGCCGCAAATGTGGAACTTCATCGCTGAGGAAGCACGCAGATAACTGTGGTAACAAACCAAGCACAAGCAGTTCTATCGAATATTATTTTTCAAAAGGGGACAGAACTGAATGTGCCTCGTAGAGATGATAAGGACACATAACCATGTTTGACAGCTTCGGCTGAAGTTGTCCTTGTGTTAATGGTCGTGTAATAACTTCTGTATGCTGGCAATACACATTTTTGTAAGTGTGTCTATAATGTGATATGCTAAACTGATTTTTTTTCGGGTGCGGGTCGGTGTCGGTTCTATTTTAAGCGGGTCGGGTGCGGATTTTAAATAGTGCCGTTGTCGGAAAACGGGTTGGATGCGGTTTTAAGCACTGCAGGTACGGATTTACAAAATCGGACCCATGCAGGACGAGGATGCGCTATAGGACTGTGAAGCTTTGGGGGTGTTGATGGACTCGATTTACCCCATCTAGGTTTTCATTATCATTCTGAATCCGATCTTGACAAATCTTATACAAAAGACATGATTTTCTCAGCTTTTTGCTCTTTTAAAATGAAACTCTTTTTTACCCAAAGACTGCAAGGTGCATAAGCAATGCTTTCATTGCTTGTTTTCGGTTCCTTTTTTTCATGTGTTTTGATCATAGACAGAAAAAAAAGATGGACGATGCGCCTTTACTCTCTTCCACTGAAGAAAAGTTGTCGATGTCTGAATATGGCGCTGACATCTTGTGCTGTTTTGGGACCCTACAGTAGAGAGCAGGAAGTAGAGCCGCGATATCAAAACCCCGCCCACACTCCCGCAGTATCTGTTAGTACAGTTTACTGCAGAACTCCTGTCGGTGTGAAATAAACAGTTATGGAAATGTAGAAATTAAGCTCCAATCTCCTCCCGAAAAAAGTGCCTCAGTGACTACTTCGCTCAGAGAAGCTGTCAATCATTAGCCACACCCCTTTTTTATAGCAGCAAATAAAAAAAAACTTTTTAAAAATACAAACGCTTGACCTTGCATCACCGTGATTAAAACAGGCTAAAGAGACAGAATATTTAAGTGTAATTTGATTGTTTAGTTTGTATCACGTCTCATTACATTACACGGAGAGGGCAGGGTTTATGACATATACTGGGAGCAACCACCTGGGGGCGATCGAGACAGGCTTCACTTTTCAGGACGTGTGCGGCACGCTTGGTTTCGATCAGTAGATTTAGTACTCTCACCCCTTCAATAACAGTGAAAATATGGAAAGCCGGAAAATTCCGGGAAAGAGTTAGTTGGTCAGAATATATATCTGGTCTAACTTACGCTCTGTCTATGAAAGTTGTCCACTTTGGCGGGGTATTTGTCAAACTGCAAGAAAAGAGGAAAAAAAAAAAGATATTTAGCATAACTTAATAATTTTACACATTGCAACTGGTAGAATTTCAGCTCAAATCAATGATTATGAACATAAGAGATGCATCAGTATTTCTCCTCACTTGTCTGGCAGGGGTACGCACCAGTGGTGCTGCTGGGCCGGGCATGACGGAGTGGGGGAACGGAGTGAAGGTGTGCTGATGTGTGTGTTGGTGTGTGTGCTGGTGCTGGTGGAACTCTGTGCGCAAGTAGGCTTGGGGAGTCATTGCTCCTCCTCGATCGGCAGTCTGTGAGGCCAGGAACCGAGAGTTTAACTCCTGCCGCAGTAGGTCGTGATCTAGAAGTCGCACGGCAGAAACAGAGCACAGGTGGTGAATATGCGAGAAAGATTTAAGTTACATTTGAAATGTTGCGGCCTGTCTGGTGCTGCTGTACCTGTGTAGGGACCTGTGGATGGAGCACTGGGCACTGGCAGAGCGCTTCCTGTTAAGAGGGGAGGAGGATGAGGCAGGGCTGTCGTCGGGGCAAACATGTCGAGGTGTTTGGAGAACGGGATGATTAGAACTCTCTTCTTCAACTTGTGCTTCAAGAGTTTGTAAACTGCTTCGAAAGGGGAAAGAGGTTCTCCTTCAGGCTTTCTAGAGCTTCTTAAATATCTCCTTGTGGCATCCTGCCTGCTGTTTTCTGCTCGCACATTTGTGGTATTAGCAACATCAGCAAGACCTGCAGGTCATAAAACATTGAGTCAACACTGGATACCAGGCCAGCCGAGAAAGAAGAGCAAATAATAGGAGAATCCATTATGCTAGTATAGTGAGTGCATCATGAAATACAATACAAGTAAAACTGGCGTTTTATATAGCTTTCCCCAGAAAAACACTCGTTTTCTGAGCCAAGTCAAGAGTCCACAAAGACATTGTGATATTCTAGTCCCTAAACATGACTTGTGTACCTCCCTCAGTGAAAGTCATGAGACGTTTTTAACCGTTTTATCATTCACATGAACATAAAAACATTAACCGAAAGCATTTGCTATACAACATCTGATATCATAGTAGTTCTGTCTTTAAAGTTACTGTTAAAAATGAATGATGTTAACTTCTGGAACCTGACCCTTCCAGACAGCAACATAGTTTCTATGTTTCTGTCTGGGCTGTTACTTTTTTTTTTTTTTTTTTTTTAAGTTGAAGTCTAGTTGAATATGCTGTTTCAGTAAATACATCTAGAGGCGGACAGTAGTGAAGTATTTTTACTTTCTACTCAAGTACATTCAAGTGTCTATACTTTTTCAGTGTTTTTCTTTGGAAAACTTTTCCTTCACTACATTCCAAAGCATAATATATAATGTCATGTGTTTTACTGCACTACATTTCATTAATAAAAGTTATTTTTTTTACCTTTGATACTTAATTGCATTAAAAATATAGTACTTTCTCATTTGAACTCAAGTAAAATTTTTAGTATACAATACTACATTTTTAATGTAATCAAATATTAAATGATATACAATTTGAAACGTAGTGCACTAAAAAGTTTGACATTATGCTTTGGAATGTAGTGAAGTTAAAGTTTTCCAAAGAAAAACACTGATAAAGTACAGACACTTGAAAAATGAACTTAAGCAGAGTAAAAGTACTCCACTACTGTCTGCCTCTGAATATGTCACATTATGGAAGAAAAATTCTTACAATTCACATTACATTAATAAACATCCTCAGGATTACCATTACCTCATATTTATGAGCAATGATTCAAATGCATACAAATTTGAAGTAATAATACTAACCAAAAATCAGAAAAAATTTAATATTCAGAAAACATTAAAATGTTTGGGGCCATTTTATGAATGATCATAAAATCAAGAAGTATCATGGACGGTATCTACAGAAATATTAAGAAGTGTAACCTTTTCCAACGCAATAATAAAAGGTTTCTTGAGCAGCAAATCAGCATATTAGAATGATTTCTGAAGATAACAGAAATCAAAGCTTGTAAAAATAAAAAATTAGTTATAAATATCCATTCAATTTTTACAGTATTAGTGTTTTCACGTGCTGCCATAGCGCTGGTTTCACAGTGACATTTACTGCTCCCTCCCGGGGGTGGGGGTCGCTAATAGTGAATGCAAATGTGATGAAGGGGTGAAATCCCTTAGGGATTCGCCCATCTATACAACCTGCAATTACCTCCTTTTGAACAGCACTCATGCACATAAAGCAAAGCAGTAAATCTCTTTTGTGTGGAGCTGTCAATTTAGGCCTTTTCTCCAGTGCTGCTGTAGCTATAGTGAAAGGTCTATTGAGAGCCCCATAATGGATTGTTAGCTTCTCCAAGGGGTAGACCTCCTTTCGCGAACACCAGGGGTACACAGAGGAGGGAAACACAAGGAGCAACTTATTCGCCTGAGCCGAGCTCCAAATCCCTTGTGATGAGCTGTTTGTATTGAATAGGGTGACACAGCCACAGGGGTCATTCAAACGTTGCGAACAGTATTTGTGTGTGGAGAAACAAACCAAACATGAACCGTTAGGCACCTGAAAATATAAAGGTGCTTCCAGAATGCAAAACTTCATACGCTTAAAAATAAAGAAGGGAGTTTTTGTAGTGATGCAATAAAAGGAACCATTTTGGGTTCCACACAAACAACCTCGCAGTTAAAAGCTCTTAAAGGGATAGTTCACCGAAAAATGAAAATTCTGTCATTATTTACTCACCCTCATGTTGGTCCAAACACATAAGATGTTCGTTCATCTTCAGAACACAAATCAAGATCTTTTTAATGAAATCGGAGAGATATTTGTGCCTCCATTGACAGTTACCAGTTTGACGCTTCAAAAAGTTAAATTCGTAAAAGGAATCCATATGATTTGAGTGGTTTGGTCTCAATTTTCTGAAGAGGATTGATCGCTTTACATGATGAACAGTTTTAATTTACGCTTTTATTCACAAATAAACATTCATCACAGCAAGCAACAGCCGTCATTTCACCGTCTAGTTTAACTAGACCAGAGTAAACCATTCTAGGCAAAATAACCTTGACTTTGGTTACATTATGTTTTTGCCACAATGACTTGCGAGATGTATGATATTCCATCATGTAAGCAAAGTCAGAGATTACAAGGTGTTTGGTTTCATTTCTTTGACATTATCATGTTCTAGATGACTCGTCTATTCTTGGGCTATGGTTAGACGTTTATTACATTTTCACTGACAGCCCAAATTTTGGGCTAAAATGTTTAGTTACATATTTTTGGTAACATTCTTGTGTTACACAGAACGTTTGAGCTTCTTCAAGAACCAATTAAGTTTGTTCTTACGAGTCTAGCAGGTTCAGTTGAGCTTATGTTTAGGTTTGCTGATCAATGTTTAATGTGAAAAAAGTCTAAATTAAATCTGTTCATCACAAAGCGTTTGTGTCTCTTCAGAAAATTTGGACTAAACTGCTCAATTCCTATGGATTTGTTTTACGATCTCTTTATGAACTTTTCGTTGCGCAACTGTCAATTGAGGGACAGAAATCTTTCAGATTTCAACAAAAAGATCTTAATTTGTAGCCTAGAAATCTAGACGCACCCTAGCGGCAGCAAATGTAATTTTCAGCCAGGTCGTCTAGCAACTCGCCGTTGGCTTGTGAGTTGGAAAAAACAAACTCTGGTAAGGCCAATCACATCGTGTATAGAGTCGGTGGGCGGGCTTAACATAATGACGGCAGAGTTGTGGCGGTCCCGCGTGCTACTCGTAAACAAAGAAGCTGGCGAACAGCGGTCTTTCGAATCGGCTTTGGCCGCGACTCTGGAAGACTTAAGCTTAAGAGTTAAGCTTTTCTTTGAGAAAAGAACAAAGAACGGCACTGAAGTCATTCTTAAGAAAGGAAGATGTCTTCGGATTTTTGCCGACCGGATACGGCGAAAGTTTAATCGATCAACTAGCTCTGCTTCACCTTCTTCGTTGCTCTGGTTGGTTGTAGCGCTATCCTATTGTGTGCAGAGGGAATCTGAAAGACAACCGTTTGTCCCGCCTCTCGGATTGAGCCCTGCCAATGGTGAGTTCCCAGACCCAACATCTTGACGAGGGTCCGGCTTGTCAGGCTACTTCATTTGTGTTCCAAAGACGAACGAAAGTCTTCCATGTTTGGAACGACACGAGGGTGCATAATTAATGAATTTTCATTTTTGGGGGAACTATCCCATTCCCTACTGTTTTCCACTATAAAGAACCTTTTGTAAAATTGAACGGTTCTATGGATGTTAATGTTTCCATGAAGAACCTTCGATACCAATAAGGAACCTTTATTTTTAAAAGTGTAAAGACCAGCATGTCAATCCTTAATGAGATGAACGGGAGAAATGCTGGCGGAGACCATAAGTCTCCAGAGAGGAGAACAGACAGTCCCCATCAAGTCCATAATGAGTGGTACAAGCCACATGGCACAGCTCAAGAGCTGGACTGGCTACAGACTAATCAAGTAAAGCTAAATAATAAGCACAGAGAGTCCTTAATAGACCCTTGGATCATAATGGCGCTGGTGTTTAAATCTAATTTGCATCCAGTTTAATCAAAGAACAGCGTGTGCTGATGTACCCTCCCATCAAGCGGAGCAATAACGAGCGGTAAAAATACATGGAAATATTTGGCGTGGGTATATAAGACTCGTTTCGCTTAAACTGCTTGTTTTCAATTAGTGTCATGGCACAGTAATGCTCTATTTTGATGCAGGTCAGGAATTAAGCTAAGCCTCTTTTTGGAGCTGTCAGGCCACCAGCGAATTTGTCTTCCTGTGTCAGTTGGCAGCTCCCTTCCCCAAGCCATTTTTGTCATTCATCAAGCCCATTACTGGCCTAACCCTTCCAGGCATGCAGAAACGAATGGTCTAATCCCTTCATTCTCACAAAGACAAGATTAGTTGGAGGTTAAACACTCGTGTTCTTTAAATTTTGTCCTTGACAGGGTGCCAGGGGAAAGCTCTTAATCTCGTGAAGGAGCAGTTGGAGGGAGCTTTGTGTGCATACAAAAGTAGACGAGGCGAAGCGCAGGTAAGCCCTCCTAAAAACTACACATAATCTTCGAATCATAAACGTGTTTACTGTAGCCGTTCCCATGCGGTTAGTGCTCACAGATGCCGGGAGACGTCTCATAAATCATCCGGTGGCATCGAGGGCCACGTGCGTTATTGCTAGGGCACAGTTGGTAAATGACTCAAACCGAGAAACAGTTGTTCTTAGGTGCTGACAGGTTCCCACGTGGTTTTTAGCTCACTGTGAATGAAGCCAACTCAGCTAAAGCGCATCTGTTCGGCTGCACCTCTCTCTGACACTTAGCCACATTTGT
The DNA here is from genome assembly GCF_949357685.1 of Gobio gobio. NCBI lineage: Eukaryota > Metazoa > Chordata > Actinopteri > Cypriniformes > Gobionidae > Gobio > Gobio gobio. Next base: position 42,656,089 of record NC_137114.1, read on the forward strand.
GCGATCCCCGACAATCTCAGAGAAGAACACAACCTGTGTGGAAATGCGCTAAAACAAATACTTCTGGTATGTTCAGGATTAGTCGTCAACTAAAAACAGCTTAAAAAAAAAGCTCCTACCTCTATGTTTCTGCACTCTAATAAGTCAGAGTCTTGCATGAATCCATTAGAAAATTGCCGTTTCCAGGCAGTCCAGGCTGTGATCTGGCAGGTTTAGAGAGCTCTCTCTGGTGCAGCGTTCAGCAGGCGTTCAACAGCTCTTGAATAAGACACAGGGGAACAGTATCTCTCTGTATTCTCAACTTGCCAGTCTGTCTGCAGGATCACAGTCTGTGGTGTTGGGTATCACACAGACTAAGCGAACACTTCCTTCATGGCGCGGCTCTCTCTCACTCGCTCTTTTCCAGTTCATACATCAAAGCAGTTATCCAACTGGGAGGTATGCACAGGATTTTTACGCTTACTGTTTTGATCCATATAAATCACAATAATACGTGCAGATCGCGGCTATGAAAGGGGGATTCTACACAGGTTTTTGTAACAATATTTTTACTTATTAAACATTAACACTACTACGCCAATTTATAGTTTCTGAAACGAATCTCAAACGTGCCTCAAGAGTTTCAGAGATCTCAAACTGCTCTCCAATTTGGCAAGATACAAGATTACAAATCAAAAGACCACATTGTGTTTAAACTTTTTTCAGAAAAATCTTCACAATTGTCTGAGTTGTGCTAGCGACGTTAAAAATAACATACTTAAATATGTATACAATATTGTTTTACAATTAAAATCTTTTTTTTGTTGTTGACAAATTAGAAGTCTATGAGAGAGAGACTTTTACTTTATCAGAATTGTTTCTTTTGCATTTATAGTTTCGTTCAGATTCAATAAGCTATGTTTCCATCACTGTTTTTATGCACATTTTTAAGTATTGCATCAGAAACGAGTGATGTAAACGGCAAATTTCAGGTGAAATTTTTTCCCCCACTTTTTTCCGCTACCTTGAGGTGTTTTTTGACTTAATAAAAAGAATGAAAAAGAGTTAATGCGAATAATGACAGATAAATTCTAACATGGCGAATATGGTGTCAATAATGTTGCATAACGTTTCAAATGTGGCCTGACATTCTGAAATGTCGTAGCCAAAGGTTGTGAGTAAAATGTCTGGTCAATACGACCTTCCAAAAATCCTGCTGACATTCTCTTTTCCATATGTATGGGGCTCAACATCGTCGTAATGCCCTCACTGCTAGTGCCTTCGTGTCAATTAGACTCCCGTGAAATTGCCTCATCGACACGGCATCCTCAATAAACCCGTCTCCGGTGTGATGACTCCGATTGTTAGAATATTCCTATTTAATAATTGTTAAATCGATATGTTATCCTCAATAAAGCCCGTCTCCGGTGTGTTGCCTCCGATCTTTTGAATATTGCACTTTAATAATCGTTTCATCAATACGGCATCCTCAATAAACCCGTCTCCGGCATGTTGGCTCCGATCTTTCGAATATTCCGATCTATTATGACCTCCGACCTGTAAAGTTGTCAGAATAATAATCATACGCTGTTTGTCAATTGGCCAGAGGAGAACTGGCACCCTGACTGAGCCTGGTTTCTAGGTTACACATACCACCATCATCCGCTCAAACAACTTGATGGAAATGCACCTAATTCGCATTTGATTTTTTTTACGAACTTTGAAAAGATTCGCTTCACGTTTAATTGAAACCCAGCAAATGTTTATACTTAGGGGCCGTTTACACGACTCCGTTTTCAACTAAAACCGTAAAACTTTTTATGCATTTTGGCCGTTCATTTACACAACAATGGTGTTTTGGGCACATAAAAACGCAAACTTTTGAAAACGGTTTCAAAGTGCAAGTTTTTGAAAACGGTCTCCGTGTGAACAACAAAAACGTGAATCCGTGAAAACGTCATGACGTCATGCACATGCATATTACGTGTTCGGTCTCCACCTAATGGCCTGGCAGCCGAATACAGTGTTTTTGTCGTTTTCGAGGATCCGTGTGAATGGGGATTGTTTTGACAGTGGTCTCATCTGTACGTGGAAAACTCAAAGGAAAAACTTCTCCGTTTTAAGCGTATCGCTGTTGTGGAAACGCACCCTTAGGGTATGTTTAGACGACAAACAGAAAACTTTATGCGTTTTGGTCGTTCATTTACAAGACAACGCCATTTTGGGGGCCTGAAAACAAGCTTTTGAAACGGGTTTTAATTTTATTACATGTTCAGCGACATCAACTACTGGCCTGGCATGCATAATACAGCCTTTTTAGTCATTTTCGCAGATCCATGTGAACGGGGATCGTTTTCATCTGTTTTTAATATATTGTCGCTGTGTAAACATACCCTTAGATGGAACATGACCAACAAAATAGTTATCCTCTAGGATAACTGGAATTAGATCAAATAATCATAATGTCTTTTCAGTAAATATATCCACCCCCTCTGTGCATTTCTCTCAGTTTTAAACCCCAATAGCTTTTATTAAAAAGTGCAATTTCTCCTCCAAAACCCCATTTCATCAGTCACATACAGCACATGACAAAGAATCAAGCTGTATTGGAGTCATCTTTTGTAACCATACAGTAATCCCTTCACAAAGGATGATTTGAAAGGCCAGTTCAGGACACAAGCTAAGGACGTATAAATTGCTGTGAGCAAAACGACTGCATTCTCCCACAGTCAGTACAATAGGCGGCAATGCCCGGCATAGAGCCGTTTCATTATTCAGCGCTCAGGTTTCGTTCAGTCGGGGATTAGTGATGGGGATGTAGGCCGGCCGTGCACACAATGTCTCCCGAAGCCTGTGGGATGTGTTGTACCTCCCGCTTCCGAGAAACCGAGCCCCTGGAGCGCCAGTAAAACAATCAGCGGCGTGGAGGACGCTAGAGACTCAGCAATATAACAGACTCTTAAAGCGGCTTCACTGATGATAAAGGGCTCGTTGTGAGTCTTATAACAGTGGTCAGTCACGGCTGTAACGTGTGTGAGAGCTGAGGGCAAAGTGAGCGCTAAAGTTGGATGGTCAAAGTGTTTATTTGAGTTGTGCTGAAAGCTCCAAACAGTCAGCTGTCTGGCTGATCTCTCAGCAGCGCCGATTTCAGCTATACACTATCCCCAATGCTCGGGCCCGGCCCGGCTCGGGTTACCCTGCAAACAATGCCAACTCTGTTCTGACTGCCTATCTCACAGACTTCGTTGTACTAACATGTATACCTATGTCTGCGACGGACAGGGGATGAACAGATTATACTACGGCCTTGAATAGTTTCGCTCCTACTTTGAAGGTGGCTACAGTGATCATGCCTGTGAAATGCATTCTGGGCCCTGTATAGCATAAAATCTTAACACGGCCTTAACAAGCATTGCAGGAACGTAACAAACTCTCTATCCAGGCCAGTGACCGCACCTTGGCCAAAACTGAAGCAAAGACAGCTCTGTGAAAAGGGGTTCAGTTATTCCTGGCAGAAACATGTTAAGGCTGTGAGTGTTGAGGGAAGCTGTCAACTTTTGACAGCCGAGTGTCGGGCGAATAGATTACACAGCTCCTTCTCATATTAGCATTAACAACACACAACCATAACAACAGAGAAGTCAAACATAGTCCAGTACTTATACGCGAGATTCTTCAGTGAGAAAAAAAGCTTTTAAAAATATAGAATCTCATCAAGGATGCGTTTATTGGATCAAAATACAGTAAAGTGATAAAATATTACAATTTTCAATTTTAATATATTTTCAAATGTCATTTCTTCTTGTGATGGCAAACAATTATTTGAATAGAAAGTTCAAAAGAACAGCATTTATTTGAAATAGAAATCTTTTGCAACATGATAAATGGCTTTACAGTCACTTCTGATCAATTTAATGTGTCCTTTTTGTGTAATTTGAGTGTTGAAAAGTTCAATATGACAGCAGGATAACAGTAATGTAATGTCATTCATTTCACGATTTATACTTCCTAATAATTTAGTAAAATAAATTACCATTTTCAAATTGTTTAATATTTGAGAAATTTAAATTAAAAAACATTTTATTTGATATACTTTTATTGTTTTAAGTTAATTGAATATTTGTTAACTTTAACGTTATTTTCGCATTTCCACAGGTGCATGGCAAAAACTGAAAAATGTCATTACCATTATGCATTTTACCTCAAAATGTATCATGCAATATTAAAAATTCACAACGTTTGGAAGAACTGAGATTTATACTTAAAGATAAAAGATCCGTTTTTATTAAGATTTGGAAACCAATAAGACTGTTCCTACAGGAGGACTAAACAAGCTTTATATATGTATGAGTATATATGCATGTGTGTGCATGAATGTATATATCTGTATATTATTTTAATTTCTGTCGTTGCCATTCACCAGGATAAAATATTTTGTATTTTCACTCCGTCACTTATGTACGAAATGTTTTTGTTTGAAGAGCACTTGAAACAACCTTCTAAAATCCTTGTAATATTGTGTGTGTGTGTGTGTGTGTGTGTGTGTGTGTGTGTGTGTGTGTGTGTGGGGGGGGTGTTCTAATTTAAAGCAGTACCTAGTTTAATGTAGCGTGTACAATGGTACTTCTTAGAAAGTTATTTGAGCTATTTATCCTGTATAGTTACTGGTTTGATGTCATTGTGCATGTGTTGTCTTAAGAAAATTAAAATAAAGTGATACAAATATATATATAATTTTTTTTTTAAATCACACCGTCACACTTAATTCCAAACTGCAGGTGATAAACGTTTCACATTATTCAAGATTCAAAATATTCAAAAAATTATATGATCAATAAATTATGACAACATATGTTTTTACATTGCTTTAACAAAATTTTTATAAATTATATAAGATTAAACTCAGTTTAATGTAATTTAAGTTGAAACGACTTAAATATCCAAGTAGTCTGTACTTAAAAATAAGGCAGCATTTTTTTACAGCGTACTGTCAAAAATATGTTCAATAAGGTATGACAACATGTTTTTACAGTGCTTTAACTCATAAAAAAAGATGAAAACTGCTTAACTTATTTTGATAAGTTGCACAAGATTCAACTGATTTTTAAGTCAGTTTAATGTAATTTAAGTTGCAATGACTAAAACATCCAAGTTGACTGTACTTAATTCAAGGAAGCAACTTCTTTTACAGCGTACAACAATAAGATGTGACAACATATGTTTTTACAATGCTTTAACCCCTCAAAATAAGTCAAGCATTTTTTTAATAAGTTATACAAGATTCAACTGTTTTTTGTCATTTAACTCATTTAAGTTGAATGAATTTAATCAAAAAAATGTAAGGCAGCAACTATCCAGATTTTGTGCCCCTATATAAATATGTAATCAGAACTGTACTGATGCGTTTAATAACACACATACAAAGGACGCAGATTAGAAATATGATGTGTGTCATTCAAGGAAGTGATGTCTAATTAAAAAGCGAATTCCGAGAAGCATCTGGCAGAACGCTGAGATATAAAACAGACTCTGAAAGCTGTCTAATCCCCCTATGATTGAGACAAGCGTCCTTTAACTCAATTGCATTAAGATGGCTTAAGGTTTAATAGGCTTCCCAAAACATTGCTGCACTATGTGCTCACATCCTTTCTGTAACCTTTTCAAGCCAATCGCGGTGCTAACTGCAGCAAATAAAAGTCTAAAAATATCATCATTTAATAAGCAATGCTGAAACACAATAATCTGTATGCACATGTGGAGCCGTCTGACCCAAGGCCGTGACCCGTCCGTCCAACGAGACTCCAGCCCAGTGCTGGTGGCCAGACCTTGGCCCCTGCTGACAAATGTGCTAGACGGGAGCCTCCGCTCTAACTTAAAGACGTAAATTCCATTAACTATGGCTAGTGACCTTATGAAAGTAATCTGGTTAAGTTCTTAAGTGCCTCTGATTTGATTTCAGCACGCTTAAGTAGCAAAAACTGCATGAAGTAAATGGTGATGAGTGATATAGAGAGAAGCAATCGTGGTTTTCTTGAATGCTTCATGACTTCAATGTGTAAGTGTGCCAATAAAAATAAATGCAAGGACTGAGAGTGTCTTGTTAAATAAATCAGCAAGGCTAAAGTGTTTTTTGGGCAGTTTGGCAGTGGAGTGTCTGATCCTCTATCCAATTAAGTGGAAGATTACCAGCACGTACTTGGCCTGAACGTACCCACCTCCTAAGTTATGGAGAGGCTAATTGCCTCTAAGGGTATTGTGTTTTACATCCTTGTACTCAATCCAGGGGATTTCTCATCATGCCATCTGCCCAATGCAAGTATAACATGTCTTATCATATATTTTGTTACGCACTTCATCATATTGCAGAACGCAAAAGACCTGGCCTGGGAAAAACGCCATGAACTGCACCAGTCAAATGTCCAAAGCAATAAAATGAGAAGTTTAATATCTAGAAAGATTGTATTGGTTATATTTCTAACACCATGTGTGCACCAGGAGTTCAGCTACACAAGTCACCTGATTTATTGCTAATAAATAAGAGCTAAACCCAATTCTAATATAATTGAGAAGTCAAGGTAATTATACAAATGCCCACTAGAGGTTCCTAGAGGATTCTGTCTTCTTGGAATAGGAACTGATGTGATGACACTACAAGAAGATAATTGAGTCTATCTATCAAAGCTATCAAGACGTGTTAGATTTAATGGTTGCTAATGTATTCTCATCCAGGGAGGCAAACAAACACAACACTAAAGGCATATTTAGTAATGTGTACGTTATAAAATGTGACCAATAATAATGGAATTTGAGGAGGTTCACGTACCTTCATTTGGAGGAGGGAATGTCTCTGTTTGTCAGAGCAACCTGCAATATTAATAAGTTTCAGTAAAAATGATCTATTAGCCAACAGCACACATATTTTAACCACAAGAGGACAGTGTTTCACCACTGCAAAACATGACAAGCTCCTTCACGCTTTAAAAGATGCAATGCTTTCAAAGGAAACACTCAAAAAATATTTTTTTTCCATGCTTCATAAAATGATACACAGAAGACATTGATACAATGAAAACAAATTGTAGTGCGCTATCCATTTCTCTCCATCATCACTGTAATATCTACAAATGCACAGCAAGAAACACAACCAACCCAAATCCACCAAATCTAAAGATTAACGTTTTATTTGTTTTTTCAGAAGCACTTACCCAAAATGCCAATGAAAAGATGAGACGAGGAGGATGATCAACTCTCTGGTCCTTTTCAGTGTAATCCAAAATACTGCCAAAAAGGTTTTCTTCCCAAATATCCAATGCTTTTCAGAGTACTGTAAAAGTGTTAAAAAGTTGCTGTAAATGCGACAGAAAGGTCCCTCCAAAATCTAGGAGCTCTGACAAAGTGTTCGTTTCTACCCTTTGAATGTCAGCGCACGGATGATGTTGAACCAATCCTTTCCAGAGACCGAATCTGTATCCAGTAAAATCCTCCAAACAGGGTAAACATGAGGCTTTGAGCTCCTTCAGCACCAACAGATTAAGCGCAAATCCACCAGAAGCAGGTTCGCGATCACGCAGGAGATCCTTTCCAGAGCATGTCCGGCTCAAGAATGCTCCCTCAGTAGAGAACCGTGCATTCCTGTGATCCCTCCCTCAGCGGACACTCCCACCGCCTCCCACACACCTCCCTCCCTCCCTCCTCAGCCCTGACAGCGGCAGAACAATTACAACACTCTCCTCCTCTCTGCTCAACACGTACGTACCTTTAGACAGTCTAGTGATTATGGCCATCCTCTTAATTACAGGCCCAGAATAACCAGAGGGGACAGGCGACAGGTCAAGAATGCTGATGAGACGGTTCCACCTCGCACCGAAATGAGACCTCACTCTCATTGGGTGACGGTGTCGGCTCCAATTAAAGCTGCTGTGCTGGTATGCCGCCCCGCTTCTGTGCAGGGTGAGAGAAGGATAATATGATTTAATGCAGTGGTTGCATTTGTACCCGTCACAGCTTATTATAAACGCGTCATATAAATGTGAATGTCATGCACACAGTGCTGTGGAATTCTTCGAGAGATCAACCAATCGCAGAGCTCCTCATCAGACGGAGGGCTGTAAATGTCAGCGGGGAAAAGGGCATGGCGAGATGATGAATCACAAGACGGGATATTATCACAACAGATATATCACATAATTTATTAGAACCGTCAACACCCCTGTGGGAGGAGGCGGATGAAAGCTCCCTGCACTCTTCCGTTGCTAATGCGGTGTCCTCTCTGAACCGGGGATGGGCTCTCTGGGGGAGATAGCACAAGACTTCAAAGTCCGTGGCCTGCCAAGACCGCGGGGAGGTCTCATTCAGTCGCTGCCCCTGTCGGCCCTGAGGGAGTTTCTAATTGCATTTCACAGGCCCTGAACAAAACAAGGCCTTGTTCAAGCTGAAGTTGGTCCTCCTGCTGGGACGTAGCTGTGATTTGCGACTCCTCAGCGGGACGTGGATCTTCGGCATGCCAGCGCCGCTGAGCAAAACAGTTTCAGCTTCCTTCTTCTGACTGCACACACTGGGACGCCGATTGGCAGATGAATATGCGAGTGGCCGCGACACCTTCCTTCTCTCCTCGGAGGGCGTTCGATCTATGGGACTGGAGGCAGATGTGTGGGCTCGAGTTGAAAAATGTATTCAGACCTACAAGAGAGACTCCAAATCATATGCAGGCCATCAAATATCATCAAACGGAAGAAGATTAGGGGGTTTTCTTTTCATAATTTCGAAGCTCCAAATAACAGCCAATGCGCTTTCAACTGGGTCTAGCCGAGCCTGATGTTACTGCTGTATTTTATTATCCTGACTATGGCGATTTGATGTCTAGTGTCAGTGTGGTCCTTGTGCATTTTGTTTAAATCAGACATGCAACATGCATGCGTTTCTAAATCCAAGAGTTCACTCAAAAAAATAAAATTAGCCCAGGATTTACTCACCCTCAAGTCATGCATATGCCTTTCTTCTTTCAGACAAATACAATAGGAGAAATATATTTAAAAAAAATGTCCTGGCTCTTCCAAGCTTTATGAATGGAGGACGAGATTTTGAAGGCTAAAAAAAGTGCATCCATCCTTCATAAAAGTAATCCACATGGCACTGGGGGGTTATTAAAGACCTTCTGAAGTGAATCGATGCCTTTGTGTAAGAAAAATATCCATATTTAAAACTTTATCAACTAAAATAACTAGCTTCTGACTAAGCTTTGACGCCTCTCGTGGTTCAAACAAATAGGGCTGGGCAACAAACTCAAGTTCCTCTTCTCTTATATCAAAATCCTCAGACATTTCTCTAACAATTCTTGTTTTAGACTTCTAATTAGTGACCGTGTTTTGTTTTTCCGTGTTCGTCAATACGTCATAATCAGGTCAGGGGTTACTCTTTCGCTGTAAAATGATGTGTACGGCCGTCTGTCGGTAGCTAGTTATTTTAGTTTATAAAGTCTTAAATATGGATATTTTTCTTTAAAAAAAAATTTGTTTCGCTTCAGACGGTCTTTATTAACCCCTTAGAGTCGTGTGAAGTACTTTTATGATGGATGGATGCATTTTTTTGGCCTTCAAAATCTCATCCTCCATTCACTGCCATTATAAAGCTTGGAAGAGCCAGGACATTATTTAATATATCTCCGATTGTGTTCATCTGAAAGAAGAAAGTCATTTACACTTAGGATGACTTGAGGGTGAGTAAATCATGGGGTAATTTCCATTTTTGTGTGAACGATCCCTTTAAGAACCAGGACATTTCAGTGTTCGCATGAAAGCAAAGCTATATGGCACCTTTGTATGTGATATTTTGAGAAGTCATACATACATACATACATACATACATACATTCACTGCTCTATAATGACAAAGTTTTGAAATCAGACAGTATTTATCTACCACTAATGCTAATTCTTATTCATACTTCTGAAGAAAACTTGAGGTTGAAGCCTAAACAAACCCAAACTGCAACCTTTCCCTCTGCTGTAACTCTAACCTCAACCTATTTTATAAGCAATATTTATTTTAACACATAAATAGATTAATTTATAATATCATTTTGTTTAAATCACATGCAAGTTAAATGCAGATGTGCAAAAAAACTGCGGTTTACGTCGCCATACTTTTAACTACTGTACAATATTAATATTTTCAATACTTGTGCTAATAGTTAGGAGTATTTAACAGCTTTTTGATTTTCATGACCAAAATAATAACAGCACTTTTGCCCATAATCTTGTCATAATCTTATTAATACAAAAAAGTGAAATGATCTGATAAATGGCAACAGTGCCATCACAGTACCAAAAAACAATCGTACATTACCAACGCACAGCGTGTACGACTAACAGAAAATAGTAAATCATTGCTAAATTGTATCCTCATCATCATCAAAGGCAGAAAATCTGAGTCAGATGTGATTACTGAAAATGAGCAGTGGAACGAGGGCTTTTATTAACTCGGTGCTCATTATAATAAGTCCATTTGAAACCATTTCGTATAATTATGACAAAGAATCAGTTTACCGTAACGCATCTGTCCCAGCTCTAGGCCCTAAAAACCCAAAGATATCGAATGAAGAATGAGCACATGCAAGTTTTTCCTTCCGTCTTCTTTTAAACCGAAAGATTCTTGCAGACTCTCCTCAAAGGCAAAGTCATTAGTGCAGACTTGGCCTGATTGTTTTCACTGATTTTCTGTCTGGAGGAGGAGTAAATTGATGCCTTGGCCCTTCAGCTTCAGTCTGGCTATTAATTTCAAAGAGCAGGTTTGGCCCGATGGCCCTTTGAGAGAAAGCTGATTTAACTAGATCATTTTTAACAGGGATGGATTCCTCCACACTTGCCCTTTGGAATAGCTTCTGTCCTCCATAAGCACTGGTCTGTAATGGCAAGCTCCTTCTGAGACTATTACTAAGGGCCAATTGGCCTTGAAATGAAATACACGATCTTAATGTACTGGAAGATGTGCGATCCGTTGGCTTGTGGAATGGAATGACTCAACACCGCAGGAGTTTTTAGTCCACGAAGAGATGTGCCGCCGCCGATTCCACGCTGTCAGCTCAAGGTAGCCTTCGCGAGCAGGCGTACGCAAACTCACATGACAGCCGCTGCTATTTCCAGGGAGAGATAATCAAAGGCATTTGACTTGTGAGAGCCATGGCGAAATACCAATATTCTTGGATTTCAAAGAGCGTCTAACCACTGAATGGGGCTCCCATTCGCCCTTTCATTGGGATGACACAATGTTGCATCTGCTCGGCAAGGGATAAATTAAGCATGTGAAAGTTTTAGTGAAATCCCCATTTTCCAGTTAATCAAATCTCCCCTAATCAAATTAGGAGCTGTAATTCCCCAGGATGCGTGTGACAAAAGTGCATTATTCCTGCCTTTGGGGCCGCAAAAGAGAAATCAGCGTGAGGCCATTCCCCTCTGCTTCAGTGGCCCTGAATTGAATTGCTCTTCCGACTGACCCGAGCGCAAGAGGCAGGGTCGAGGTAAACTTTGGCAGTGTTTGAGTTCCCAGCTCATTAAAGAGCTGCCTCTGAGGCCACCTCCAGAGACTGTTGAGCCATTCATTAATGAGGCACTTGTGTAATTTTCCCTGGACATCTGTGACGAACAGGCTCTCTTCCCAATGCCGCACAAAAAACACCTCAGACAATGAGGCTTAGGGAAACGGCTAACATCCACAGTTACTCGTCATGAGCGTGCATATCAAATCATCTTCAGCCGTACGAATCTGCAGCGATCACCTGTGAGACTCATTTTCCACTGAATGAGAAGTCTTGAGATTTGATTGAAGATCTTCAGCAGGGCTGGCACATACAGAGAGCACGGAAAGTGCCCTTTTATGCTCGCTTAGCAGGGCGGTAAATAGGCCCATGGAGCATTCAGATGCCACTTATGAAGTGCTCATAACCGATGTGTACCTCACGGCTTTGCACAACAGCTTCCTTCCAAACCAATTCATACGGCAGCTAATGAATATGCCACTTTAGACTTCATGAATTGTTCCTTTCCGTTCACTGCCCCCAGTGTTAACACCTCTTTATGCCATTCTTAACACCTTTTTTGCACTGCCTCTCAAGGTCACTCTGGCTGAACGGAGAGCTGGAGAAAGCCGCACAAAACCTGAGAGGCTCAATTCCTATTCATTTGTCACATTTGCATGCATGCCTCTATACTCAATCACACAAAGGCCACGGTAGCTTAGCCATTGCCCCCTACCAATTACAAATGAGTCCATTAAGCTGTCTGCATTGGGCCCAGCCTCTTCATGGTAATGGCTTGTGAGATTTCCATCATAATCGTCGGGCTCCCACTGCAGTCATGAGTGCAGATGGAGGAGGAGAGTGGGTAAAGAGCTATCAAACGGGGCAGAGTGCATTCTTTCGGCTTTGTTTACGTGCAGGCCGACTCAAAAGCCAGTGCTTTCTTTAGGAGAAAAGAGCCTTTAAAGATTACCACAAAATTCTTGTGCGATTTAGGGAGCTGCATGTGCAAAAACAGTGGGCTTGATTGATGCCGATAAACTGATCATTAGTTTTAGATTGATAACCAATAAATAACAGTAAAATTCTACACCATTTTGCCTAAATAAATGAAAAATGTAGGCATCACAACAATATGATGTACAATATGCAGAATGGATATTCATTTAATTCATTAAAGTATTAGTGTTTTTAAAAGATCACCTTTATGTGAGACTGTAGCAAAGGCAAATCGAAATGTAAACATAGACAAAATGAGCATGAACAAATAATTCCAATTAGACAGGTTTAAAAATCTCTAATCTTGGCCATTGTAGGCCTACATACCAACTCTACAAACTCTACAATATTATTATAATGATGATTCAGATCTAATTTACAGTTTAAATACTAGGGATGCCACAATTCTCAATATAATATTGAACCGTTCGGTACGGCATTCACGGTTCAATACGCGCTTGTGAATTGCGTTTTTTTTTCGGTTTTGCATTTAATTATTTATTTTTCTACAAATTCTATCATTTGCCTCCATCCCAATATACGGAACAACGCAACCATTCACGGTTCAATACGCGCTTGTGAATTGCGTTTTTTCCGGTTTTGCAATTAATTAATTATTTTTCTACAAATTATATAATTTGCCTCCATCCCAATATACGGAACTACGCGACATACATTCATATCACACGTTAGTGGGAGAGTTATACTCACGGAACACTATAGTTATTCACAATCACGAAAGTTCATTATTTGCATGCGTTTTAAAGCCTTGCCGGTTAAACTTTTGCACTTTTTCGAGCGCGCGCACTAAATGCCTGTCAAACACGTGATTACTGGACTAAGTAGTCTTACTGCGCTGTCAAATACACACAAGGTTTACATAAACACAGTCGGTTATGTCTAAAGTGAAAGTAAAATCGGCGTGTGTCTGTATATTAGATGCGGGCAGGTCTTAAATTGACAGCAGCGCAACCTAGTGAACATGCTGCAGCTTGTCCTTAAAGGGACAGTTCACCTCTAAAATTATGTCATTATTTACTCACTCTAATGTTGTTCCAAACCTGTATTCATTTCTCGATGACAGAATTTTCATTTTTGAGTGAACTATCCCTTTAATGTTAATACAACAACAAAAGACAAAGAGAAAATCACTCGCTGAAAAACTTTAATACAGTAGCTTTAATAAGATCAATGTATATTTTATAGTGAAGTCTTTGTAGTGTTTTGTTTTTACATTTATTCATTCAATTTCATACTTAAATGCTGCTGTACTGCTATGAGCTGCCAGTGTAAATCTAAGTTTAAGTAAGGTTTTTTCAATTCTTTTAAGTAAAATAATAGAATAGCAAAAAACTGATGTGACAAGCCATCAGAGCCGAACTGAACCGAACCGAAAACCGTGGTTAAAAACCGAGGTATGTATTGAACCGTGGACTAACTGTATTGTTGCATCCCTATAAATCAAAACCTAATCCAGATTATCCTCATAAATCATAAGTATCATTTTTAAGTTTTTTTGTTCTGCCAAAATCAGGACAATTGTAGAAATGTGGAGAACACTGAAGCAGATGGGCTGTTTCTTGCGGTGTCAAATAATTTGCTTCTTTGGTTCCTAAATTAAATGGCAGGGGGTGATTTACGCACCTTCTCTATTAGCAATCTTGGAAGAATAATGTGAACAGCTTTTATTACATGCTGCTTGTTACTCTGACACCTAATTTACAAAGTCTGTTAACGTCTAAAGGGAAATAACAAATCATTTAGGCCAGACAATCAATCCCATAACCATGCATTTATCAAGCTCATTTGTGAAGCCTGACCTAGTTCTTTCAAGTCACATAACAGGACAACTCTATAAAAGTCTATTCATAAGTGAAGGTAAATCACAGCTCATGAAAAGTCTCAGCATTTAAAAGTACTCATGACACACCATTACATGATTTCACATAGCCTATAAAACAAAATAAAAAATAGCAAGTGCCGAAGTGTGTTATCCAGCTGCCTATACGTTTTGACACGTTCACTAAGTAATAACAAGCAAGCAAGTCATGTCTTAAAGAGATAGTTCACCCAAAAATGCTTTTTTAAAGTTGACTTTCATTGCAAAAACAGCTGCACCATTCTTCAAAATATCTTCTTTTGCCTCGTTTGCGCTAGTTTGGAATGACACGAGGGTGAGTACATTTTGACAGAACGCTCCTCTTCGGCTATCCCTCAACAGTTCCTGATAACTGATGTTTGTCAACCTTAAAGTCTACAGCTTGTGAACCTGCAACACCATTTACAAGAGTTACAACCATTCTGTAGCAATACGACCCTTCACTTCGAAGTACCCATCGCTCCGCTTGCACAATATTTCAGAGAACCGTAGACTCTCCTCAACCGTTACATGGTGAGAGTGATTGCAGCAGATCACCTTGAGGACATCAAGCCCTAATGTAGTGCCCCAGCAGTGGAAGACCATGAAGAAAGATGATAGGACTTCAGTGGTATTAATCACCACGACAGTGAGAGTCTCAGCCCCCGGCCGCCAAGGGCTCAGGATAAGCTCGTAAAAATTGCACAGCCCTCCACAGGGCGCTCATGTCTTACTTGTTTATGGCAGCGAGTCCCGGAGGACGTGGCAGTGATGTGCTAGCCTCTAAACCCACGCCGTCAGGAATGATGTATGACCATCATTACCAGAAAATATCACTTCAGCCGACCCATGATCTTGCTCCGCTAAGGGTCATATTATCCATGAAGAACAAATTACGGTCCCCTCCGCACATTTAAATTACTAGCAAAAAAAACTGCTCGTGCAGAGATGGTGATATGTCATCTGTGACAATGCCCCCCAGTGTAACGCAGATAAAAACCCACCTGAGAAATCATCATCGTGCAGGATGCTAAAGTTCACTTGCGTTTGCTGTCATGTAGAAGCAAATATACAGGAAAGGTCGTGCACTTTAATTTCCCCCATTTGAGCAATTAGCATATTAACACAACAAAGACAGTCGTGAAATGGCATTTTCAGATTTTGCCGTTTATCACTGTTTTTTTTCAATGAGCTTGATGTTTGTATCTGTAAATAAATGGTGGTTATATTCATTGATATGTCCTGCTAATAGGGTTGGGTACCGTTCACATTTTAACCGGTATCGGTACCGGTACCTGAAATTCGGTACCGGTACCTTTTTTCGGTACTTTTAGGATGTTTACATAAATGACTGGAAAGAACCTGTAAGTAATTTATAAAAGTGTTATTGACATTTCGCCAGAGCTGCCCTGGTCGCTGTCTGCCATTGTCTGTGATGTTTGATTACTGTAATATTTACTAGTAAATAGTAGGCTAGGTACTTAATTTAATTCATAAAAAAACAACCATATTATTATTTTTTCTTTTTAATTATTTCATTTCTATGAAAAGATTTCCCACAAATTATGTGTTATGTATTTTCTGGTAATCAAATGAAGACATAAAACATTAATTTAATTTATCTTTTAATTTAATTTAAAAAAAATTGTCAAACAAAGTGCTGAATATGGTTAAAATAAAAATTATATGGTTAAAAGTTTTGATCATTTATTATTATTACATTAGTGTAAGTATTATTTTTACACTGAGACGTATCTAAATTCAACTGTACAACAGTAATTTATTTGTCAAGTTAGCCGAACTTTTATTTTGACGGGTTGCCGTGAATTTGAGTTTCTGTGTGTTTATGATATGACGGTAGTTTTTCTCAAATGAAACGGTAAAATGCTCATAAAGTGACTCTCAGTGGCTCTGGAGATGACGTTCGTGCGTTCATGTTCTCATATGAGAGGCAGAGATGGAAACATGCGACCGTCACGCCCGATTCTGAGTGAGAGTGTGTGTGAGGTAAACCCATAGACTGTAAAGCGCGCGTCTATGGCATTAATTCGCAAAGAGACCTGCATGATTCGTATTTAAATGGTCTTTTCGCAGTTTAATATTTACAGACACAAAGTTAGTCTATATCACAATATGCGTTCTCAGGTACCGATATCTGGTACCGATTAATTTAAATGTGAATCGGTACTCGGTTGTACTACCGACGAAATTCGGTCGGTGCCCTTAAAAGTACCGAGTTCGGTACTCAACCCTACCTGCTAATTTAACCTTTGCCAACGTTCAAAGCCCTTTTGGCTTATTGCAGGTGTAGATATATTTAATATAAAGTATACTTGTTAAATGTATGGATTTGGCAGATTCTTTTATCCAAAACAACCTACACTCAGGGGATATATTTTTATCAGTGCTTGCATTTCCTGAACGTTTCCTGGAACCCATGACCTTGGCATTGCTAGCAACATGCTCTGCCAGTTGAGCTACAGGAACACTACTGTGAATCCTGGATATAAAAATACTTCACATACTCATGATATAGAGGTTATATTTATTTTGAATTGCTTTACTCATTGGTGTCGCTTCCGTTTTTCTTAAAGGGGTCATGAACTGCATTGTTTTATAATGTTTTCTGGGGAGCACTTATAATGTAAAAAAAAAAAATCATCAAAAATAGTCATAACTTAGAAATAAAAGGCATTTCTCTGATTTTAGCCTCTGAACACTCTGTTTGAAGGGGCGTGTCTGCTGTGAGACTTCAGTGTAAACGCCCACTGCTGTGATTGGCTGACGTCTTTGCATATGAAATAGCTAGTATTACATGTGGAACTCTCCCGAAAACTTTTAGCACGATTTTACCATTACAGCTCTCAAGGTTAACTAATCATGAAAAGTGTTGATTTTAGCATTATATTTAGATCTATGGCATTATATTCAGATTGTGGCATGAAAGGTTGCAGTGATGAGCATTGTAGCCGATCACATGTTGAGCGCATGAATGCTGTGATCTCATCATTGCAACTCGATTTCTGCACACTAACAAATGCTTTCATCATAACTAACAGTGCAAACACAATGTAAATAAGAGATTTGTTGATTATTACAGGAGTTTTGGCACGATTCCAGAACTCAGTTTCTGATAAACTCGCGTTGTTTGATTGACAGCTCCAGCGATTGCAAAGGGAGCGTTCTTTGATCGCTTTCTATATATAATTTTATTAACAGTTTAAATAACAGAATATTTTCATCCGAGTAAGAGAAACAATGTGAAGTTGGTTTGGTTTACTGACAAACAGACAATACTTTTAATGCTGTAAAGTAGGGCTGCACGATTATGACAAAAATAATTGTCGATTATTCCCTTGAAATTGTAATTGCGATTATTAATTATAATTATTCTATAGCATTAAGCCTCAAAAGTAAAATATACATATAAGTAAAAATATGCATGGTATTATAATGTTATACTAAAAATAAAAACAATCGGGAAAAAACTGAATGTGTTTTTTCTTTCTACAGGTTATCTGAAGTACACAGAATAATAAGTGGACTTTTTTTGTAATTGCAATTACATTTTATTGAACGATTACATAATTGTGGCACCTGTAATTGTAATCACGATTACAAATTCGGTTAATTGTGCAGCACTACTTCAAAGCTATGCTTCAAGCAATCTATTGTATAATGTGCTATATAAATAAACATGATCTGACTTAACTGAAGTGCTGAATTGCAGACCTCGTCCAAACATTTTGCTATGATCAGATGCTTTCTTAACAGTTTTCTCACCGCTGTCCTTTTTGTTGCGTGTTTATTTTGTTGTTGAGAGGAAAGCACGCTCACATTTACATCTATACGGCACTTCTTTTTTTTACCCCTATGCGAAGAACGAAGAAGAACTTTGCCGTGAGTATATGGAGAAGTACATGGAGGAAAAACGTAGAATAAATTTATATATAATATGAGGAAGCACAATGCTAAAGCCTTTGTGTAAATGGGTCACGTGCAGCATTCGTCCAATCAGTGACAAAGACATTGCAAATATGCAAACAAGAATGTTAACCCAGGGTTTAGGAATATACAGTGTGATATAAATACTTCAAATTAATTGTGAAGCACGGGTAAAATATGAGCAAATGTGAAGCAAGATAACCTAGGATTCTGTTTACCTGGGGTTTAGCATGACTCACAGTTAAATTTTTCTAGTGTACAGTTCTAGGAGTAATATTTTGGACAAAATGCTCTTTAATAGCTATATCTAGCTATTAACTCTTTCCCCGCCAAACATGGAATTTTCCGTGTTTCCGTGTTATCACTGTTATGGTGCGTTCACACCAGATGCGAAGCGAATAAATCGCGCTATTTGCGCGAAGTTGGACACTTGAACATTTTGAGTTTATTTGCTTCATTCGTGTGTGACATTCACTACACAACAGACGCAAATTTGCGAAATGGCTGACATGGATTGTTTTAAAATACGGCGAATAAGCTCAATCTGGCGGCTTTAACTAGCTTGTAGTCTCAATAGGGTGAATTCAGGGTGATTGGGACACTTTTTCCAAGTCATCTTAATGGCAAAATATGTCCCAATCACCCTAAAATCTCCCTATGTATAGCTCAAATTGAGTAAAGAGCGTTTTTTACAACTTACCAGATTGTCCGACCTCCTCACTCACTTTCTTCTAAGCAAGATCCTTTTTATTCCTGTTTCTATAAAGTACGAAGATGTATCGTACAGCTCCGGGTATCCACATATGATTTTGTCCTCATTGTTGTCCCTATTAGAGCAAGCTCCTGATTGGTTATCGCGGTGCGAACATCCACCAAAGTTCCGATTTTTCAACTTGCGCGAATCACACGTCAACAGAATGTCTATTTGCGTCTTTGCATTGACTGAACATGTAAATCACTCACATCTGGTGTGAATGCACCATTATACACTAGGAGCGCTATGACACATCTTCTGAAAGAGAACTGAATTTCCTCAAAACACATGTGAAGAAAACGCAGAAAAAAGCGATTTCATATGCATATGTAAAATAATGCAATTACCAACATTAAACGGCATATAAATCAAAACTGCCTAATGTTACTGAATGCAATGTCGACACAGGATTGTGCAAGCATTAGGGGTGTTGAGGGACTCAATCTACTCCATCTGTGTTTGATCATCGTTTTGAATCTGATCCAGACGATGTCTTTGACAAAAACAAGATTCGCTAAGCTTTTTGCTGCAAGTGATGCTTTTTTGAATGTAACTTATATTCAAGTGTTGATAAAAAAAATGCATGAAGCTAGAATAAATTGTTTTTTTTTTCAAGCAAAGAGTCTGTTCTTTCTTTTAATAAATTACATGTTCAGATGTTCATACTACTAAATATTCTGAGGGCCATGACATTATTGTGAAAATGATCAAAAACTCTGGCGGTAAGATAAGAAACTGGTTAAGTAAAAAAACAAAAACAAAAACCTGTACCTTATAACTTTGATGAATAACTATTGATTATTATATTATATATGTGAGCATTGAATAATATGGTTTAATAACCTGAGTGACTGCTGGACCGGACCTTTTGTTTCAGTGCAGACCCCATGTAATGCAACAGAATGGACAATTAAGGGTACAGTGGCATGGTCATTCTCTGCATTCTCTTTGGCTTTGGAAAATGAATCCCTTGATAATTTATAACCGAGGAGAAACAAGCGGCTGATGAATAGTATCCATTATCATGCATCATTTACTGTAATAACAGGCTGCTATTTCCATACAAGAAATGACAAAAATCCTCCATAAATTAGTTTCGAATTTCGCCTGTGGATGTTGGGAAGAGAATAAAGGAGCTTGTGAGTTCTACCACCCAATATCAATTTCAAGGTCCATTTACTTCCTCATCCCTGATCCCTGCCACGCTGAACAGACGGAGACCCCTGAGTGGGCGCATATGGCAGAGGGCTGGGAGTCCACTGGAGCTGGTAATGATGGCAGCAGTGGACTGGTCCATCACAGTGCCAGCGCTGGGGCTCCATTGGCGCAGAGTAATTGACAGCCATGAGCTTCCCTACAGAGCTCAAACACCGCCGCCTGCTCTCTGGCACACACTCCCTAATTCACACACGCAGTCTTGGCTGCTGGCTCAGCAGGGGCAGGCCATCCAATTTACAGCTCTGTCCAGCACTGCCCCGGGAGCCATCTCCAGCCTGCCCAGCCGGCCCAACAGAGACTAATGAAGGGCTCCTCCAGCACCTCATACATTATGGAGAGAGAACAGACAGATCAGGAAAACACTGCCAACGCACTCCGCTTCTTTGAACGGAAAGAATCAATTGGGTTGTTGTGGGTAAGAGCTCCCCTGCTATGACACCACTCTCCATTACACGCATAGGAAAACGTACAGGTGATGGAGAGAGAGAGCTAGCGCAAACGAGATATTATTTCTGGCTCTCCTTTACTTAAGCTCCATGTGTAGCAGTTCAAATTTTCTGCACCACATGAAATACCACTTAAAGCCTTGCTTCCACTTACCAGCTCAGAAAGCAAGATGTCATCTTTCCAGGTTACATCGTGAAACAAGCCCTCCAAGATGACCTCTTTTTTTGTTAATCTGTAGGGGAAAAGATTCATAATCAGGTATTTTGTATACTGTATAAAGACTACGGAGGTCCATCTACCTACAAGCATACACTTTATGTATAATGGAGCTTCACTTCATTCTGTTCTTGCATACTTATGAGAGCATGGAGCACACCGGCCCACCGCTGAGCCTGCCTTGGCATGCTGTTACAATGAAACAAATTGTATTCTGCGATGGCTCCGCATGAGTCTTGGCTTCGCTAACGTCCTTGGGATGCTTACCATCTGGCAGTCCCGTCACTGTGTTCAGATACACTGCATTACAAAGCGAGACAGCACAGAATGCAAACAAGAGTGTTATCGAGTACTTTCCTTCCGATGTTGGAATGTTGAGAAGTAAAGTTAAAATTTCAATAAACGTTCATTGAAATGTTGGTTGTGTTTATTTATGGCTGACAGCTACAAAAAACTGGCCGCAAAATGTATGGGCCAAAGTTGTTATTGAAAAATTATTACAAGTAATTTTGTTAATTTAAAATAAAGCAGAAATAAAATCAAATAAATATTAGATGAAGAACTTCAACCTATTGTATTCCATAACATTTCTAATTTTGTAAATTTTTAAAGTTGAAGTACTAAAATTACTAAAACTTAAGGCTTAACATATATAAATATAGCTGCAAGCAGCAATTATTGAGGCCAAGCACAAAGAACACGATAATACATGTCAACATAGCTGGGAGCACAACAAGCATTTAAAAGACATTAAGATGATTTTAGGCAAAATGGCTGAAAAAAAAAAAAAAATTCACAAATACAGTCACCAATAATTATTTAATGTTTATCACTTTCGACCAGTAGGTGGCGCTGTTACCAAACTGATGTGGTTTGGTCAGAGTGAGGTGACAAGGACACATGGTTTGGTGTCAATATGCCAAAGCATTGCAGAGAACACGAGATCCATAACTTTTATGCCGGCATGGTCTGAAGATGATACGATCCGATTTTGGTAAAAATCTGACAAATGGTCAAGGAGGAGTTCGAATAAGTAGGTTTTTAAAAGAAAATCATAATGGCGGACAGGAAGTTCAGGTACTTCGGTCTGGTATCCATGTTCTCAGCATGACCCAAATAATCTATTAAGATCGGTTTCGTTATAATAGGCTAATGTAATCAAAAGTTATTAGCATTTTTGGAAATTTCATTATAACTTTTGACCTCAAGGGCATGGTGCCAAAGACATACCTAGTTTCGTAATGATACGCCAATGCGTTTTCAAAATGGCCGATATGGGGAAATTGGGTATCATTCAACTCGGCATGCTGCACCGAATTTAAAGAGACTTTTTTTTTTTTTTGGCCAAGCCGTTGAAAATAAGCAAAAAGAGGCATTTTTCATATCTCCTGACCACTAGGTGGCACTGCGCCGAAAGTGTGCAGGTACCCTCAGGTTATGGTTGTCATAACACACACCAAGTTTGGTCAGAATTCAATAAAGCGTCGCTGATTAGGGCTGTCATTTGAGAAAAATCGAATTCGAACGGATATCAAATATCAAGCAATGTATCTACGAGCGCACCAAACCAAGCGCAGAAAACGCTTAACGTGGCTTAATGTACTAATACTGTTATTAAGAGACCAAACTCAGGAAACATAACAAAAATACTGTTCGATAGAACTGCATGTGCTTGGTTTGTTACCAGTTATCTGCGTGCTTCCTCAGCGATGAACTTCCACATTTGCGTCTATCTTTTCTTCAACTCCTCAGGATCCATCTCGACGACTGCAGTGCAGGCAGATCATGCGCGGTTGTGATTCTCCTGGGAGGGCGCGCCCGGCGCGGGCACAAATAAACTAATATGGATTTGAAATTATTTTCTCATCTTGACTGTTTAAAACCCGTGTTTAGACCAGTGTTCTCCCTTGTCCGACCCACACCCGTATCCGACACAGGATGTTTTTCACCCGTTTCAGCAATATTCGCGGGTACCCTCCCCCGTGCAGGACTCATGGCACTTTAAAAAACAGATAGTTTATTTATAGTTCGATTACGGATATTTCACGTCATGTTCGAATGCATATTCGAATATCGAATAAAAAGTGACAGCCCTATTGCTGATATAGCCACACGTTCATTTTGGCGCTCTTTGTCAAATTTGTTTGTGCATTATTCGAAAATGTTCGACGAATCAAATTGAATTCCATAACTTTTTGTCTGCGTTGTCTAAAGATGATCTGGTTAAATTTTCGTGTTAGAAAAAGTAGGCGTTTCATAAAATTCTAAATGGCAGGAAAATTAATTACGGAAAATGACAATCGAATCGAATCATCTTAAGCCAAGGAATCAGAGGGTAAAAGAAAATTGTTTCTAGCCCTTACGGTTCACAAGTTATTAGCATAAACGTGAGTGAAAATTTGGACAGTTGGTGGCGCTAGAGCGATTGAGTTAGAGACTCAAAATTCGCTATGGTGACAGATCAGACTGTCCTCTATCAGGGTGCCAAATTTCATAACTTTCCCGAAAGCAGTTCTATGGGCTGTCATAGACTCGAGAGCGGAAGAAGAAGAAACGGAAAAAGAAGAAGAATAAAAAGAACACCAACGATTACAATAAGTGCCTTCGCACCTTCAGTGCTTGGCCCCTAATTAGAAATGTTTAAAAATGACAAAAGCACATAACTGCCATTAATTTTGAAAGTCATGTGAAAGACCCACTGCTTTCAATGTTTTGTTAGGGAATTAGTTGTTGACTTCCATTTTCAAATTGGTCAGAAAGGGAATTACTCAGAGGTGATATTGACTCTCATTAAACAATTGACCCTTGCGCCCATTTTCCAAGGCACTGCTGCAGAGTCAGCCAGGTTCATCCATCAGCTTTATGGCAGGTGGCAGGGGCTCCTTATGCTCAATGTAGTGGAAAGCAAGGCTTTATTACCAGTGGCTTCTCACTGAGAGAGATGAAGACTGAAACAATGGTGACAGAGTATAGAATTTCCAAGGCTGATGGTCATGGTTGATGCGTCAATATAATTCTGTATGTTCTTGAAATCTGATGTTGCACCAAAGGATTGCAGCCGTGGGGCAGACAAGGATGGTGTCCTTCACAAAACAATCCCTGTCTGCTCGATTTTATCAGCTCCACAAAATGGCGTCTGCAAATTATTCATGACAGGTGAGAACTGTCACCGTGTTTAACACCCTGAATATGAGCCGATGTCTTTTGACTTCCGTGGACGCAATGAAATCCACTGATGACAGCTTACTTGACATTTACACACTCCGATTCCCGTCCTTTAATAGCTACGCTCCATCTCCCTAGGGATTGCCAGGCAGGCCGACTGATAACAAACCTGTCAGGAGGGTTCACAAGGGATATGAATCCAGCACTGGCGGAGAAATGATGTGTTCAGTGGAGGAATATGGAGACTGACATGAGCCGCACACCGGCTTAGTGACAGATGATTTGTTACACCGTGCGCTAAATGGAAGTCGCCACAACGGCTGATTAGGTCTTATCAGGGCCGTTTCGAGCGAGCAACTTTTTCATTTCACCTCTCTCCAAGGAGCCACCATCAAAAGAGATCACAGAGGTTTCCTGGGCGAGCCTGTCAGCTCAAGGTGAAGTCGAATGAGGGAGGATAACAGGGATGAGGAAATAAACTGCTGTTTCAGATAACATTAATGCTCAAGCTTCACGGCTGACAGTTACCTGATAAAACATTATCTCAGCCAATGAGAGACAGAACAGGACAAACACGTCCCCCCCACACACAGTTTTTCTAATACATTTGGCCAGATTACAGCAAACCGCTCGCTATTCATCTGTGGGTCATATTGCAGCTCTGGAGATTCTTTTTCTTTTTTTATAGGAAAGGTCACCCATATTTCTTTCTTTTTTTCAGCAGTGTAAGTCTAAATGTATTAGCATATAATTATATATATATATATATATATATATGCGGTCATTTTTCTGTAATTAATTGCGATTGTAATTGATTGAAAATGTAATTTCACATTTCATCTCAAAATTAATGTAGAAACAACAAATACAGTAACCTATATTTGTTTAAATGGCATCTTTTAAAAGAAGGCCAGTTTTACTGATATCAATACTGCTACTGATGTCTCGATGAAACCGTTAACTATAGGCATTCAGCATTACAGTATAATCTAAAGTTATCGTTTTTTAACATTTATTAGGCTTGAAATAATACTAGTGAAAACTTTTAATTTAAAAGGAACACTAGCTCATTATCCAACTCCCCTAGAGTTAAACAGTAGAGTTTTAACATTTTCAAATCAATTCAGCCGATCTCCGAGTCTGGCGGTAGCACTTTTAGCATAGCTTAGCATAGATCATTGAATCTGATTAGACCGTTAGCATCTCACTCAAATGATCAAAGAGTTTCGATATTTTTCCTATTTAAAACTTGACTTCTGTATTTACATCGTGTACTAAGACCGACGGAAAATGAAAAGTTGCGATTTTCTAGGCCGATATGGCTAGGAACTATATCATAGGCGCAATGATATTACGCAGCGCCTGAAAAAAAGGCTAACTTCCGTCAACATGACCAACGTGACAACCTGCTTGCACAGGGAGCATGCTGGGCACTATTTCCAGGCGCTGCGTAATATCATTGCTAGGGGTGCTCCGATTGATCGGCATCCGATCTCGATCGGTCGATAATCGCTTTGGGATGATTGATCGGCGGTCTCTAAAAAGGCCGATCTCATGAACCGATCGCAACTGACGACACATAAACCCCGTGCCTGCCGTGAGAGCTAGGGCATGATATGCAGCGACACCGTCTCATTCTCTTTCCAGCGCGGGTAAAATAATTATAATGCTGAAGGTGAGGTACAATTCATATTTCTATTAAATAACTTACATCTCACAGAAAGTTTTCAAATGACTGCGTAAGTTCACAAACAGCGCGAGTGAATCACCGCGTGCGCGCGCTCTCTCTCCCTTTCAAAATGCTCAAATGGCTTCATATCATCGCATCTGCACTAAAATCGAGCTGCACAGTTGACAGGATTTGCCAATGTTGACAGGATTTGCCACTTGCACAATCGAGGCAGTGTCGCATCGTCACTAAAGTTTATCATTTGCATTTATTTTTAAGTCTTGCCAGTGTTCAAACCGCTCAGCACTCGTGCGCTGTCCAGACCGTGAGCGCGCACCCACACACACACACACAGGCCATCTCACAAAAAGCTTGCGAGAACAAATTGCGGTGAAATTGTCAGATACACACAAATGTATGTACTAAATTACCGTCTTGACGAGAATGCACGTAAACCCCGTCGTGACTCGCGAGTGAACGTTTGTGCAACTGCATGTAACTGTAACCGTGTTCGCGCTTAAAGTGACAGCAGTCGAATAAACTGCTGCTGTCTCTGAGTTTCTCTTTGTCTTGTGTTGTTTGATGAACCTTTATGACACTCACTGCTCTTGAATGACTAACTTTTGCAACCTTAAGTGTAAGGATTAATCTAATTTAATTTATTCAGGGAAGACCAATATAAATTTACATTTGATTTCTTATTAAATGTCTTTAGTTTTTCTTATCTCAATACTAATGTTAGACCTACCTGAAAATGTGTCTTTAAAAACAAAAATGCACTGCATGATCAAATATTTAGGTGAGATAATTATATACATTTATTATATACATTTATTTGGGAAAGATGGCCTACAGTAGCCTTAAGTTATCTCATTTTCTAAAATAAACACTTGGTGGTTCTTCAAGATCTTGACTCTAGCCTATTTTTACAGTTTTTTTTTCTCAATACAGTTAATTTAGAGTTAGTTTCATTTCTACAAATGGTGCAAACTCTACAAGATTATAGATAAAAGATTCCCATTCCCCTGCCATTCTGTGATCGGCAATCGGCAGATCATGATCTTGGTGATCGGTAATCGGTGATCGGCCCCAAAAATGCTGATCGGAGCATCTCTAATCATTGCGCCGCTGCACTCATGGTACGGCAGCAAAGTTCCTTGATTATTACGCAGGAATGAGAGAATAGTTCCTAGCCATATCGGCCTACAAAATCGCAACTTTTCATTTTCTTAGAACACGATGTCACTAAAGAAGAGTCAAGTTTTAAATAGAAAAAAATATCGAAACTTTTTGAGCGAGATGCTAACGGTCTAATCAGATTCACATAATCCCGTAATAATTGTCACAATACCTGTGCTCTTCAATATATCAGGGCTCAATTTTTCTATTGGCCAGTCAGCCCGGTTCAGATTTTTACTTGCACTGTCAAAATGCACAAAAAGTTATCGTTTTCCTAGTTTTTGACCCATGTAACCTTGTAAACAGTGCTTTAAGATTTTTAGGTAGGATATATACAGAAATTGAATAAAGTTACTTCACAGTCTTCACTGCATAAATTATAAATTAAATCTAGATGAATCCTTATTAAAAGTAGCATTTACGGTAATTCCAATTGCATTTGAAGAAAAATACAGCAAGGTTTTTAAACTCGTTTTTAAAATGGAGAACAAAGAATGTGCATCACGTGTGTTTTGCTTTTAGATGTTTTTAATTAATTTATGAAGCCACTGTAAACTTTATCATTACAAATTATATTGTTTTATAAAACGGTTAGTTCCAGTCCTTGATTCTGATTGGTCAATAGCTGTGTTTTATTCACGATAACCAATGGTTCTGTGTATCACTGCACAACACCCTTAGCAACGTAAACATGTTTGTTCTCATTGATTTTGTTCATTGAAGCTTACTGTTTTATGTAGAGTAGAGTAATTGTATTATCTGCATTCAGATATAGCATTTTTCTTCAGGTCAGTCCTATGTTCATAGTAGAAAACCCATTTGAATGTCCGCAGCGATATTTTGTCTTTTTAGTTAATAGGCGCTAGTCAAAGCATTTGTCAGTAGCGTCTTGCTCCGTGTTCACAAGTTTCAATCCTTTCAATATAAAAATCTTCTCTTCTGACAGACTCACTCATAAAGACAGTCTTTGCCACCATCTAGAGGTGTAATAATGTAACTTCTGTTGCTGTTCACGGTTAGGGACTATTTTTTCCAGCGGAAGGAAGGCTTTTAGTGATTTTACTTCATGAAAGTTGCATTGATACATATTTTTTTTGGCTTTAATATTGGCATTGTGTGGTAACCGTTTTATAAAAGCAATAGGTAACTCATGGCTAGTGCAACAACGGCCTTCAGCCGTGACTTATTCACGATACAGCACAGCCTCTCGTACCTTATTGCTTACATATTACAATGCATTATATTTTGTGCAGGGAATTAGTTTATTTTGTTGTGGATTTTTTTATAGTCTGACAATGTCACTGCTTTAAATATTGTGGTATTCCAATACGTTACTCAAAGACACGCCCCCAACTCGTAAACATCGGGATTTAAAGAAAATACAGAGCTTCCCAATCGTTTGTGGTGGCGTTCATTTCGTAAATACGATCTTTTTGACATGACTTGAACGCAAAGGGGTTTGAGAGATTAATAATCAGTATCTAACCCGACGAAAATACATTTATTCAGTGTTATCCACATTATATATAATCTGCAACAGCATTGTGAACTTTTGTAAAGATACGTGGTCATTAACTTTTAAATGCATCATTATAAAAATTGTAAACACATGCAGAGAGTCCTCCAAACCAGTCTACGACTGGCAGGTCAACGTGCTACTACATTTCTCTCCGAAACGGTAGGAAAGTAAATTGGATTTGGAGGATGTAACTGTGACAAGATGATTGACAGGGCAGTTTAAAATGTGAAAGGATGCATGCAACCAAGCGACAGAGCTGTCAGTTAAAGACAGATATGACGAGGTAGCATGTGCCAAAGCTTGCCTACTGTTCTGCTACACACTCAAAATTCTTCACAAAAACAGTACTTTTAGGGCATAGTATAATAGGCAAATTGGGATGCAGCATGTATCTTGACCCAAGTCACTTGTTTTGTTTCTGAATGAATCTGTTTGAATAAATCGATTGAATGAACGATTCAGTGACCGACTCATAAAGACTTGTCGCCACCTACTGGCGTAACTATGCAACCAACAGAAAATGTCACTGAAAATCAACTGGGGGGAAAAAAACACTTTAAAGGGCACGCAGAATCACATCAATATTTCAAGCAATGTCTCTAACTCAGAATCATCCTGAACAACCATGAAATCCTCTCAGAGTGAGCAGATGGTCCTTCCTATATGCAACATCATCCACGTATTGACTGACAATTCAATCCAGATGAGACCACATTAGACCGCAAACTGACATCCATCACAAAGACTGAATCTTCCTCTTAGTGGTGCAATGATCTATATGATGGGTTCCTCACAAATCAATAATCTTGTTTCACAAATCCGTAGTATAGATTAATCTAAAATCCATCAAATACAACATTTTTGTAGCTATTGGAAAACATAAGTCTTGTAGACCACAAAGGTTAAACCACGCAGTTGAGATGTGACGAAAATCCACACATTTGCTTGTCTTTGTTCTCATTAGGGCACCTTGGCTCAGTCTGCACCCTCAAAGTGTATCTGTTTACCCATGGATCTCATTTGATCAGACATAAGGCAGTAATTGGATGAGGCTTGTGATCAGATGTTCTCTTGGGGAACTAATTCCACTCTTTCTGACCTGCCTAATCTTCTAAGACCAAGCTGGGGTTAATGGGCTGCTCTTCCCCCACCAACTGCTCAGGGGTGAGTAGATCCAGACTGCTGTATAGAAAACGTTAGGCGCGCTGTATTAGAGCTCTGCAGAAGGATGTGACAGTATAAGCTGCACAACACGATCCATGATAAAGTAATTTATGCATGAGCACTGGACCGCAAGTGAATAGAAGATACATTTTCATGATTAGCAGAGCAGGGGTCATGCGTAAATGGATATCATATAGCATCCCTTCTGACAAAAATCGTTAATCTGACTGTAATAGTTCCCATTTACTGGAATGTGTGTTTTTTCCCCCTCCGTTGGGAGGTAGCTAACAAAATATTATATTTTAACAGACAGCAACCACATTTGCTGCTGCCAGGGATACTTTAATGTTTTCTTCATATTCTCTTGTTCAAGGAGAGAGACTGGAAGTGTTAGCAATTTAGGAGTGGACTGGGCAATATTTCAACTGAATGCTCAATCATACAAATCATCAAAATGCATGTTGTTTTTTAATTCGTACTGTCCTGAATAAGATATTTTACATGTTTACATATAGTCCACAAGACAATAAAACAAAAATAAAAAGTATAAAAATGACCTTGTTCAAAAGTTTACACACCCTTGATTCTTAATACTGTGTGTCGTTCCCATAGACCTTTAAAAATATATGGAAGACGCGACTTCATTCGCTTCCACTGAAGAAAAGTGAAGGAGGTCTGAATATGGCGCTGACATCTTACACAGATTTGGGACCGAGTCTGCGCAGTAGAAAGCAAGAAGTAGAGCCGCGATATCAAAAGCCCGCCCACACTCTCGCATATGCAGAACAATTCTTTATGTTGGTGTGAAATAAACAGTTATGGAAATGTAGAAATTAAAGCTAAAGCTCCAATCTCCTCCCGAAAATACAGAAAAAGTCTGTTGGCGTCTCAGTGACGACTTCCCTCAGAGAGGCCGTCATGCACACCCTCTGTTTTTATAGCATCAAATAACAACTAAAACTAAACTTATTTAAAAAACGAACACTTGAAATGAAATCAGCGTGATAAAAACTGCATACAACGACAGACTATCTTTGGGAAAAAATTATATGAAGTGTAATTTGATTGTTTAGTTTGTCTCGCGTCCATTAGAATACACAGAGGGGCGGGGGTTATGAGCTATACTGGGACCAACCACCTGGGGGCAATCCAGACGCGTCGGCTTCAGTTTCTAACAGGAGTACTGCAGGCTTGGTCGTTTCCTGGATGATCCACGGATGTTTTTTTGTTTTGTGACGGTTGTTCATGAGTTCCTTGTTTGTCCTGAGCAGTTAAACTGACCAATGTTTTTCAGAAAAACCCTCCAGGTCCTGCAAATTCTTCAGTTTTCCAGTATCTTTTCCATATTTGAACCCTCTCCAGTAGTGACACGGAGGATTTTCCTGAAGAACGTTGGGCAGTTTAACTGCTCAGGACAAACAAGGGACTCAAGAACAACCTTCACAAAATAAAAAAAAACAGCCGTGGATCATCCAGGCAACGACACAGTATTGAGAATCAAGGGTGTGTAAACTTTTGAATGAGGTTTATTTGTATAAATTCAGCTATTTTTTGTCTTGTGAACAAATTATGTAAAATATCTTATTCACATTAACATTTTGCAGATTCTGCAAGGTGTATGTAAACTTTTGAGCATGACTGTTTTGTTTGCTATATTTAATGTGACATATATATATATATATATATATATATACACATACACACACTATATTTGTATACTATATAATTTTTAATTTTATTCACTTAAGAATATTTTAATTCCATCTCTGACAAAAATCGTTAATCAACGAAGCGACGACAATAGTTTTTGTGCGCAAAAAAAATCAAAATAACGACTTTATCCAACTTGTTCTTGTCTTCCGTGTGTGCCTCCACGACGCATGCGCGAGAATATGACGTAGCGCCGGCGTTCGGGAATCCATGAAATACACACTTTAGCCCCATTTTGAGAACTACGCCGAGATCTAAAGCACGATCAATGTAGAATTCAACAGCTTAGACACGCGTGTCTTCCTCTGCTTGTAAACAAATCGCTTCTGGGTCATGTGTCCGAACGCCGGATCTACGTCATATTCTCGCGCATGCGTCGTGGAGGCACACACGGAAGACAAGAACAAGTTGGATAAAGGTGTTTAGATTTTTTTTTGCGCACAAAAACTATTGTCGTCGCATCGTAAAATTATTGTAGAGCCACTGTGGTGAGATGGACTTTGTCACGACGTTTTAAGTGCCTTTTATGCGTCTTGGGAGTGTAAATGTACTGAATGCCAATGGAGGCCTGTCTGAAGCCTTTCTCAGCCATCAGCTTTACACTAAAATATCTTCATTTGTGTTCCGAATATGAACGGAGGTCTTACGGGTGTCGAACGACATGAGGGTGAGTAATTAATGACAGAATTTTCATTTTTGGGTGAACTAACCCTTTAACAGTGACAAAATGTTTACTGCACATGTAGGCATGAAGTGTCAGGATCCCAAAATTTACCCATTCTTCCTGCTGAAGCATCACGTCTTATTGCCTGTATCCACTTTTGTCTCCTTAAACGCTCGTTTTTTTGAGTCGACAGCTTATAAAAACATAGTTCTGTGTTTTTTTTAGCTTGTTTGCGGGACACCCTGTCACATATCAGCTTTTAGACATTGTTCTGTTGTTTGTTAGAAGTCAGAAATAACAGGGAGGCCGCTTCACGCAATACAAAGTCAATGGAGAGCGGATGTAGGCATGGCCTAAATCTCTAGTCTCTAGTTTTCAATTTTCATTCACTTCAGAAATGGAGGACAAACATGACGGAAACTGAAAAATGAGATATCGTCAGAATCGGCATAAACCAAGGAATGTTTTCAAAAGTTGTAAGCATTTTTGCACAAATTTCCGAAACATTTGATGGCGCTGTATTCAAACTTCTCAGGTACCTTCGGGAAATGCTGTTGGTGATCCACACCAAATGTTGTGCCAATATACAAATCGTTTAAAAGATATTGCAATTAATGACAAATTTCAAAATGGCAGATTTATGGTTCATCCGATCGGTATCCACGGATTTGGCGTGAAATAAGGAATCTGTAGTCAGCAAGATCATGATTGTTTAAGAAATACTGTAATAGAAAGAAACAGTGGTACAGTTTTCTTTTTCTTATTCAAGAGAGGGGACGGGTGCAAGCATTAACGTAGTTTTCCAGCAAATTTCCTTTCCATCTCAAAGATGATAGATATCTTTAAAAATCCGCCGCACAATGGTCACTGTGGAGCACGTTGGCAATCCAAAATGAACCACCTGCCTCCTCTCCGAGTCCCAACCCAACCCTGTAATTGTGCATTGATTTGACAGACAGCTACATTATGATCATATGAAACAGAGCTAATCATGCTTTCCTGCCTCTTTCATCTGCACCAGTGAGCTCCTTACATACCCAATTCAATGGCATTTCGCTTCTGCACCAAAGATGAGGAAAGGTCTTCTGTGACCCCTGTTCTTCAGGCCCGCTCGCATGCAAAGCAAGTTATACAAGAGTCTTAAAAGAGCCTTCCTTTCAGCAGGCGGCAGCAATCAAGGGCCCTCAGAAAGAAAAGCGATTCTAGGCATGAGCCTGTTCGTTATATTAAGCCCGTCTGTCTATTCTCCCCAGAAATTTGTAGGCAATTAATTAAATTCCCATGTCCGTGCCTGGCAGTCATTAGCCTAATATCGGCTTTCAGGGGAGCACCGAGGCGGCGGTCGCCGTGCCAGGTCACATCACGAGAGAAGGCGAAGCTCTGCTTCCCGTTCGCCCTCTACAGATCGCCTCTCCTCTTTTTATCGCCATTCATTTTCCATCAGCAATACGATGCCAGCATTATGCTTGACTGATGTGGAGAGACAGAGCAATTTCCTGAGACACTTAACACCAGGTCACAAGGGGTTGAAATACGATAGACAGACACGGCCATTCACAGGCTGCTACTCGAGATGATGCCAACCCAGATGTTATGTCAATGGGTGAGGAAAACACTTTCTCTGTGCTTCGATTTTCGAGGACGGCGAAATTGCGCCTCGAGTGCGCTTTCAATTTGCCCAAAGGAACGAGGTGAAAGCGAGACCTCGTTCGAGTAGATATTCAAACGCATTCATCGAACCGCCTCGCGGAGGAGACTAAATATGGAAATTAACTTTGACTGCCAGATGTTTCCTCTGTGTAATAGAAGTCATTACCATCACATTTAGTACTTCGTTTCCAAATCGCCTCGCATTACGCGGTGAAATGTATTCCTCCGCGAGCTCGGTAACAGTGCATTACGCGCAGATAATGATGACTTTGTTATCCTGTGGTCTGTGAGGTCCATTTCCCAGCTCGCCTAACTACAAATGTCAGCCCCGACAGGCAATTACAGGAGTCCGATTACTCTCTCCTCCGCTATCGCTCTCCAATCTCAGAGACCCTGGCGTGGTGAAGAGCAAAGGTAATTTTCCCCCGGGCCTGAAACAAGGCCATGAACTTGGCTATTAAAGGCCTAACAGGTTTTGTCCAGGCGGTCTGCTGGATGCTTGAGTGACACACAGTCGATATCCTCCGTCCTCTCGGGCCGTCTCAATTGTCAGCGAAAGTCTTAAGTTGGAAAATGCTGCACTCAAGCTGATGACATGTGAAAAAGATATGTTACACGCGCAAACATTTCATAAGAGCTGCATTAGCCGAAGCACTATAATAAAGTAAATAAATGTATGTTGCTGTTGTAGGTGTACTTGCGTTGCTCGGATAGACGATCTGATATCAAGCATTAGCTTCTTTTTTTTTCTCTTCTCTCCACCTAAACGGTGCAAGTTCTTCAGCGGCTTCAAAGCGCAACAGCGCCACCTGCTGGACACACGCAGCTAAGGTTATTATTTCATGATTACAGAGGATTTAGCATGGCAACCATATTTTCAGGCAGAATATATAAAAGAGTTACTACTTTACATCAGTGCTGTCAAACGTTTTAAATAAAAATTAAAATAAAATAACTTTTTATTCTGTTTGGGGGGTTGGTTTGTAAATATTTTGTTATTCCATTTCAGATACCTTTATCTAAAACATCTATTCTTCTATAAATGCAATACATAGTCTCTCGTTCACTGTTTTATTTCGGTTCTATGCTATGTATTATCCGCGAAGGTGACTAAACTATCACCTTAATACCCTTGTAAAAAAATCCTATTGGAATTTCAGGGTTTTTTTTTTTTTTTTTTTTAATACTTTATTTTAAAGGATTTTTCAAGTAAAAACACAGAACAAACAACACTGGCTCGGACTACAAAAAAAAAAAAAAAAAAAAAATCAGTATATACAAGTACATTAATAAAGCGCTGCACCACACACTAGGTACCCAGAAGGGATATGTAGTTTAGACCTTAGAGAAGTCCTTGGGGGTCGACTGAGCTGCTAACTTGTCCAAATGCCCGAGAAATGGACCCCAAACAGCAGAAAACTTTTCAATAGAGTCAGTTCTCAAAAGTTGAAGTCTTTCCATCTGTATGACAGAGATCATATCCATAATCCACATCTGGAAAGAAGGGGGTGAGGGTGACTTCCAGTTCTTAAGCACAAGTCTCTTAGCCACGACCATACCCAGCATTAAAGATTGTTTCAATGCACCTGAAAGGCAAGAGGGCCGCTGTGAGAGGCCAAAGATGGCAAGTTCAGCATCCGGTGGAAGAGGCTTATTGTAAGCCTTGGAGTACCAGTCAAAAATGCTTGACCGAAATCCAGACAATAAAGAGCAAAACCCAAAAAGCATGAGCAGCTGTATCCTCTGCCACCTTACACCTGTCACACATTGGTGAAACGGTGGGGAAAATTTTATGCAATTTAGCTTTGGTGTAATGTAAACGGTGAATAACTTTGTACTGGATCAATTGGTGTCTGCTATTAACTGAACAAGCATGTATCGTAGCCAGGCACCTGTCCCACGTGACGTCGGAGAGCTCAACTCCTAGGGAATTTCAGTTTATCCTGTAGGATCTTATCGGATTCTTAGAATCTTATTGGACATCGTTTTTTTTAATTTAATGGAATTTCACTTTGTACTGTGACATTTTTTATTATTACTTTTTATTATAATAAATTAATTATTAATGAATTAATTACTTTTTAGAGTAACTGTGTGTGTGTGTGCGTGTGTGTGTGTGTGTGTGTGTGTGTGTGTGTGTGTGTGAGTGAGAGTGAGAGAGAGACCCAATTGGTTCCCATTAAAATCCTGTAGAAATTATCCTACAGGATAGGATATTTATGTATTGTCTTATAATACAATTCCCACAGAATCCTATAGGAATCAGATAAGAATCTTATAGGACAAGACGCAAATATCCTAGAAGACAATTCCTAACAGAATCCTATAGGAACGGTTCCCAAAATATGATAGAAATTCTGAATGGAATCCTGTACAGGTTTCTTATTGGATTTTTAGACACGGGTACTTTCCACACACACTCTGAAAAATTCAGTGTTTCCACCACATCTCTAATGATGACATATTCTGATTAACAGCACCTGTGATGGACACTTTTGCAAGAATAACTATCTTTGAAAAAAGTTGTGATGGGACAGTCAAAACTGATATTTAAGGGTTAGTTCACCCAAAAATAAAAATTCTGTCATTAATACTCACCCTCATGTCGTTCCAAACCTTTGAGACCTTCGTTCATCCACGGGACACAAACAAATTAAGATATTTTTGATAAAATCCAAAAACCACGTCATTGCAACTTTCAAGGCCCAGAAAGGTAGTGAAGATATCGAAAAGATGTGACTACAATGGTTCAACCTTAAAGCAACACTATGTAGTTTTTCGACCTTAAAATAATGTCTCTAAAATTACTTCAGTGGTAGAACAACTAACCGGACGATTTGTACTGCCGCAGATCCCTCCTATAGCGCTAAAACCACTGTAAGTTTTGTGTTTGGGTCAGTACACACCTGTGTGACTCCTCATAGACATTACCAGATAGAAGTAGCTCCAGCTACGATGTTCTTCCACAAGACGCATGCAGTTTTGTTTAATAACCGCTAGAGCCCCAAAAGTTACCTAGTGTTGCTTTAATGTTATTAAGCGATGAGGATACTTTTTGTGCGCAAAATATAAATGAATATTTTTTCAACATTCTCCAATGCCATCAAGGTAGTAAACACAGTGCAGCGCGTCCAGGTTCTACATCAGAACGCTGTTCTCACAACTTCCGTATTCGGTCAGGACAACAGGTTAACAAATGGCGCAAGCAACGAGCAAGAGTTAGTGTTAGTGTAGCTTACCGGGCTGTCCTTATTGTTCCCAAAGCAAGCCATATCTGTTGCATTCCTTCCCTGTTGATGGTGAAGTTCGACGGATGTGGATTCTGGCTGACAGGTGTCATGAGAAATCGTGTCCGCTTAGGACCCAACGTGGTAATGCCTGATCAAAATGGGAGAAATAACCATAACATGCCTTACATATTGTAAATTATTTAAATTGATAAACTAAGTAATAATACCAATACAAAATCATAACATAGTAATGTACTTATAATGTAAATAATAAAGGATAAAAAACACTAATATACAGAACAGGTGCACAAAATAAATACAACTGGATTTTTTTATTCTTTATAAACATTAAAGCGGGGCTTTTAAAATGTCACCGGCGGGATGGAGGACCAAACTTACCTGCTTGTCCTACTCTCAGCCCAAAGCGGCATATGACCTATGCGACGCATCTCTGTTGGGAAATATAAAACGAATATTTTTTTAAACTAATAACTTATATTATCATTATTTTCTGATATCCATTGAAATGTTTTACATGCTGTAGTATTGTTTCACTGACGCAAATACTAAAATAAACATGCTTAAATGGATGTTTGAGACTCATTTTTATTTTTCACGTTCACAATGTATGCTATTTGATTTAATAATGAGGCTATGTATGTATATATATATGTGTGTGTGTGTGTGTGTGTGTGTGTGTGTGTGTGTGTGTGTGTGTGTGTGTGTGTGTGTGTGTGTGTGTGTGTGTGTGTACTCTAACATGATAAAATTAAGCAAATTCACTTTTGCTAAATATTTTGTTTTAAAATATACAACCGGATGATAATCAACATTATTTTTTATTATATTTGGTTTCATATCTATTCATATTCAGTGTTATGCCTCCAATAAAAATGTTGTAAACAT
The DNA here is from genome assembly GCF_949357685.1 of Gobio gobio. Lineage (NCBI taxonomy): Eukaryota > Metazoa > Chordata > Actinopteri > Cypriniformes > Gobionidae > Gobio > Gobio gobio. Next base: position 42,693,872 of record NC_137114.1, read on the forward strand.
ATATTATTATTGTCTTTTAAAATAAAAAATATATCTATAATTTATTTTTATTTTTTTTATATTATGTTGTATGTAAAAAAAAAAATAGAATTGTGCACACTGCGTAATGTTTAAACTATTTTGAGACTTTTGTAAATAGGCCTAATTGTTAATTTCCATCAAATGTAATATTTGGCAAATCCGTTAGCGAAGTTGTGTAGACCAGGGGCCTGTTTCAGAAAGGAGGTTCAACAAACTCTGAGTTTAAACCTGAACTCTGAGTTGACTTACTCTGAGATGGGAAACTCTGAGTTTTGGGTTTCAGAACAGCTGAATTGAGGTAGTTCAATCAACTCTGAGTAGACTGACTCTGAGTTAAGCTCATGCATTCCAACTATGAAAAGCCACGATCAATGGAGCTCCGAAATTACGATTCACCATGGCAACAGCACCCAACAAAAAGACGTTTGCATACTTCCGGGTCAATACACAAGTTTAATTCTTATTTATTTTAATTAAGTTTAATTTTCATGGTATCCAAAAGGCAAACAAAGAATGTGGCAGCAGCTAAAAAAAAAAAAAAAAAAAAAACATAATTCAATCAGGAAAAGCTTTAAGCATAAAATGTTCATGGGTGTAGGTTTAATGACTTTACAAACATTTGACATATTAAATAAATATCATTCAGTGTCCAATGTGCAGCAGCTTTTCCCACATAGACCCTTTTCACAGACTGTGATGACGTGTTTTAATGGTCATCAATATCGTAAATCCTGCAATGTTTTTTTTATTTATTTTTTATGTGTGTACATTTATAACACTAATACATTGTATTATATTACTTTTGCATCAAATTACAAAAATCAAGTTACCGCTGCTGTGAGAGTGTTTCTAATACAGCGTCTATGGGAGTGATAGTTAAAATTAACATCTTTCTCTCTTTTCACTGCAGTTATCAATCTCACTTTAATTTTTCCATCTTTTTGAAAGTTGTGAAATCACTATTGTGGAGTTTTTCTTTTGCTATTTGAGCAAATGGAGACACAAAAATATATATTTAATGTATTCTCTCATTCACCGCTATAAGAGTTAACCCAACTATGACGACTTCAGCTTCGGAAACCCAGAAATGTGAAAAGGGTCTATGCTCTTTTCACATAATGAAATGTTCTCTGATCCTACCTGTTACATTTATTAATCAGGGTAATGACATTATTGACTTCTACTCAGGCCAGCCAAACTCCAGCACCACTGACAGATGAAAAGGAGATGGAGGAAGAATATTAACACCCAACAGGAAAAAGAATAAAGTATTTGTAGGAAATAAAGATGACTATAAAAATGTAAATAAATGTATTTAACAGCTGTGGTGGTGGTTATGCCATATATCTCGTACTACCATCTGGCAGCATCCTTCCATTCCATACAGTAATCCGTTTTCAGAAAGTGTGATGATGGGTATATGAGTGTCATAAATGTGTCCAACCACTGGAAATCCTAAAGGAAATTCTAATTATTAGGTTACTTCTAGAGGATTATCAAGTGAACGTCAGGATCTTGTATAAAACATGCCATTTTTGTCACTTTGACAGTGTCCTCATGTGCTTTTCTTACTTTGTATTTTTGTCAAGTGGCAGAAAATTTAATTTGTTTTAAGTAAACTTTGCTTACTTTAGATTTAGATTAAATTTATAATTTTTTTTATATTTATACTTGAAATATGACCAAAATACTCAGTAAGAAAAGCATTTGTGGCGTTTGAATGAATGAATAAAGTATTTAAACACTGCTGGTGCTTTAAAAAGGGGGAGGAGAACGAAAGAAACTCTGGGTTTACCAAAGAAAACCTGCCTCTGACCAGGTTAGGTTCACAGAGTAAGTCACCCTGGTAACTGACTCTGAGTATAAGTTACCTCTCTTTCAGAAACGGGCTTGGCTTACCCTGCTTTCTCGGGTTTGACATACCTCCCATTCTGAAACAGAAAACCCAGAGTTTCCCTTATTTCAGGGTTAACCTACTCAGAGTTTTCACTTAACCTCCTTTCTGAAACGGGCCCCAGGGGTTTTCAAACTTTATGATGCCAAGGACCCCTTAATATGATGAAGCTTATTTGAGGGACCTCCTTCCTAAAATCCATCTATATATTTGTATGTATGGAAAAACATTTAAACTGTTAGATAAATAGTAAGTGTGACATTATAAATGCAACATATTGTTTCCAAAATTAAATTGGCTATACTTAATGTTGGATATATAAACCTGAACAAACATTTTCAATTAAAAATTATTTGTATAATCAACTTTCACAATAAATGTAAGCAGCTCATGTACTGCGTTAAGAAAACTGCCTTACATTCCCAGTGAGCAAGAAAAAGGGGATTATATTGAGAAAAACTCACCCAGTTTGAAAACCGTATTTGGTCAATCACTATTTGGCCCATAGTGAGCCGGCGTTCTGATGTAGAAACCTTTAATGATTTTCACATGGGTTACCATTATTTTATGCTTTTGGTTCTAGTTTTTCAAATATTTTGCGATATATTTCTAGTGTTTTATGCTTTTAAGAACTGGAAGACTTAGTTAAAGGGCAAAGTGAAAAATCTGTGAAATCTATACACAAACAAACAATAAATAAATCATGAGGCATTAACATTTTCCAGTTTTAATGTCACCTTAATGCATTAAAAAGAAAAACAGATAAAATCTGTTAGTTTTATTAAAAGCCAAACCCTGGGAAATACAAGTGCCTGAAGTTGAATAAACACACATATATAATTCATTTAATGCCTGTAATGTTATGCATATCTCAGTGCCTTCACATCTTTCAACTACGCAATTTTCAGGACAGAATGCAGAACAATGTTTTGACACTACAGAGGGAAATATTTTATCTGCAGCAGCAGCAGCAGCAGCAGCAGCAAAAATGCCTGGTACATGAAACTCAGAGAGACGGGCGAGAGAGAAAAAAAAAATCATAATAATGCCCCAGGAGTCATAATCATCATGCCCAGAATAGTGTTGATAATATAGAGAGGAGTGATGCAGTGCTCAGGATGTCAGTGAAGAGCTACAGTGCTATTAGCAACACGTACACTCAAACCTCAGCCTCTGGTTCAGCTCCATCAGGAAACAAGCGCATATGCACAGCCAGTCGCCTGGACACGCCTGATGAGAATAGCACCATGTCATTTCACAGGGATTTGAGCAGAATAAATACACCGCGATTTCTCCCTCGAGGGCTTATCATACCTGGAGAGTATGATGAAACCTCCTGCAATATGGCGTCTCATATTTCCCTCCCCTAGAAACCCAGGATATTTGTTCAAAATCGAGCAGGATGTGCAATGACGACCACAGGTTTCAGGTTTTACACACTTTATTCCTAAAACATTGGCTGCACCATCCATAGCGGCACACGATTGTATGTACACATTTATATACACGCGCACAATTCTCTAAATCTGTGATATAAAATATATAATCCGACAATGTACCTCTTGTCCTCTTATTTGAACACATTAAATTGCTGTACAGGAATTCTGTAGCTACAGCCTATCTTAAAGTCCCCACCACACAAAGGTAAGAACGTGAGCTCCTGCATACTTCATCTGTACACTGTGACAGTAAAAATCGTGGAGAAAATATTTCTCTAAATATTCCTCTAAAAGCAACCTACAGCAAATTCACTTGTCGGTTCTGTAATTAAGACAATTACATATATGACAAACCATTTTCATTTAATTTAGGAAGGCAATATGCATCCTCCTGTGTTTATATAATATAAAAGATTAAGAAATTACACATTTAAAAACATACAATAAATAAGATATATGCAGGCATTTCAACTGGATAAAACCGGACCCGAACTGCACTTTCAGGCCTTTATATCAGTTCATTGAGATGGTCTAAGTTTCTTTCCCTCCAAGTTGTTGAGATGGACACTTGGCATTAACTGGGCGTAACGTAAGTGCACTGTCTGATTGCACTTGGTTTGTCCAGCCGTGTCCACGGCGGCAGTGCAGTGATGCGGTGTCTCTGCAGGGTCTGTTGTGAGAAATCGTGGCAACAGCTGTGCAGAACCCCTCGTCTGTTAGAGCATGTTCATGATGAAGTTGTACATTTGGTTGAGCACAACAAAGTGCACGGGCAGACAAGAGCGCCGGTCCTGAGTCGCTGGGTCACAGGTCAGCCACGAGAGGGCGTTGTACTGCTCCAGCACAAATCTGCAAACACAACAAATGTGTGACCGATACAAACAAAGGAGGATATTGATTGCAGTGCCGTGGCAAGGTACGCGTTTACTATTAAGCTAACTTTTGAGGTTTAAGCATTTAGTTTGGTTTCAAACCCTTAAAGGGATAGTTGACCCGAAAATTAAACTTACCCTTTAGTGATCCTAGGTGTACATGACATTCTTCTTTCAGACGCAATCAGAGATATACTGAATAATGTCCTGTCTCTTCCAAGCTTTATAATGGGAGTGAAAAGAGGACGAGATTTTGAAGCCAAAAATCATAAAAGTAATCCATAGGACTCCAGGGGGTTAATAAAGGCCTTCTGAAGCGAAGCAATGTTTTTTTTTTTTTTTAAGAAAAAACTTTATAAAGGAGAATATCTATCTTCCGACAGACACCTCGATTTACGGCGAAAGAGTAACCCCTGACCTGACGCCTTGATGTCCTGTATTATACAGAAGGCCTTCATTAATCTCCTGGAGTCGTGTGGATTACTTTAATGATGGATGGATGCACTTTTTTGGACTTCAAAATCAGGACCGCCATTCACTGCCATTATAAAGCTTGGAAGTCAATGCTCGTCTGATAGAAGAATGACATGTACACCTGAGTAAATCATGGGCTAATTTTCATTTTTGGGTGAACTATCCCTTTTAAGACACTTTCGTTCATCTTTGAAAAAATAAAAGAGATTTTAATGAAACCTGAGAGATTTCGGTCCCTCGATTTACAGTCCATTACACCAAAACTTTGACTTTTCAAAATGTTCATGAAGAGATCATAAAAGAAATCCATATGAATCCAAATGTTCTCAAGAGACGCAATCGCTTTTTTTTATGATGAACTGATTTAATTTCAAGCATTTATTCACAAACCATGTTCAGCTTACATACATTGAGCTTTCGTTTACCAAATTTGATGTTTTCCATGTACAAACATTGATCGATATCTATATGTGAATAAAAGCCGCAATTAAATCTGTTCGTCATTAAAAGCAGTGGTCCAGATGGGGACAAATAATCAAATAAATTAAATAAATAATCTTAATTAAAATGCTAAACAAAAAACCTAAAGATGTACAACATTAATCAGACATATTTAAAAAAAAAAAAAGTGAATTTATTAACTACCAGAGTTAAATATCAGCTTAGATAAGAGGGCCTTCGTATCTTGTTTTGGACAAGAGGTTAGAAAACCACTGTTATAAAGCGACCGTGTCTCTTCAGAAGATTTGGATTAACTGCTTGATTCATATGAATTTCTTTTAAAATGTCTTTCTGAAATATTTTTGAGTACCATCAGTGTGACGGGACGGGACACGGGTTTGGCGGGAGGGGTTTCTGCCCAAATTGGTTGAGCAGAATTCTAGGGTTTTTTTATGTTTTTCCCCTCTACATGACGTTAACAGTCTGCAAGACACACACACACTTCTAGTTTTGACTGTTAAAGTTTTTTGAATGACCCAATTAAAATGTTTTACTTGCACTGGGCTATATTATAATATATAGTGAACGTCAAAAGTTTCAATACTCCTGCTCAAACCAAATTTTTTATTGAAGTGTTTACATTAGGGATGTTGTTAAAACAGAGGTTTAGTAATGAAGGATGGATGATAATAATAAATGCTTTCTGACATTTTTTACAGAGAAAAAAACAAAACAAGCAAGAACAAAATTGAAACCTAGCATGCCAATTTTCATTTTACAATTATCTTCTTACGGTGCGCGTGCACATTTGTGTTACGTGAGAGAGCGCAGCACTGAGACAACGGAACTTTTAAATCCACAAGTAATTAACACACTAGTTTTCATAGGAAATAAATAATAGGTGTCGAAATGCATACGCAACGTACAGGTTGGCAGGTCTTGGACTGGCAAATCTTTCAGGTTTCATTAAAAGTCTTCATTGGTTTCGAAGATAAAGTCTTGTGTGCTTGGAATGACATGAGGGTGAGTAAATGACAGCTATGGGTGAATTAAAATGAATCCCTTTAAATAAATCATGTCATTAAATATATTTAATACAGGTAAAATAGAGCGTCAGGAGCGAGTGATTTCAATGTTAAGTCAATTAAAAGACACTTTTAAAGGTCCTGTGGCGCGATGGACGCAATCCAGCCTCATTCGCACGTGCAGTTAGTGCGAATGACACGAATTTGATGCGAATTGAGCGTCTTGCGTGATACACGCAAGTGGTGCTTTTTGTGCATTCACCAGTTTGAAGCGAATTCGCGTCTGACGCCCGAGTTGAAAATGTTGAACTTTGCAGTCAATTCGCGCAGCGTTAACCAATCAGGAGCTGCTTTCACATGGTAAAGTGACGTGATGAGAAACCCTGCATAATTTAAAAATACTACTGTGTCACAAAAGGTAGTTTTAAGACTTTTTCAGGTGAGAATGTAGTTGTTTAAAGCTCAATTCTGTGGTTTATTTATAAAGAGAGCGCCTATTTAAAAAAAATGATCTTGCGTTTTTGGGATCCAGGCGATCACCGGGCACTCAGCGCTCATTAACCCCACGAGAGCAGTCTTTCCTCGGCCAGTCCTTCTGACGTTTGCCGCTCGCTAAGATGTCTTTGTAGTGGTTAAACATGAGACAGAATTCGTCTTGTGTAGATCTAACGGGCCACCTTTGGTGTCATGAATCTATAATTTGTTGTCTGCCAAATCGTTTTGACTGAGGGCAAAGAGAAGTTTCATAACTTTATTTTTTAGGATATTTAAATATACATGCAGTGAAGATGAGGTAGATAGTGCGTTGCCTGGACCACATTTGTGTGGCTATTAATGTTGAATATATCTTTAGTGAAAATGAAAAGAGGCAGAGTGGTGTTTTATGACATATTTCTCTATTTCGCTTCAAATGCTCGATTTATACGCACGTCCAATTAGCTGTGGACACGCAAATGGATTCAAAATGTTTGAACGTCCAACTAGACGCGGTAGACACGATTTTGAACGCAGCATAAGTCTTTTCTCAACAATGGTCTGCAAGATGGAGAAAGCCAATTTATTTATAAATCAAGTCCAGTCTGGGATGTTTCATAATAAGCTGCCCTCCTGGTATGAAATCGAACCAGTGAAAACCCACCCGTGTTCATTTTATAAATGTAAAGAAATATATAAGAGGCATGGTGATATAGACAAGAGTGGCTGATACCTGAGCACATCTGAGGTATGGCTGGAGTCCAGAGGGTGGGAGTGTTTACTGTGCAGCAATTCATCTGACTGCACTGACGAAACATTAAGGTGCAGAGAAGCCTGACAGGAAGACAGGAACATTCATTATATGACACCTATGCAGCTCTGCTAAATAGATAAGATTATGAAACGTGTTTTGGACAATAAAGCTGTAATGAATCTGTGTTTGCTGAAAAGCTCACCTTCAGGAAGAGAGGACATTGGTTCTTTGCCTGTGGGCAGGAGGACCAGAACCAGTCAGGCAGTGGACCCGCTTTAGCCGTGGACACAAAGTAGCCCAGAGCCATGGGTTGCTGGAGGATGTTGGGAGATTCGTCGTGAGACTCCATCCTGTCTGTGCTCTGGCCCTGAGGATGGGAAAGAGAAAGTTAGAGGGTGATTTCAGAGGTCTATAAAGCACTGAGAAATTACTTCAGTCACTTAAGGCCCGGGTATGCTCCATTTTACGCCCTACGCTCCGTCTCACGCATAGTTGAGTGCACGAGCCTTTCAAAGTAGACGTTGTTTTCAAGCGTTCAAGTCAATCGCACATGCACAGCTGTACGTGCAGCATCCGCACGGACACAAATTGAATTTTTAAAAAAAAAATTAGCTAGAACTGCAGAATTAATCGTTAAAAGATTGCGATCTTGCGATTCTGCCATGTCTTTTATGCCTGTTTGACATGCGTCAGTGGAATGTGAACAGCGGGTGTCCACTGGCGAGAAGAATCGCAATCTCCATTTTACACACACAAAAAAAATTGTGATTCTCAATTTAACCAAAATTGTGCAGCTCTACTTTGGGCTTTACAAAACTAAAGTGAAAAGTATGGATAAAATTCAAAATGATTTCTCATTGTTCCCAAACTAAGATTCTGATTAGGGCTGTAACGATTCCTCAAATAAATTCGAGTAATTGATTTAAAAAAAAATCCTCGATTGCAATTTACCCGTGTTGCGTAACCGGCAAAATACCGGAAGTGGCACAGTCCACGAATGAAAATCCATGAACCGCATTATTAGGCTGTTTTCTAAGGCAGCGCGGTATATTAAAAACTTTTAAAACCATACTATAGCATGGTGCTGTTGTGAATCCACAAAGACTGGGATTCAATTAAATTAATATATGCCCTGCGGGTTTAATATTCGGTTATGTGCCTCTCAGACCGGCTCCATTCTCCTCCACATTAACTGTTATCATTCACATGCATGGAGCATATGCTGTGAGTTTGGGTTGCTTATAACGTTCGTCTGGGAACACAGTGTATGCATTTCCTCATATTTGTAAGGTAAATAATTTATAAACCTACGCCAACACACGAGAATACATCATTATGTTTCTAAATATAGAAACTGTTCATCGCGATTTCAAAATAAAAGTCTAAAAACTCGCTCTGAGTTTGCATGTTTTGGTTGTCCACATATTCTTGTTCAAGAAATTACAAGGGCTGTAGTATTTCTATTGTAAAGAAGTTGCCAGATATTAAATATTAAGTGAACATTTGAATTAAATGACGTTTGGCCTATATTGAACAAGGACTTGATCTGCTGTAAAGTGGGACAACAACAACAATCACCAGCCCGTTTGCGCCCTCTGCAGGCATTTGTTATAATCCATAATGTACATAAGATGTACATGATTGTTTATAATGCATGTTATATTATGTATTTTAACTGTGTTGTTCTATAAAACCATAAGATTATTTGCTTTTAAAACTTAATTTGAACCTAATATTATTGCCTCGTTGTTATAATATGTATTTTGCAGTCATTTTAATGGCTAATGTTTGCTTGGGTCTATTTGTATTACCACAAAAAATATCAGATTACTTGATTAATCGTCAGAATAATCGATAGATTACTCGATTACCAAAATAATCGTTAGTGACAGCCCCAATTCTGATAGTTACAAGATAGACAACCGTTCAAAATGTAGGGGTCAGGAAGATTTATATGTTAAAAAAGACTGTTGTTACAAAATATTTCTATTTCAAATAAATGCTGATATTTTGAATTTTCTATTCAAAGAATCATGAAAAAAATTATTAATATAAAATTTCAACATATTGATAAAATAAGATATTATTAAGAAATGTTTCTTGAGCACCAGGTCAACATAATATAATGATTTCTGAAGGATCATGTGACACTGAAGACTGGAGTAATGATGCTGAAAATTCAGCTTTGACATCACAGGAATAAATTACATTTTAAGATCCAAGTGTTTTTTAAAAATCAAATTTCTAGTTCATCATAGGAAAACATTAAAAGAAAATCTCACGACCCCAACATTTTGAACATTAGTGTATGTTCTTCAAAAGGACTAACAAGTTTACCTTGCTGCCGTCTCCGCCGTGGTGGTAATGTGAGCCTGGCGACTGTACTGGGGAGGTGGTGGGGGAGTTGGGTATTATGTTAATGAGATCAGGGTCAACCAAATCATTCTCTGACAGCAAGTCCAAGATCACATCCATGCCACCCATTCCATCTGTGACATCTGCAAACACAACGACAACTAATATTAGTCTGCTATCAACACAACAATAAAGTAGAAGAGCTTGACAGGGTGGAGGTCAAAGTGTCTGACCGTTGATGGGATTGAAGGCCTGGAGGCCGGCAGAAGTGGGGAACACGAGGATGTGAGTGCAGGAGGTGTCCTGAGGAGTGTTTAACTGGGACGTCTGCATGTTCAGGGTCGTGCTGCGGCCGAACACGGAGCCCGTGGACACGGAGTCTATGGAGAGATGGAGAAGGAAGGGAAATCATGACTAGGTTCTGAACTGAAACATTTAAAAAGTTTCTGAAGGTTTCTAAAGTACAGCACAACTCGGAACAACCGCTCTGTGTGAAAGCTTCACATTAATTACCTGGCATGATGACAAAGGAAGCCTGTGGCTCCATGGCAACTAGACAGGTACTGAGGATGCTGGGACTGTCCGCAGCAGAGATGCCGCACATCCTGCACATTTCCTTCAGCCGTCTGCCGAGAGACTGCAAGTTTCGCCTACTCAACAAAATACTCCAATCTGATTGGAACAAAAAAAAGGAGTCAGATCAACAGTAAAGGGCACATAATGCCAAACACTTGTATAAATGATATAAACACTTATTATTGAATAATTGCTTACCACGCAACTCCCCGTGACCTATCCTTCCAAGCCTGCCAATCACAATGCGCCAAGGAAGTGAAGTCATCTGTACAAGACCTAGGCACCATTCCCAAAGCTTCTGAATGCCCTGTCGTCGTGCAGAGCCCTTTTTCCTCCGAGCTCTGAGTGAAAACACACAAACAACCCAGTCACACACAGAGGCCTGGGCTTGAAGAAATTACGCCAATCAAAGACCAGCTCTTGAGTGCTCACCGGTTGGGTACGTCGATGCTGATGATGCAGGTTTCCAGCAGCTCTCCGTACTGGTCAGTGCACGAGGCCAGGAGCCACCTCTGGTCATGTGACAGGCAGTAGGCCACAAACAGCACGTTGTATTTCTGCGAAGCCTCTCCAAAAGTCTCCCCCAGCTCTGTCTGTTTGTCCTTCACCGGTGCCAGGATGAACGGCGGTGCGTAGAGATGTAAACACTCTGGTCTCTGAGGGTGGCAAGGACCAAGATGTCAATATTATTATTTATTACAAAGCTCTTTTAGAAAGCTCTTTGTATGATTTGAATGAAAATGGTATCTCAGGTGGTCTTCAATTTTTTGAATGCCACAGACCCCAAAATAAAAGCTCCCATTTTAAAATATAAAAGTTATTTATTTGAATGCATAATGATGGATTTATACTATGAAACAATTAAATGTATAAAATATCTAAAATACTACCATTTAATAATTTCTATAAAGTTGACGATTTAATTTTTACAAAGTAGAATGAAATATAAATATAAAATTTGGTAAATTTGTATTTAAATTTATTTAAATTGGCAACAACAACAACAAAAAGAATACATTTATTGTCATTAATAGCTAAAGTTTTTCCTCTAAACTATTCCACAGAATTGAAAGAATGAATAATAAAAAAATTAAATGAATATCAAATTTGGTAAATTTGCAAATAAAATCTATTCAAATAAATAAACCTCTTGTTATTAAATATTTAAAAACTATATAATTATGTTGTTACTTTTCAACAGATATTCTAGCACAACCTTGCGGACCCCGATTTGAAAACCCCTTGCCCAATATATTGTTATTTGTTATATTATGATTAGTGCTGTCAATTTATAAAAAAAAAAAAAAATTTAATTAATAGCGAATTTTTTTCTGCACTTAATCACGATAAAAAACATTGGAGATTTAAATTTTTATATTTTAACAGTTACTCTCCAAATTAATGTAGAAATAACTTAAAAACAGTATTTCAAATATTTGTTTATATATCTTTATATTTTATATTATTATTTATATATCTTTTATATTTGTTGTATATCTTTTTTATGAATGAAGGCCAGTATCACTGATACTAATACTGATACTGATGTCTCTAAACGTTAAATGATAGACATTCAACATTACAGTATAACTGAAAGCTATCAAATTTCAACATTTATTAGGCTTTAAAAAAATAATTTAAGTGAGCTTAAAACAATCTTTACATAAACTCATTATAATAAATGTCACATAAGTCCTTCCTGTCTAACAGGTAGGAAATACAGAAATTGAAGTTATCAAACAGTCTGCACTGCTTAAATAATAAATTAAATATAGATTTAAAGCTACAATTTTCTCTGTTATCTATCCTCTATTACCTACCTCTCTATTATTTGATTAACATTAATGACAGACATGGTTTATTAGTTTACTGTCACTTTAAGATCTGCCGCTGCTGAACATGATGCGGATCTGACGCGCTGTGACGCACATCTAATTTTCTCCCAACTCTTTAAGTTTATTTAAAACGTTATTTAACAAATTTCAGACTGCTCTTATGAGAATACTCGACAAAACAAAAAAGTTCTGTTCAAGCGCAAAAGCGAAGTAGATTCTGGTGCGCTGTCGGTTCTCACAAATGGTTTAAAAGCATTTGCGTGAATAAGAGCGTGATCATATAATGTAACGCTAGCCAAACGATGACAGAAAAAAACGGCTGCTGCGTTAATTGTGTTAAATATTTTTTACGCGCTAAACTGAAAAAATTAATTATGACGATAATTATTGATATTATTAGGTGTACCTCTTTGCTCTGTAGTGCAGTGTCAATGGCCAGGCCGGGGCCGAAGCCGGTTAGCGTTTTGACATTAGTGGACGTTGGCAGACGCCGTCTGCACTGTGTGTAAACTGAGAAAGCCAGAGACTTCAGGTGCTGTGCATATATATGGCGCTCCTCACTCCAGACCGGCTGCAGCAAGTACTGGCTGGGTATAATCTGGTAGAAGAAAACACAGGATGTAAAGATCTAAGCAAAGTGACACAATACGATCAGAAAGCTCAGATCAGATGCATTCTTACTTGGACATATACAGCATTCCTGATGTGAGGAGGAAGAAACTGAAGCATCTCTAGATAACAGCGGAGAAGACCCATCGTCCACACGCTGGAATTGCCGCCTTGGCCTGTCTCCTCATAGCTGAAGGGGTTCACTATGTAGATCACTATAGAGGGAGGATATGTGACGGCATGGGAGTCTCCGTCAGTCGGCACCCCCACCTTCTCTCTCTCCATCGTGCTGTGACACAGATAAATCACGGATCAGAGCACACATCTGAGAGAATCAGTAAGATTTAGAGTGTGTGGATATGAAAAGCAGTACCTCTCTGCGGGCTCAGACTGAACCTGAGGTTGGCTGGTGGCCGATGTGCCATCCCCAGGTGTCCCTGCACTCTGGCCACCGCTCGGCTGACTGGACTGCAAGCCCTGAGCCCCAAAGGAAGGCAGGGAATTGGGCTTGGAAGACGGCAAGGTACCTATGCCCTGAGAGGTGTTGGCTGTGGTGGTGGTGGTGGTGGCGGCGGTGGTGGCGGCGGTTGTGGTGTTAGTGTTGGAGGTGCTGTTGGTGGTGGGAGTGGTGTTCTGAGCGGCTGTGATGGGGCTGCTGGAGCTGGAAGTTTGTGAAGAGCTGGTAGGGTTTCGTTGGGAAAGCAGTGAGCTGTCCAAAGACTGGGATGCCAGACAGGTCACTGAAGAAATAAGAAATAGTATCAGATATATACACAGGATATATATTATTCCTCATAACATCAAACAGCTTTCAATTTGCTTCTGCACATACCCAAGTCGTGTCGGCACACTTGTGCGTAAAGTCTGAGCTTGTTGAAAGCCTCGCTGCTGCTGTTGATGGTTTTCGGGAGCCAGTCAGTGAGAGTCTGATCTGTGAAAGGCTGGGATCCAGTATCACTCACAGTCACAATTCCATCAGCGTGAGACTTGGCGATGGGCCTGTGCTGACCGAGCCGACAAGACTGCCAAACAATAAGAAATCAATCAAGTCAGATTTATTTCACAACACATGTTGTTTCAAAGCAGATTTACAGAAAATCATGATGTTCATAAACATTTATAATATGTTAATATCTTCATAGTCACATTTATGAGATTAGTGATGGGTTAGTAATACTTTGTGACAATACAAGCAATCAAGTTTGTACAATTATTATATATATATATATGGAATATATGGAAGCTGTGCTTGTGTACTCGTGCTCATACTCATTAAAATGTCGTTTATTGTTGTATAATTGTTACACCTTTGATTGTGGACTCCAACTATTTTTCTCTCGCTTTTATTTTAGTTATTTATTTTGTACATTGTCATTATTTAACTATTGCACAATTGCACAATTGCATCTATAATTATTATTATCCATTTTAACTATCTTTTGTACTATTAATGTTTAATTAAAATCATCTACGGCAGTTTGTTCTGGGTTGGTTGGGGAGGGATTGAAAATGTAAAAAACTAAATACTTTCTCTGTACAAACAATAGCATCTGTCTTTGGAATAAAAAATAAAGAGGAAAAAAAATGTAGATACCAAAAACTAATACCACGCATTGTATGTGCAATGTTTGTGTCCAGACTGACAACACTGACAAAAGAGAATATATTAGGGACAAAATAGAAGGCGGTCTATGAGGTAGTAGACAGGTGAGCAACTGTTTGGATACATTCATCGAAAGAAAACTAATCATTGTTATACAGCTCAACACAGTTAGTCTTATTGTTTAAATTTAATCACAAGTACCATGTTTTACCATGACTAATATCGATCTAGCTCACTGCAGTGTGAACAAGTGTCTCATAGTAGCATTATAACATAACTTCCAACACACTCATATGTATCTAATATGACAAAACAGCGCTGCGTTACCCCACATACACACGAGCGGAAGAAGCGGAAGCGTCTGTGGCATAATAAAAGCTCAGCGAAATCAAGGCGTCATCATGATACACTTTTGTTTTGAATAAGCGACCTCTAGCGGCAAAAATTACATTGTGGCTTTAAGCATGAAAATAACTGAAGGTAATATATATTTGCAAAACAAATAGCCAACAAACACTGTATGAAGAGCGAAAATACAGGTATCGGTATCAGCAAGTATCGGTATCGGACTCGTTCTGGAAAAAGTGATATCGGTGCATCCCTTATTAATTTGTTAATCACTTGAATTATTAATTTGTTATGTGGTAATATTGAGAATTATGAAACCTGTGATGTTTTGTTCAATTTAATTAGCATATTCTAACCTCATATACTGCTGTCAAGTCTCTGAAGAACGTCTTGGCTCCATTAAGCAGAGTTTCGTTGTCGGGACACACCACCAAGTATCCTATGTCCCTCTGGGAGCTGTACGGGTCCAGCAGAAGCTTCTCCCAGTATGGCAGAGCGAAAGGAGACAGCACCACAAAGTCATACTCGTTACCCACCAGTAAGGTGGGGATGGGGAGGGGCTCTGGAGATTCATCCGTGCCTGAGAGAAAAGAGTAGCGTTAATACACCTATATAATTTATAAACTATGCAGAGGATGGTGTCTGTTGAGTTAGGCCTACCGTACGATCCCCTGCCAGCCATCTTGTGGAACTGCTGCCAGGTGAGGGGGCCCTGGACCCCCCAAGAGCGCACAGACCTCTTCTTCTGAATGGTGTCCTGCAGGACAGGCTGAAGTGACAGCAGCATCCTGAGCACATCCTGGGAGAACAGCATGCTCATATCGAAAGCTGCAAGGACACAGAGAGAAAAATCGGATTTAATTCTAAACACATTTAGTTTGAGAAAACCGTTTTATAGGTTACTGGCAGAATTTGCTAGAGGTCTGCATGGGGATTAAAGCCACCATGAAATGACAATTTACACTTAAATCCCACCCCTTTCCTACATTTAACCTTATGCTGTGTTCACACCAAACGCGAATAGAGCGTCTGGCGCAAGTGATTTCAATGTTAAGTCAATGGAAAGGCGCGTTGACGTGCGTCTGTGGGTCCCGCGGTGCGAATGACGCGGATTAGACGCGAATTGAGCGTCTTGCGCGATACACGCGAGTGGTGCTTTTGTGCATTCACACGTTTGAAGCGAATTCGCATCTGACGCTCAAGTTGAAAAATTGGAACTTTGGTGTCAATTCGCGCCGCGTTAACCAATCAGGAGCCTGCTCGCTGCGGTCACGTGGTAAAGTGACATGTTGATCAACCCTGCATAATTTAAAAATACTACTATTGTGTGTCACAAAATGTAGTTTTAAGACTTTTTCAGGTGAGAATGTAGTTGTTTAAAGCTCAAATCAGTGGTTTATTTATAAAGAGAGCGCCTATTTAAAAAAATTATCTTGTGTTTTTGGAGTTGTGAGATCCAGGTGATCACCGGGCAATCACCGTTCATAACTCCGACTAGAGCAGCCCTTCCTCAGCTAGTCCTTCTGACGTTTGCCGCTGGCTCTGTAGTAGTGATGTCCTGTAGTGGTGCATCTTGTGTAGATCTAACGGGCGATCTTTGGTGTCATGAATCTATACTTTGTTTTCTGCCAAATCGTTTTGACTGAGGGCAAAGAGAAATTTCATAACTTTATTTTTTAAGGATATTTAAATATACATGCAGTGAAGATAATGTAGGAGTTGCCTGGACCACAGTTCTGTGGCTATTAATGTTTAATATATATTTTTAATGAAAATGAAAAGAGGCAGAGTGGTGTTTTATAACATATTTCTCCTGGAGTGCCTTGAACATGCGTCAATTTCGCTTCCAGCGCTCGATTTCTACGCGCGAATGCATTCAAAATGTTTGCGCATGAAACTAGACACGGTAGACGCGATTTTGACACTATTCGCGTTTGGTGTGAACGCAGCATTGAGCTCGCATTCAGATCCGTCTCCATTCAATCAACAACCGATGAATAGAAATAAGTCCCATCCTACATTTGTTTCTTTTTTGATAACTCTGTCTGATGCACCCACTGCTAGCCTAGCTTAGCACAAAGACTGGAGGTAAACGGCTGCCGTACCATGGGTGCAGCGGCGCAATGATATTATGCAGCGCCTGAAAATAGGCTAACTTCCATCAACATAACCAACGTGACAACCTGCTTGCACTGGGGTATACGATGAATAAGCTAAAGTCCCAAAAAATTGGCGTGTTCCTTAAAGACCGCTCTTATGAGAATACTCAACAAAACTGGCATTTTGGCATAATTGTGTGCGCTATTGTTTGTTCAAGCACGAAAGAGAACTCGATTCTCTTTTATCTTGTCGCGCTTGAATGTTTTAAAAGCATTTGCATGAATAAGAGAGTGATCGTATAATGTAACGCTAGCCAAAGGATACAAAATTAATCACATGCATTAACGAGCTAATTTTAACAGGACTAACTGAAATACTTTTCAGTCATTTCGAGGCCTCCTAGTGAGCCCCAGTCCCCTGGTTGAGAACCACAGCTCTAAAACTTGCACTAAAGGAGTAGTGTAAAAATAAGAAGAATCAACAAGTTTGTCAACATCACCACAAGAGGAAGTCTCACCATTGCGTTTGGCCCAGTGGTGTAAAGAGGAACTTTTGACTAGCGTCTCATCGACTTTTCCTCCAGACATGTTGTCCATGAACTGTCTGCCGTGCTCCAGAGCCAAGTAGCAGTCACTGTAATAGTCCCTCTCCTCCAGGCGCATGGGCGACTTGAGACTGGTGCTGAGAAGCTCGGGCCTGATGATGGGGGAGAAAGGGTTAGTGCACAGGTCCTGCAGCAGAAGGACGAGATCATCCGGGACCTGCTCTTTAAGGACCGTCCCTCTCTGAAGTGAGGTTGCGCGTACAGCCTCGAAGTGCTTCTCTGTGTCCCGCCCGGCATCTGAGCCCCGTCCCATGATGTCCAGCTCATCCTCCAGAAAGAGGCCGGCCCCGTTGCCATAACGGCGGTTCATGACCGCACTAAAACCGCAGGAGCAGGGGTCCATGCTTGAGTACTGCGGGTCCATGTTGGGATCGCTGATGTAGACGCCCACATCCGCCCCCGTGATGTTCATGTTGCAGACGCAGATGCAACAGCTGTCAAAGTTGCAGTCCTTGAAGAGGTTCATGACTGACTCAGAGAGGATAAGTGTGACGTATAAGCTGTGTGCTTCCGGGATGGAGGGCACGGTGGCTGGCTCAACCGAATTTAAAGGTCTGCAGGTGGAGGGCGTCGATGCGGGAGAATAGAGGTCGGAGTTCTCGTATTTCAGCGAGCCCTGGACGCTGGCAGGGCCTCTGGGGGTACGTGGGGTCCGGGGTGTCCGTGGCGTTGGGGCGGAGATTCGAGGGGTGGCAGGGGAAGGCAAAATGCCAGCGCCGCTGTTGCTGGGTGGGGCGCTGTTGGACATAAAGGTGTTGTATGGCTGAGGGGTGCAGCTCTGGTCCTGTTCAACTGCACTTCCCACACTAGGGATGTTACTGTCAAAGAAGAGGAGAACAAATTGTCACATGTAGTGGTCAAAATATCAAAGCTAGTGATATGTTGAAGACATTTCTACTGACACCAAAGCATTGGTAGTGTATATCTGCTCTAAACCACAAATAGAAGGAAATCAGGCCAGTAAATACAGAGATCATGGCCTAGGCTATGTTCAGACTGCCAGCATTTTTTGTAGCATATCCAGATGGGTTTTAAAAGTATGGTCAGGAGCACATTTGGAGGTGGTTTGAAATGCCATTCCAATCAGATCTCAGTCTGGCTGCTCAAATAGGATTTCAAATCGCCCTTTGCATCACTCATCACATACCACAACAACATCAAAACTGGTGACGGAGATGCCAGCCGTATTCAAACCGTTTCCAAAGATTTGGGCCGTGACCGCAGCACAGAACATCACAAACTCAGCAATGGAGGAGACTGGTATAGTGCGACGGAGGAGTTCTGCACCGCTACTTATTTGGACAATGAGATGATGCACCTCCTTTTTCCCTGCATCTGTTTTGAAAGCCTCTTCACATACGATGGTACGCCTACATGGTTGCCAAAGCAACCCATGCAGATAGGCTGGTTATGTCTGGACACACAAATCATATCTGAACACTTGCAATTAATAGCGCAGAAAGTCTACCTAAAAAGATTTGCCTGCAGTGTAAACATAGCCATAAATGTTGGTTTATCTGCATCTGGATCAATCCACCAATTTGGCAAACATTACAGGGACGTTTAAGAAAGAAACAAAATCAGTGAATTAATGACTCCCTCCATCCCTTACAGTTTAAGTGAAACTACACAACTCTGTTGGGAACGGTCTTCATAAATCCAGTAACTTGGCAAGTTATTGCTCTAGATAACAGAGAAGTTAGTTTTGAGAAAAGCATTTAAACAGATGCAGGTACACATTCTCTAAAAGTTGAGTGTGCTTGGCATCAACACTGTGGACACATTCCTCAATTAAGGCTGCACTATCATTTATATTGAATGGCTATTTTGGGCTGGCAGCTGCATGGACTACAAACAGCAGAGAAGAGTGTGTTCTGTGCTTGTTAAAAACCTGACCCACTTCAACCACCACCTGCTACACATACAAGAATCCCCCTGCTAAATGAGGTAAATCAATCTATTTAAAAGCCTTTTAGGCTTCCATACATGGCAACAAGCTGATGATAGCTTGAATTACTCAATGTCTCAAAGTTTTCTTTGCTACAAAATAACAAACATGTAGGGCCCTCTGATTTCTGCGACGCGGAGAACGCACACAGAATCACCAGTCATAAAAACAGAATTTACTGTATAACACGGAATGAATGAATAAAAAGCAGGTCAGTACACAAATCAAATCACAATATAGACTAGTGTCTGTGAATAGTAAACCGCAAAAAGACATTTAAATATGAACCCTGCATGCTCTGCGTGTCTCTGTGAATGAATGGTTCAGACGCGCGGTTTTATTTCCTCCACACACACTGAAGCATGTGTTTTCAGCCTTGGCCTATATGAGAACATGAATGCATGAACTTCAGAGCCGCTCTGAGAGTCACTACATGAGCATTTTATCGTTTCATTTGAGAAAAACTCAATACACACAGAAACACACAAACTCAAAAAGGTCTTCACGGCAACCCGTCAAAATAAAAGTCTGGTTTAACGAATTGTGACAGAAATATATTTCTGTTGTACAGTAGAATTTAGCCATGTCTCAATGTAATAATAATACTAACACTAATAATAATCATAATACATTATTTATTAAAACTTAATTTTTGTGCAGCACTTTGTTTGACATAGGTTTTTTTTATCTAAGAAAATCTCTTTTTGACAATCAAATGAAGGAATAAAACATTAGTTTAATTTATATTTTAATCATATGAAATTAAAAAACCTTTCTTAGAAATGAAATTATTTTTAAAATAATAAATTGTTATTTTTATGAATTCAATTAATTAGACATGATTTTTGATTATTAAAATTAAATTAAACCCTTTAAATGGAATCCAGAAAGCTTAAAACAGAAAAAATAATAACAGGAAAAACAAAACGGATTTCACAGAGCCCTAAACATTGAATTTTTGTTAAACTTTTATTAAAAAGTTTGTTAAATTGTATATGTTTCATGATTTCAATTCATTAGACATGCTTTTTGATGTAATTTTAAAATGTAATTTAAACATTAAAATGTAATCCAGAAAAACTCAAACGGAAAAGATGGAATTTGGGAAAAACTAAAACGGATTTCATAGGGCCCTAAACTTGCAAAGAATGTGAAAATCTGATTGCGAGAAAGAAAATCCCTCATTTCTTGGCTGGTGTACCTGTCCTTGTTGAGGAAGGTCATGGCTGCCATCGGCTGCAGCATCTCCAGTTTGCCGACTGTCCAGCTGGGCCGGTAAACGCACTCTTCTGGAAGCTTGATGGGAAGCAGACACTGGCTGGGCAGCGTCTTCAGAGGGGCGTAAAGGGAGCAGCCGATTAGCGCTTGGCAGGACTCCGTCTTAAACACGTAGGAGAAGTCCTGAAAATATGACAAAGAAACAAGTCTTGCATCACAACACGCCTCTTTATGAGAATATTCCTGGGAAGTCACAGCCTCAAGTTCTACCTTAATCTCGGAGGGTCTGGGGCTACAGAAACCCTCCTCCACCTCCATCTTGAAGTTCCCGCCGATGGCCCCATCCAGAAGAGACAGGCCAGCCGCTGACTCCGTATTGCCCATGTTTATAGGAGAGTAGCCCTGCTCCAGTGACGGAGGGGTTGGGAACATCTGGTGCAGGTCTGCAGAGCCTAGATCAATAAACACACACAATGAAGGAACAGAATTTTGGCACTATAAATAGAAAATAGTTAACAGATGCTTGCCATTAACAGTCTCAGTCTGTGAAGACGTATTTCTGTTTGAGAAAACATGAAGCTATTGGATTCTGTAGCTCTATACAAGCTATGAAATAAGTAGGAGCCCAATGACATTTAATCTGGATAACAACCTATACTAATTTCTATGGATGCACCGGCCTATACTGATTTTATCAAACAATTATTGGCCGATTCGGTTACCGATATTTGTCACTTGCCCTCTTATTTGAAATTTTGTCATTAAAATATATAAGTCTTTTGATCATGTTTTAAATCAGCAAAGTTTAAAAAACATACATTAAAGTATAGCCTACTAGCTAGTTTATTGCTGCATTATCAAATAATTTCTTATGAACATAGACTGGATCCATTTAACATTCAGCAGGCCAAAATAAATACAACAGAACAAAGATACATATGAAACAAACAGTGCTTTTTAGGTAGGTTTAACAGTTTCCAGGTACAGAAATAAAGTAAACAATTGTTAAATAACACTGCATATTCGTCACTGTATAAATTAAATGCATATATTATTATTACATTGAGACGTAGCTAAATTCTACTGTACAACATTAATATATTTCAGTCACAATTACTTTGTTAAACTGAACTTTTATTTTGACGGGTTGCCGTGAAGACCTTTCGAGTTTCTGTGTGTTTATGATATGACGATAGATTTTGCCGAATAAAACGGTAAAATGCTCATGAAGTGACAGGAGATTAAGCTCATGCATTCATGTCCTCATATATTGAGGCAGCAGAGGCTGAAAAACACTGCAAGTTTCAGTGTGTGTGTGTGTGTGTGAGGTAAATGAAACCGCACGTCTGCGCCATTCATTCACACAGAGACACAGAAACAGGCAGGATTCATATTTAAACAGTCTTTTTGCGACTTAATATTCACAAACACTGGTATATATCACGTTTTGATTTAAGTGTACTGAACTATGTTTTATTTATTCATCAAAACTTTGACAAATTCCGTGACATTACGTGTTATGCAGTAAATTCTGTTTTTATGACTGGATTCCGTCAGCGTTTGAATCGCGGAAATGAATCCTTATGATTATTTATTTAGTCAAAGAGTAGTGAGCGATTTTTTTTTGTGGTCTTTTGTTGTTTGATTAACATTAAAACGCAGACGCAACAGGAATATTACATTATAATCTTGGATTATGCAGCAGACATTATTACAGCTCAGTGCCTTCACGCAGTTCATTAATAAACCATCGGTTTGTTATAATCGGCCTTTCCATGCTATAGCCGATATGCCGATGGTTGTAAATTGATTTTAAAAAATCAGCCGATAAATATCGTCAGCCAATACATCGGTGCATCTCTACTATTTGCTAATAAACAAAAATTAAACACTGAAATCATTTTATTTAAATGATACAAGCAGTGTTATTTTGGCATTATAGTATTTATATATTATATTGTTCACTTTATTGCTTTAATTTTTAGTTTTTGTAATAGTAATTTTAGTACTTAAACTATAACATAAAAAAGTAAATTAGAATAGTTGCCTAAGTTTTTTGTTTAATTTTCACTTTTTTTTCCCCCAGCTTCATTTCAATTAATGAAAATTATTTCTAACACACACACACACTGATTCTAATATCAGCCGATAACCAATATGGTACCAATATATGAGGGATTATCAGAATTCTCTATACGGATAATATGAACTTATATTAACACATTTTAAACCAAACTGCTCACACACTTCCAGTAAAAACAATTATTAGATCAAATGTATTAGTAATGATGTAGAGATTCAGCAGGGGTTATGATGTGGAGCACATACAAGGCAGGGGGTCTGGCACTGCAGGTTTTGGTTCTTTCCCACCAAATTTTTCCTCTGCTCCACCAGCAGCTCTCCTGGATCCAGGCTGTTTGGAGTAAGACAAAGACAGGCTCACTTTAACTGCTCCACTGTTCCCCTAGTTCAGCAAATAAAGAACTTTATGACCACCTAAGCATTTTTCTAATGAGGCAGGAGATCCAGGAACTAAGGGGGAAACGTACTACGGACCTCTCTCTAATTTGGCACAGATATGCATATCACCATATCCTAAAGAGTCATTACTGTTGGGGCTTCACAAACTGTGATTCATACCAAAAAGTGATAAACCGTGTAAATCAACTCTCTTTTTAAGTTAGAATAACATGGCCTTTTTACACAGTTGTGTGCAGGCAGTGGTTATCTGGCGAGTTTATAACCGTACTAACCGTCAGGTCATCCTCATCAGAGTTAAAGAGGTTGTCCAGGTCATTAATGGACACAACCAGATCGGTCTCGTGGATCAAGCTGGTGGTAGGAAGTGGTTTACTGCCACCTGACCCCTGGGCATCTGTGTGCAAACAAGGTGTGTTCAAGATCAGAAACATTTCCAGAAACACCGAAACGTTTTATTTTGCTGAGCAAATAACTCACCATCAGAAGATACACTTCCATCATCCCTCTAGAAAGTAAATTAAATGAATAAATAAATAAATAAGACTGTTCATTTTGAGAAACACAAACACACATTTTTTTTATGTGTACCTTATTTCTCTTCCCGGTCTCCCTCTCGGGTCCAGGCTTTTTGTCTTTATCAGAGAACATAAACTCCTCGTCTCCTTCCACAAAAGCGTACGGATCAGATTCTCGCTCCTGGTTTTCATTGCACACAGCTGCAGAAAGATACTGGTTTTTCTTATGTTCGTACATCTTCACCAGCTCTTCCGACACCTTCAGAGGCCTTTTGGAGGAGGACATACGTCTGCAAAAAAAACCACCCCACAATACATTTCACCTCGTGTCACACCAAGAGCACTTTTTCCATCAGTTTGCTATCAGCCCTTAACTGTGTTTACCATGATAGATAGCTTAATTACTTAAGAGGGCATTAGTAAGACTAGAAAAACGTGTCAACGTATTCGTTTAAATTGATTTGCATTGAATGCGTTGACGTGTTGCACTGTTTACATTCATCCCAAATCCTATGTCATGTTTCTCACAAAACTAAAGTGTGTTATGGACATTGCCATTTTTGATACTTTTGTTGAATGCGGTTCTGACTTCAGCTGTTTGTTTTATGAGAAAATGTTCAAATAAAACGTTGGAAGATTAAACACAGAAGTTATGGTTATTAGAATAATAAAATAAAATTAGATGAATTGATCATTAAACTGATTGTTAGTTACAGCCCAATTTTAAAGAAATAAATACCTTCGAAATTAATGTTAAATTGATCAAAAGTGACAATAAAGACATTCAAAATGTTGCAAAAGATTTCCATTTCAAATGGCTATGGCCAGCCAAAACCACCAAATCAAAACATCAGATGTGGAGCAAAAACCTGAAGGTAAACTCTTTAGAGACTGCCATCAACTAGTGTAAAACATGTTCTCACCAATTACTTTTCAGCAAAGCTGCCTGATGTTATTGAAGCAAATGCCTTGCTAAAGGGCCAAAGTAATGTTCTTTGACGAAGCATAACTTGCTAACCTATTCTCAGGCCAGTTAAAAAAAGCTTTGCAAAAAGGCATGATGAGAATCCATTCTGCCAGCCAAACAAAAACTGTTAATAATCAGGTCTACTAAAAGAAATGTACGCAATTTATGTTATTACATTTCCAAAGCAGAAAATGTGCTCTTGGTATTTAGTGTAATTATAGCATAATGATCACAATATCACCATTTAGTGTAGAGGGCTAGACAACTCACTCTGTAACTGAAATAACACTGTCCTGGCCTCCGGCCCGGTTACCATCCTCAAAGAGCGTGACCACAGGAAGCTGAGGCGTGTGGAAATCGGCATTCTTCCCTCCAGGAACCCTAAAGTACCTCCAGGGGTTATGCGACGTGTCCTGGTTGGGATTTATGGCGGAGCCCATGTATACGGTGGCTTCTAGGGACTCTGGGTATGGAGGTGGGCAGGGTAAGGGCAATGGGTCAAGTGGAGAATCATCTGGGGGTTTCTGGGGCACCAGGCAGGGCTCAGAGGAAGGATAGAAGTGTTGGTGCAAGGGCGAGGAGGAACTCTTTAGGCCGTCATTTGTGTCCTCTCCGCGCTCACAAGGGTGCGGGCTGAGCCGCGGGGGCTGAGGGGAGCCGGCCATCTCGTCAACTGAGCTGTGCAGCATTGGGGTTTTGTTGGAGGTGACGTCGGCGTGGTGGAGGCTGGGGTAGCGGCTGTCCTCGTGGCCCTGCAGACACAGCCTGTGAACAGCCTCTCCCTGCTCCAAGTTAGGCTGTTCTTCACATAAAGAGCTGCGGTGGTGGAAGGGCGTCTGGGGCCGCTTCTGCTGCTTGTCCCCCTTCTCTAGCTTCTCCGCCATCTTGTGTTTGGTAGAGGGCTGAGGAGGTTGGCCAGCAGATGGAGGAAGCCCTGGGGTGCTACATGCCCGCTGTTTCTGGTTCTTAAGCCTGGAGTGAAAAGCGAAAGATCTAAATATAATCATTCATTCACAAATTGTACCTAATTACATGTCATTTGTTGCAGCTTTTGATCATACCTTGAGCAACTGCACTGTGACCTTTGAGATGACTCTACAAAGTCCCAAACAGTAGCTTTGTCCGTTTCTTCCTCGCAAGCTCCGTTAGACATTGTTGAAAACTTTCTCCTGCAAAAATAAACCATACCAAATACCTTGAGTTGCTTTGTTTACATTATAATAGTCATTGCCAGGTTATTTGCTCTGGCTGATTAGTAAAGCTGTCGTTTTTATTTTCATACTTGTTCTGGGCTCGATTAACATTGCACTCCTGCCAGACTCGCTCCACCATTTGGCTGGCTAGGCGGCGGGGGATCTTGCCTCCGTGATGACTGCTGCTGTCCACACTAAAGGCGCCTGACATGGCTGAGAGTTTCACCCACTTCTGGGCAGGCTGAGAGACTGAAATGGGGGGGAAAAAACATTACATATCTAATGGCTTTGACAGCACCTGAGATTGCAAGTGCTTTTGATTGTCCCTGGTCTTCTCCATATCTCATCATCGATTTTAATTTTAAAAGATAATAGTAAAGTCGTGTGTGTGTGTGTGTGTGTACAGTGCTGCTTGAAATCCCTTGCAGAATCTGTCAAAATGTGGGATCATTCAAAATGCATTAAGAGCCGGCGGTGAAAACTTTATGAATTTGAAGATCAAGATAAATTTACTTAATTTGTCTTTCAGTAAACATGTAAGTATCTTCTGTTGCTTCCTACTAAATGGGGTGTGTGTGTGTGTGTGTGTGTGTGTGTGTGTGTGTGTGTGTGTGTGTGTGTGTGTGTGTGTGTGTGTGTGTGTGTGTGTGTGTGTGTGTGTGTGTGTGTGTGTGTGTGTGTGTGTGTGTGTGTGTGTGTGTGTGTGTGTGTGTGTGTGTGTGTGTGTGTGTGTGTGTGTGTATGTATGTATGTATGTATGTGTGTATGTGTGTATGTGTGTATATGTGTATGTATGTGTGTATATGTGTGTATGTGTGTATGTGTGTATATGTGTATATGTATATATGTATATATATATATATATATATGTATATGTGTATATATATATATACACAAAATAAGAAAAATGTGGACATCTTATTCCTGTTCAAAAGGTTTCAACCCCAGCTCTTAATGCATCATGTTTCCTTCTGGAGCATCAGCGAATGTTTGAAGCTTTTTTAATAATTTTGTCCCTTAATTGTCCTGTGTGTGAAAAGTGTGAAAAGATGGATCTCAAAACATACAATCACTGCTGGAAAGGGTTCAAATATGCAAAAGATGCTGGAAAACTGAAGTATTTTTGAGACCTGGAGGATTTCTCTGAAGAGCGTTGGGCAGTTTAACTGCTCAGGACAAACAAGGGGCTCAAGAACAACCATCACAAAACAAAAAAAGCTTTTTATTTCTCAACTGTTTATGTTAAATTTAAGACATAACCGTCTATGTTTACAAGGATACAGGCCAAGACTGACACTTTAGAAGAAGTGAAAGAACTCAAAATCAAGTTATTTGCATGCTGTCTAAAGCTTTCCGGACATGCCCTTTGGATGTGCACACATAAAACTTCTCACACAGCGAGTAGAATTAAGTTGCGCTTGAATGTTTAAATTTGCAAGGCTTAAAAACACATGCAGAGGATAAACTTTCGTAAAGTAGTGGTACCTGCTTGAGCCTCCTCAGGTGAAGTGGGAGGAGTCAGAGTGACAGAAGAGATGCCAGTATCTCCATGGACCATCTGACTCTGATGACCTCCTGAGTAAGAGCCCAAAGAGGTGGAAGAGTTTACCGTGGCCACGACCGGGATGTCCGACTGGGCCACCAGCACCAGGTTGGCTGGGTACACCATCCTGACCCCAGCTGCACCACATAAATTATTACTCGCACTACAGATCATTTGATATGACCGTGAACTCACAATATTGTACAGCTGAAAGTTCTCTCTTACCAACAACAACTTCAACAGCAGCCAAGGAATCATCCTCCCAGTCGAGGTCATCCATCTTGTCGTCAGTGACCTCCTTGGTGTTGGGGCCTATGGGATAGAATTGCTTCCATTCTTCGATTAACTTCTGGGTCGGTGGGTCTGAGAGCTTGAAGGACTGGCCCGTCAGAGTCCCACTCAAACCATACGGAGAGAGGATCACTGGGGTAAAACAGGCATGGAATATTGTGTCAATGTAAATGCAAGAGTGACATTTCCTCATAAATTTCACTTTGTGGTAACATGAGAACAATGCTTAGAGCCACGAAGTAAGCCATAAAATGAAAGACAAAAGCTCTGCCAATATTTCAGACTGACAAGTTCACACTAGATCTGAAACAGGACGATAAAACACAGAGGTATTTTCTTTCAGAAGCATCATGAAACAGTTTTTTGGATGTTAAAGGATTAGTTCACGTCAAAATGAAAATGTCCTGCTATTTTACTCACCCTCATCTCATCCAAGGTGCCCGTGACTTACTTTCTTCAGTCGAAAAGAAATTAAGTTTTTTGAGGAAATCATTCCAGGATTTTTCTCCACATTATTGACTTCTATGGCAACCAAAATGTTGAAGGTCCAAATCAATGCCGTTCCAAATGGCTTCAGAGGCTCTGCACGATCCCAGATGAGGAATAGGGTCTTATCTAGCCAAACCATCGGTCATTTTCAAATTTTTTTTTACCTAAATTGCTCCTCTTGCGCTGCTCTGCGGCTCGCCACAGATTGCGTAATCACGCCGGAACGGTCACACTAGACGTAGGCGGAAGTACCGCCCCAAGCAAACGTGAGGACTAATACAAACGGCCTTTATCAAAACACGGTAAAGTAATGGTAATATACAGTAAAAAGTATATTCATTTTTTATTTATTTTTTAAATGACCGATGGTTTCTCTAGATAAGACCCTATTCCTCGTCTGGGATCACGCAGAGCATCTGAAGCCCTTCAAAGCGCTTTGAAACTGCATTGATTTGGACCTTCAACATTTTTGAGTAAAATATCAGGAAAGTTTCATTTTAACGTGAACTAATCCTTTAATAGATATTTCTCCTAATTATTCATGAAACCACAAAAAAAGCTTAAGTTATTGAAGTGCATTCCCGTTGCTGATGCAAAGTTTATTTGTGTATTTCATTTCTAGACATACATTAACATTCAAAAATTGTCAGGATTTTTTAATGCTTTTAAAAGCATGCTCTTATGCTCATCAAGGCATCATCATTAATTAATCAAATATATCATAAAAACTAATATTGTGAAGTATTACTACAACTTAAAATAACGTTTTTTCATTTAAATACATTTTAAAATGTATTCATGTGATGTCAGAATGATTTCTGAAGGATCATGTGACACTAATATTCAGATTTGCTTCTCAAGAAACATTTATTATTTTAGTGGAAATCATGATAAATGTTTTATAGGATTTTTTGATGAAAAGAAAGTTTAAAAGAACAGGATTTTTTTGACATACAAATCTTTGTAACATTAAAAATGTACATACTGTCACTTTTGATCAATTTAATGCACGCTTGCAGAATAAAATATACACTTTTTATTATCTCTCACTGACCACAAACGTTTGAACGGTAGGGACTATTTCAGCAAATATATTTACAAAACAATAAAATAAGTGAATGTGAAACGCAGTGTGCATATTTGGTAACTCCATTAAAGCAAAACGAAAGTAACTGGAGCACAGAAAGTGTTGCATTATCTCCACTCCTCCTACAACTTGTGCAGCTTCCCACACCTACAATTACACGCCATTCAAAACTGTGGTGAGATATGATCCGCACTGAAACGGGGAGTTGGCATGTCCCAACATGGGTATGAGTAATAAAAATAAAATGCAAAGAGAGTCCATATACGTGTCTAATAGGCTAATTAAGCATTATTGTGCAAAGCAAGAAAGATACATTGCAGTCATAAAAAAAAAAGCACTAGCTATATTATCAGTCAATTTCCATGAAGATAAGCATTACTTGAGAGGATGTTTGGCCCCAGTATACAAGACAATAAAATATGAAGGGATAATAAGAATGAGTGCACTTGGCATTCAACATCATTGCTTTTGCAGAATCATCTAACAAGAGTCTAACATAAGCATTAGATTGCCCTCTGGGAGACGG
This sequence comes from Gobio gobio, assembly GCF_949357685.1. Taxonomy (NCBI): domain Eukaryota; kingdom Metazoa; phylum Chordata; class Actinopteri; order Cypriniformes; family Gobionidae; genus Gobio; species Gobio gobio. The sequence goes on from NC_137114.1 coordinate 42,723,554, forward strand.
TTAATGAACTAACACATGCCAGACAACTGAGCACAAGCCCTGTGGAACAAGCTCTGCCAAAGTCAATCTCCAGCCATTACAGTTAGAACAACTGGAATAAAACTAAATTAAATCAATCAATCTGTGACTGTTAGCCACTTATAATGCAGCACAAACAAGCTTCAGATAAAGATGTTTGTTATCTGCAATCTTGAGGAACAAGGAAAGGACTCTTCCTTTAAATAAAGGTTTCACTTTAAATATAAGCCGCAATTGTGAGAAAAAAAGACGCAATTACCTTTTGTTTTTGTTTGTATTGTTTGTCTCACAATTCAGATATTATTTGTCGCAATTCCGAGTTTATAACTTGCAATTTTAAACCCAAGTTTAAGGCTTTTGCTCACAATTGCGAGTTTGTCTCACTTTATTTCTAGAAATACAGTTTATATCTCACATTTATTTCTTTTTTTTTTAGATGCAAACCTATAATTGTGAGTTATAAACTCAAGTCAGAATTGCAAGTTTATATCTTGTAATTCTGAGAAAAAAAATAAAAGTCTTACTTTTTTATTTTATTTTTCATTCCATGGTGGAAACAAGCGTTTTTGGCAGCATGCTATCAACAGATAAGAGCTTAATTCATATTTAAAGAGCACCTATCATGGCATTTAAAATGTTCCAAATATTGTTTTAGAAGTCCCCAACAACAGTTTTGCATGCATGCAATGACAAAAAAGACTTTAGTTTTCTTATAATATGCATTTATTTTTACCTGTTTTGACAGCGATTCTCAAATGATTCCTTTAGTGATTCACTTTTCAAAACCCGCCTTTACGTGACGCTAATCTGCGGTGATTGGTCCGATGACCCAGTCAGTTGTGATTGGTATAGTCTGTGCAGATATTCTCGGATACGGAACGCCCATCAAAGTCTTATAATGACAGTAATTTGTTAATATGTGTCAGGAGTTATGAATATGAAAACCGCGTCGGTACTGTTTGATTGTAAAATGAGCCTCAGCTGATCTCATTTATAAAAAAACTCCTCACGAAGACTCGCGACAAATCAACATCCCTCAGGGCTTTTAGTTCAAAAGTGTGCAGATGAGGAGACATATTGATAGATTCTCATATGTCTGTGTCAAATTTCTAAACAGAGGAGTATTTTTTATTCAATACTTCCTCAAAATGGGCAGAAATAGCCTAATCATGAGCGATTGAGTCTCTTATGTGTTGTTTTCAATTCATACTGGCAGCCGGAGGGCGCTCTGTGCACATGTAATCCATATATGGTACAGACAGACGAAGAAGATACCATGTGCCATAATAAAAGTCCATAATAAAAGCTTCCTGAGATCGCGAAACATACATTTGACGACTAATAATAAACACACAATCGCGACGATGTATGGTTTGTCTTCAAGCCACTTAGTCTTCAAATGCTCATTCTTGGGCAGATGAAAAAAGTTTGCTTTTGAGTCGCACTTCAGAACACAGCGTCTCGTGGCCATGATGTTTTCTAGTTTTCACTGGCGTCTTGGAGCGCAATAAGTGGGCGTATCGTATTCAAATAACTTGACAAGTTGACGTCATCTAGTCAGAGAAAAAGCTTCGGTCTTCTAACGATTCTTAAAAATGACTCCGAGTCGACTCTTACTTTTGAAAGAAAATAACTATATATACGGTGCACTGTCATATTTCAAGCTATCACAGGATGTTTTTGTTCACTTAGATCTATGTTACACACTACATGAAAGGTAAATTTCAAAATTCCATGATAGGTGCTCTTTAAAACAAATAACAGTATTTCCGAAGGTGAATTAAGGACTGACGTGCACTGGATATAGGAGAACAGGTTGAGGAGAAACATCTTGTTCAGGGTAAAACATACTGTTCCAAGCGGTAATGCAAGTCACAAGCTTGTGAACTCAGCACCCTGGAGGGAACGGTGGTGATGTAACAAAGCTGAAAGCAGGAGAAGTACTGAATCTGGAAAACACCTCATCAGGGCCACAGTGGGGCTACACTGAGATAATGACTACCACAAGAGAAGCAGCGTCTCAGAGGTGTTAACATGATGTAGGCCTTCCATTGCTGCGCCCTTGAGCAGAGGAGAAAACGTTTCTGCCACCAGTCTGACTGCTGAGGCAACGACAAACCACAAAAAAGACAACAGAACAAAGGGGAGGGTTTGTCATCTTTTCAGTTTCAACACTAAAGCGTAAAATTCCCTCTCAAGTCTACTGTCATTGTGTGCTTCACGGTGAGAACAAAACTTTCCACTCTGTATATCAATATAACTGTGTGACTTGTTGTGACAATAAAAATAAAATTATATATAAAATGAGTTTAACAGCATTTTTTCACAGACACATAAGTCTGCTCCACATTAGAGCTTAATCTGGCCAAGATTCAGGGAAGGGCCATGGATCGAGTTGTTTTTTCCAACTTAAATCGGATTCAATACAAGGGCCATGGATATAAACCAACCACTTTTTTCCTACTTAAATCTCAAGTCAAAAAGGAAATCCTGAACACTATCAATATTTGCAAAGTTTATCTCAAAACTTGTTTATTAGCAACGTTTCGAAAGAGAGAGACCGAAACGGGCGGAAAGGGTGTGGGGTGTGGGGGGTCTGGGGTAGGGCTGCACGATATGAGGAAAATCTGCGATGTGCGATAACATTGTTTAATATTGCGATGACGATATGACTTGCGATAAATATTCAAATGTGAATGTTAGCTATACTGTTCCCATGTCTTAGTGCTTTAATAGGTCGTGTTCAGTGTTGGGCAGTAACGGAATAGCCTACACATACTTTTCTGTTTCATGAGTTTATTTACTCTCTAAATAAATTAAGGCAACTCAATGCATTTCTCAGAACGCCCCAATATGAAAACGAAAAATGCACGGTTTGCGTGATCAGTCGGAAGAGGAGCAGCGAGAGCTAGAGGTAGAGATGGAGCCAGAACAACAGAGCCAGGGCAAGAATGCGTTTCTATGTTGGAAATTTAAACAGCATTTCATATTAAAGAAAAAAAGAGAAGGGAGAACGAAATATAACACGGCAGTGCAACTGTGCAGTGGCGGATACACACGCACACATGCCTAGGCCTATATATATATATTTTTGGCTATATTATATATATAAATTCGCTATATATTCGTTAAATATATTATTCGTTTATATTTTTTATTTTCAAAATGTAGGCTATTTAATTGAGATTGAGTACCTCAATTAAATAGCCTACATTTTGAAAATAAAAAATATAAGGCTCAAACATGCGTGTTGATTTTAGTCGGCCTACTTTCGTCAGTGAAACAACATACTACAGCCTGTAAAACATTTAAATAAATATCTGTAAATAATCGAAATATAAATAATATAAGTTAAATATTAGTTAAAGAAACATTTTTTTTATATTTCCCCATTGACGTGCGTCATATGCCTTTGCGCTGAAAGGGATGACAGGAGCAGGAAAGAAGCATCGTTTTCTAATATCTTCATGTTTTCTCCTGATGTTCCAAAACTGATAGGCCACTTGTAGTAAAATGTGAAGAACGAAATTATCTTCCGCAGGGTCAAGAACTTAGGCTTTGTTTGATTATGCGCTGTGAGAGAAAGCGAAACTAAAAATCTCCGGCGTGAAATGCACTATACAGATAAACTTGACCAAGTTTAATAGCAAGCACAAACTGTGTTAAATAAAGTAAAGTTTGAAGTAAAATGTATCTGTCCTACTCGTTTTCTACTTTACCACAGTAAATGATGCGAATATAGCCTACTCCTAAATACATCAAACAAGGAAGAAACGTAATCCCCTGTGAGAGACGTAAATGAGGATTTGGGAAAATAAATAAGAGATTCCATGTCCAGTAGAATAAAATGGAGTAAGCCTATTGTTAAATTTGTGGAAAATCGTGTGACCAGATAGCAAAACGCAAGCAAACTTAAATTTAGCTCACCACACAAAGCCTTCCTCTCTCATTCAGCATGAATCCATATGTTTCCATGGCTGTGATATAACATTTAACTGCGAACCTATTATTTATTTTGTAAATAAAGCTTTGTGCTTCACTCGTGTCATAATATTCACGTAAAACAGCTTCACATACAAAAAAAAGTGTTTTGGCCGACCACCGCCGGTGCTCCTGCTTAGTGCAACTTTACATTCTCCTATGCGCTGATTTACCAGCACAAGAGCCGTTGGCCCCGTTTGACATTAGCTAAATATTTTATAATTTAAGCAGGATTTGATGGCCGCATTCCTACACTTATAAAATGCAATTCAATGTGGAAGTAATCCAAGTATTCAGAATACGTTACTCAGATTGGCGCATTTAAACTGTTTTCCCTTATTCATCGTATCAGGCTGTCTGCTGCGATGTGTTCATCGCGCAAGTTCATATCGCGATGACGATGAAAATTCGATGTATCGTTCAGCCCTAGTCTGGGGTTTGACATTTGGGGTTGGTGATTGGCACAAATATTGATTTTGATCTTGATTCAGTATCAATTCATATGTATATAGCCCACTGTACATATAAGGAAAAATAAGTTTGCCGTAGCACTATTTTAACACTATTTTAAACTTTTCTTGGGTTAAATTATATTTGCTTGCATTCATTAATATTCACTTGTGTGTGCTTATATAAGTATCATTAAAATATTAGGATGCAAGTTATTAACGTTTAAAAATGTCACATTTAAAGAAATCTAGTGTTTGATCATGTCTAAATATGGATTCAAATGCAAAACCTAAAAATAAGTAATCAGTTATGATCTGCAATACTTTTTTGAGCAACTAGACTAGATACATGTATATTTATTAAAGAGCCATACAGGCACCTCGTGGGTAATGACATTACAAATGAAAATTATTATTTTTCCAGCCACAAAATGACTCTAATTTGCCTCTTTGCATTGGAATTCTCTATTTTAACCTTAATTACTACACTAATTGTACTATAAATAAGAAAAATATTAGAAGATAAATATTTTAATTTATTAAATGGTCATTAATGGACCATAATTATTGCACAAATAGTAGGCCTATTTAGTACCAAAAGATCTCCTCAAAATATTATTAAACTAAAATATAGAACATTTATTTAATTGAGACATAGTTAAGGTGTATGGTCACATTTGACCATCAATGAGTATGAGTGTGACCAGTAAGGAATCCCTCAGGGCTAAATACAAGAAAAACATTTGCATCTCCATCACTCCATAATAAAATGATCCTGTAAATATGGTTGATGTAATAATCAATGCACACTATGCTGTACTGTTTACCAACAATTGCTCCAAATACCTGTATAGTGAAGCGGTCGTCTATCCATTCAGCGCTGGTTTATTTAGAACTATTGAGAGCTTGTGAACCACGTGACCATGCGCACCGCCTTTAACAGTTATGCCACATTAGCACCAAAACCCTATTTATTGCATCACAACGGACGTGCCCTCTCGTTTCATTCAAATGGGACTTGCTGTCTTATGTCTCCGTTTTTTATTGTATTTCAAATGAGGCGTTTACTATTAATACTACTATAATATTGATGTGGAGCATCTTGTTTGGACGATTGTTTTGTACTCTGTTCAAAATGGATTTATAAAGCAGGATTTAAAACAATCTCAAATCAATATGTTCCCGTAGTTATTTATGTGGTATAAAAAAATCAGTGTAATAAGAGTACAATGAATATACATTATCAGGGTTCCCACTCTTTTTCAGCAACCATTTTCCAGTACTTTTCCAGGACATTTTCAATTTTACTACGGCGGGAATAAAAGACAAGGATCATACCAAATATTGCTTTCTAAGTCTTTAAAAACCGTACAGTTTATTGCCATTACTTAACAATCCAGCATTTTTCAATATGAGCTCTTAATCATACATTATGACTATGGAAGCTTGTTTACACCACAGAATAGAAAGAAAAGGTAATTGTGACTTTTTAATCACGCTACTCTGACTTTCACGCAATTGCGAGTTTACATATTTGTGATATAAACGTGAAAATGATCGCAATTCTTTTTTCCTCAGAATTGGACTTTATAACTCAGTTTAGATCTCACAATTCTGAGAAAAGAAGTCAGAATTGCAAGATATAAACTCGCAACTGCGCAAAAAAGTCAATTGTGAAGAAAAGGTCAGAATTGTGGGTTTATATCACGCAGTTCTGACTATATCTTGCAATTCTGACTTTATAACACACAAATGTGCCTTTATATCAAAATGATGTGAATAGGTAGCAGCTTACGAGTTAACATTCACTGCATACATTTGGGCAGTTATAGCATTAGCAAGACTAAACGTCATTATTCAAAATACTACATCAAACTCCGCATTCCTGAACATGTGCTTTCTGCAACTAGCGCTTATTGTTTGGGCCAGCGATAAACTCTTTATACCCGGCTAGAGAAATAACTTTTTTTTAAAGAATTTTCCCAAACATTTTACATTTTCTCTAATTTTCCATGTGTTTTCCAGGACTGGAAAATTTGTCATCAGTTTTCCAGGTTTTCAAGGTTTTCCAGGACGAGTGGGAACCCTGCATTATCCTCCATTAAATGTTACCCATAATAGTCTCGTTTGAACTTGTTCGTTCGTCCTTGGCTCAAACGCAAAGCCAGTTGCTGTGAACATTTCTTAGCGGAAGCTTCATGTTAATTTCAAGTGAGTGAAATAAAATAATTAAACTCAAAACAACATTTTGTGTTCAATTATGACGTCAAAGTTAACTTGCATTGCGTTCGCTATACAACAGTGGCGATTTGAAGTGTTTCCCCCTATTGCAGTGACTTTCTTTTTGCATGTTCTGCAGACAGGGTGACCATCCTCGATTAAGTTTCCCTCAGGACTTTTGTAAAAAGCCAAAATATGACGACACCTCAGGTTTGCTTTTAGAGTGCACTGTCACTACTTTCCGCCATTTCTTCTCGTTCAAAAAACAACGTTGCGCGCTACACCTGCGGCAGACTGATGCTGGGACGACAGGATTTACCGCAAGTTTTCAAAATCATGATAATCAAACATGGTTTTAATGAGCATTACATTTTAAACGATAATACTAACCGTCAGTACATTTTATCATGGTTTATTGTAAAACAGGTAATCATCCCATCCCTAATGTAGTGCACTGCAGATTTGGTCTGGGCCTACTGATCAGTAATGCTCCTCCTACCTTGGACCGAGCTGCTGCTCTGCTGGGCCATTGTCAGGTGCTCCTCACTCAACAGGTACACAGGCTGGTGCTGGTTAATCTCCACACTGGTGCACACGTTACTGTCTCCATGTACGAAGAACGTGAAGGAGCAGGACAGGTGTTCACTGCAGAGAGAGGGGAACAAATGGAGGATTACTCGAGGAATCTGGAGTCACAGCCTAGGAGAAAGTAACACGCTTCCTGGAGGTCTCTGGGAATGGTGTGTTGACAGCTGATGTCTTTACAGTGTGTTTACAGGCACTGCAGTTAGTGACTGAACCTTGACCAGGAGTACTATGAAAAGAGTTAGGAAATGCTAGAACATTAGATACGTGCGTATACTATTACAAGTTCAGAAAGTAACCCTATTAACTTCAACTTTGAAAAAAGTTTGATTAAATGCTTGAACACAATGAATGCGTCACACTCTGATTTGCTTTGTAGCACACATGCTTAAAGTTAACAACCTAACACCTGTGAGTGTGTATGACCTGCAGGGTAGAGTAAACAGCTGTTACAGTGTAACCAAACAAGCAGATGATGAGTGATCACACTCACGCATTCAGGAAACATCAACTGAACTCACTTTTTTTAACAGAAGCCTTATTTTGTTTCCTTAGGATTCAAAAAAACGTATTGATTAATCATAACATTGAAAACTTTAATTTAAAGCAAAAAACTAAAATGAGGGAATGAACCATGCAATGCTGAAGAAAAGCAAATAATCAAAAACCACAGGGTTACAATAGGTTATTAATCATTAATAAGAAGTATTACAAATGTATATAGACGTTTAATATACAGCAACTTCTCTGATGATCCTCTATGATTTTTTTTTGATAACATTGAAATCACACTGACTTGTGGCTTTTTCAGAAGCTTCAAAGTCAGCATGAAACGAAAATCCATCGTATCTAGTTTCTAAATGCAAGTTATTGATCTTAAAGAGTGGTGCAGGTGTGACGCCAGAACCCGCTGCTGGTTCCTTCGAGATTTTCCTATGGGTTTTTAAAAATTTTAATTTATGAGTAAAATAAAGTCTGTGGTAAACATAACTCGACACTACTTTGACATCTTGTCCTAGAAACATAAATTACACACACTTTCCGATAACACATTTTGAAGCAGTTAAAACATATGTTTCTAAGAAGTACGTTTGGGGTGTGTGATTTACACTGTAGAACAAAACACCAAAGTATTATATGCAAGTATATATAAAAGGCTTTTTCTTTGATAACACTTCTAAAACCAAATTTAAGTCTGACTTAAAAAAAATCTACAGAAAAGTAAAGACTCCTAACAGAGTTCAAGACATCCCTCACACTCCATCAACATATGCTTAGGCAATAAAGGTCTCTGGCAAGAGGGGCAAAAAGGAGGATCTTCACCCATTAACAAAAACATATGTGTTAGTCTGGAGTGGTCTATTTGACACAGAGTGTAGATAATATAGTCCCAGCGACTTTCAAAATGGGCACAACGTTTTCCACCAACCACAGGATTGACTAAGTAAAGTTTATTTCTATTACACTGATCCCAATCGGCTTGCCAAGTGTTTATAATAGGTTTGAGTTCTGAAGGTGGATTTGGGAATTTTTGGAGCTCTAATAGGGCTGCATCATTAACGAAATTAAACTGCACACGATTTGGGGGGAAAAAAATCCAGGAAATCCCTATGGGCATCATACTATCTGTAGCTGAATAAACAGAAGATTGAAACGCTCTGATTGATAAAACATGACTAATAAACACACGACAACGATAATATATGGTAAAGTTCTTCTTCAAGCCTTCTACAGAGCGTTATGAATTAGCGTGTTGAATCATGATTCGGATCAAAATCAAAACCGACAAACTGCTGAAATCACGTGACTTTGTCGCTCCAAACCGCTGATTCGATACGCTGATTCATAACGCTCCGAAGCTTCATGATGCAGTGTTTTGAATTCGGCCATCACTATACAAGTCGTTATTGCGTTTTTTCTGCGCACCAAAAATATTCTCGTCGCTTTATAATATTAATATTGAACCACTGTACTCACATGAACTGATTTAAATATGTTTTTAGTATATTAATAGATCTTGAGAGAGGAAATGTCATTGCTGGCTATGCAGGCCTCACTGAACCATCGGATTTCAACAAAAATATCTTCATTTGTGTTCCGAAGATGAACGGTCTTACTGGTGTGGAACAGCATGAGGGTGAGTTCTTTACATTCGTGACATTTTCATTTTTGGGTGAACTAACCCTTTAAAATGTCTGAAATGTCAACTATAGATTAGTTTGATTTTATAATGTTATACTAAAACTAAAACTAAAACTATGGAAAACCCTAAACCTGTAGAAAGAAAAAGAAACATCTTTCTTAAGCATGCAGAATAATGCAAGTGGACTTTTTTTGTGTAATTGCACCTTTGATCGATTATGTAATTGTGGCATCTGTAATTGTAATCACGATTAGGATTAATTGTGCATCCCTACTTCAATGCTAATCGACATAGCCTTTATCACTGTATAGAAGACTCTGAAATAATATGTTGTGTGCCTTATTCTGTGTAAGAAGTCACTTCATCTCACAGAAGGATGCTCACCTGCCGTTATGAAGTGAGTTTGTTGTAAAAACATGTTATTAAATGTTGTCTTTTGTTGGACAAGAGGTTCATAAATGCTATGTTTGGAAAGATGTTTGACACGCGTGTGTGTTGCGTTTTCAAATGCATGTTATAAGTCGCAGTGCTTTCAGACGGAGCGGCATTTACTACTGATCACAGAGCCGCGCTTCACTGACAAGCTGCGCAAAAAAAAAAAAAATTCGCAGCCTTAGAGATTTCATTATCGCACAAAGCAAAATCGGTTTAAGTGTGATTTCGGGTTAACTGCGATTAATCGTGCAGCCCTGAGCGCTAATGATCCATGATAGGTCTGAATTTTAACAATAACAAACCTTTCAATACAAAATCTATTTGATTTCTCTTGCACAGCATTTATACTAGACACTAACAATCTCTTTGATGGCATTTACAATTTGATTTTCTAGAACTTTCCAGTGGGAGCCCTCTTTGCATGCCTGAACAGTGTAGTCCATTCTCATTCAGAAACACCAACACAGAGAACCAGAACTTCCTGCCTTTAATCCAACAGTGCATGCGCTCACTGGAGTGATGGAGTGACGGCCCCTGGTAACACCACGGAGTACAGCGCCAGCATCACTTTGTGCAGTGCCAGGCACGAATGACAGAGAAATAAAGGGAAAGAGAGAGAAATGGGAAAGTCTGCATTCCTTATATGTCTGTTAAGCACTCTTAGGAGTGACATGGAGTCCCCACACAGACAGGTGGCACTTCAACGCATGTACAGCCCTATACACTACCGCTCAAAAGCTTGGTGTCAGTACGTTTTTTTGGCCAAGAAATGAACACTTATATTCAGTAATGAATCGATGCATTAAACTGATCAAAAGTGATAATAAACATAACATCACAAAATATTTTTTATTTCAAATAAATGCTGTTCTTTTTAACTTTCTATTCATTAAAGAATCCGGAACATTGATTAATAATGAAAAATGTTTCTTGAGCAGAAAATCATCATATTAGAATGATTTTTGACGGATGATGTGAAAATAAAGTAATGATGCTGAAAATTAAGCATTTGATCACAGGAATAAACTATATTTAAAAAAACATAAAATAGAATAGGTATTTAAAATTGCTATTGTTTTTTGCTTTTACTGTATTTTTTATTAAATAAATGCAGCTTTGAGACTTTAACAAAAGAGACTTTTAAAAAAACAGTAACACTTTACAATAAGGTCTCATTTGTTAACATTATATAATGTATTAACTAACAACGGGCAATACATTTATTACTGTATTTATTATCTTTGTTAACATTAGTTATAAAAAATACAGTTGTTCATTGTTAGTTCGCAGAGCATTAATGATAACAAATGCAACTTGATTTTAAGAATGTATTAGTAAATGTTGAAATTCACTAAGATTAATAAAGGCTGTAAATGTTGATAACGATGATAAGCTATGAAAATTTTTTCTCGATATGGATTCATGTAACAACCAATCACACAGCAGAAATAAACGCAAAAACAGCTTTTAGCTTGCACGTCAAAGTACACGCTCTACTGGCAAAGAAAACCCGTCACGAGAAGGAAAAAATGAGTGGAAGCGGTTAAATTGAAAGTGAAACTAACTTTACGTTATCATCAAAAGATGACGAAATTGTCGATGAAAGGTAGCACACATTCAGTTGCTCATTTGAACCGCGACACACAGACCATTTATCCGCTCGGCTCAAAGTCCATTGCCAGCGCAAGCTCACTACAGCAGATCCGTTTACTCTGATCGGTCACGCGAACACGAAACAGCGCTGTGAGATCCAGTGAGAAGCGTGTGAATTCAGCAAAAAACACTAATTTCTCTGTGATTTAAGCTACTATTAAAGTCAGACAAAACAGCGCCGGCAAACACTAGAAACACTGTGCGCAATGATCAGAGGTGGACAGTAACAAAGTACATTTACTGTACTTAAGTACACTTTTTGAGTATCTGTACTTTCCTTGAGTAGTATTATTTCCGGAAACTTGTGAGTTTTACTTCACTACATTTGAAAGACAAATATCGTACTTTTTACTCCACTACATTTCTATCAAGGCCCTTGAAGTAGAAAGTCGTAGCCGCTTTGAAAGTCAGTGGATGATTTGTTTTCTTCTTTAAAATGGGAAAAAAAAAATTTGCAGACAGCCTATCAGTAATCACTCTTGTAGGATCACATGAAGTTCAATGATTTCTAAGTATTTTTTGAACACCAATCAATTGATGGCAAAATAAAAGGCGGCAGTTCCCAGGCGAAGTGCGCGCAACCATGGCCATACTTAAAAGTTAAAATTCAGAAGAGCAGACGTGGATAAGTCTGAAAAAGTGCGACGACACAAAAGTGCACACAGAAAGCTGCCTCTCAGACGCCAGACCACAAGTACTGAATTTTAGTCTATTGAATCTACTAAAATCTTAGGCCCCACTTTATATTAGGTGGCCTTAACTACTATGTACTAACATAAAAAAAATAAGTACAATGTACTTACTGTGTTCAAATTGCATTGCAAAAAACCTTTGCTGATATTGAGGTGGGATACGGGTAGGGTTAGGGATAGGTGTTATGGTATGGGTAAGTTTAAGGGAAGGGTTAGGTGTAAGGGAAGTGCCAACTGTGTAATTACAAATCTAACTACAGAAATGAATTACAGATGTTATTACATGCAGGTATTTTTTTAAATGTAAGTACAATGTAAAAACATGTACGTACACAATAAGTGCATTGTATCAAATGAATAATTAAAATGTTAGTACATAGTAGTTAAGGCCACCTAATATAAAGTGGGTCCAAATCTTATTATAGTCAATTAAAACTAGACTAAAACAATTCAGATGCCTAAAATGTTGTAGTCAAAAGACATCAAAATTTGCTGTCAAAATTAACACTGGTATGAAGTACGGTCGGTCAAATGATTTTTATAGATTTACCCGCCAAGTTGCCTTAGCCTTGTGGATACAACGCTAATGTATAGCGTTCAACAATGATGTTAGTTAGCATGCAAAAACTACGTAGTTGGGCTAATAATGTTAACTGAAGTCCTTTCAGAAATATGTTTTTACATAATCCTGTCAAATAAACACAATGTAGAAACCTTTCTTTTCTAGTATGATTTTGACTTTGATAAGAGCTTTGTAACTTTTAAACAAGTATTTAAATGAGTTCAAGGTATGCTAGCATGTCAGATGGAGCATGGCTGGCGTAAACCACCATGATGGAACAGCGTGCATTCATACAACAATGCAACAATTATAAAATAATGCGTTTACTTTTACTTTTGATACTTAAGTACTTTTCAAAGCAAGTACTTCTGTACTTTTACTTAAGTAAAAATCTATCTTTACAACTTTCACTTGTAATGGAGTAATATTTAACCAACAGTACTTTTACTCAAGTAATGGAGTTGTGTACTTTGTCCACCTCTGGCAATGATACAGTCAGAAGGATGTTCGATCTTATCCATAATTTAGCATGGATTTACTGTTGTGACACTAACTGCACCATACTGTGGCAGAAATGTGGGACATTCTTATAGAATTGTATTAGAATTATATTATTAATGTAGACATGTATTAAAGGAGTAATGGAATATTATTACAGTATTTTTATTTAGCTATAGAATTTATGCATTTACACTAAATGTTTTTAGGCTACTGTTTTTCATACGAATACCATAGAAACCATATAGATACATTTTACCATGGTAGTGAAGAGCTATATGCATGTTTTTAACTGAGGTTATCATGATCTAAATGTATGATACTATGGCAGACCAATGGTTAATTTTAATAAAACTCAGAATATTTAAATTTTACCATATAAAAATGAGGTTACAATTTTTACAGATGTCCGTGTTTTTGTTGATGAACATACATTTACATCTGCATCCTCCTAACTCAAGCTACTACTACTGTCAACTCACTGTCAAATGTGCATTTCTAAAACAAACCATGTAATATTATTAATATTGCAGCCTGTGCACACTGTGCTGACGATATACACCAAAGTCAGGCAACACAAATCTCGTGACTAGAAACAATATCAAGACATAATTTTTTCTATTAAGATATTTATTTTGTTCCGGACAAATGACTGGAAAAGTGGAAGGAAAATGTGAAGTGTTTGTCATGTTCTGACAATAAAGAGTTTAAAACCAGTTTAAATCTGCCTTTAAATTTGAAATAAATAAATATTTGACATTTATCGTGACAATTATTGATATCGACTGATATATTAAAAAAAAAATTACTGAGATCATTTTTTGGCTATATCGCCCAGCCCACCTGTAGAAGAACTGCCATTCTTAATTCTTGTTAACTAAAGTAGTTACCTAATGAAACCTTATTGTAAAGGGTTACCAAAAAACATTTCAAGAAAAAAAATGTACCAACCACAAACTTTTGAACGGAGTGTAAATTCAAGCTCCCTTGTTCATGGAAACAACAAAGCACCCGGCATGCTTAGCCACGAGTATCTATGCTTATTAGGAAGAAGTCTGGATGTTTCGCATATTTTTAAGTTCAGGCAGAGCTGAACATGTGAAAGCGAAATGGTGGTTCCTGTTGACCTACCTAGTGTGAAACCGCAAAGTCAGTGTTTTGTGAGAAGAGTAAGCTCTTCATTAAAACGTAGACAGAGGAAGCAGCTACACTTTCCAGCTCTGCATCCTTAGCTGAGACAGAGTGCACCGAACACACACCCACAGCAGGAAGCCAAATCCTCCCACCCACAGACACACCACAACACCTCAGCCCTGAGGGAGCCAATGACATCGATGCAAATGAGACCAATAATTAGATGGACCGCATCTTTTGCCCCTCCTTTTAATATCCAAATATTTCACTTAAGACAGGAGCTTTGTTGGAATGACAGAGTATCCCAGGAGGAAACACGACAGTATTGCTGGCTTCCAGAGCAGGGGCTCTTCCCCACACAAGGATGCCAACAGCCTGATGTCACTCGTCGGCTGCGACAAACAATGAGGATCATGCTGTTAAAAGCCGCAGCTTACGGCATGTATCCGCATCGCTGGGCATGAAAACACGGCAGGTTATCGCCGTGACATAAACAAGAAGCAGAGCTACGGTTTCAATCAGCGGTTCTTTTACCTTTTGTTGATGGGCTTCTCATCCTTCTCGTAGGGTTTGACGAACCACTTGCCGATACGAATGAAGGATCTGTTCATGAGGCAGCGTTCCAGTAGGTTATGGATGGCTTTGAAGAGCAGCGTTCGACACTCGTAGGTCAGGCCACTCTCCCATGAACCGTCTTCATTACCTGTGCAACACAGAGACGGGACACATCAGTACTCTATAGAGTGGTGCAGGTATAACATCACTTTGTAGGGCAAAACGTGAAAGAGAGTTAGGATTTTAGCACTTCCAGGGCTCCAGACTAACTTTTTTCACTAGGAGCACAGTGGCCCCCAACTGAAAATTTTAGGGGCACAACCAGAAATTTTAGGGGCGCACACCGTAGATCAACATGCTAACCAAATCTACTAATTTCCACTGTATTACTAATAGGGATGGGTATCATTAAGGTTTAAATGGTATTACTACTCTTACCCATTCTGCTTATCGACCCGGTACTTTAACAGTATTCTTATCGGTTCTTTTTATTATACTGTATTTTTTTTTTAATGAAAAAAAAAAACATAATTAAGAACATAATTAACATGGCTTTATAATCGGAAAAGTAAAATATCTATAGCAAAAGAAACAGCAATGTTTGAACAAAACTATAAAACATCTATTCGTAAATGGACCAGTGTGCAGGCATTCGGAAGGTCTGCTAACATTAATATTACAGTAAAGAACAAACCTACAAAGAAATTAATAAAGTAATGAAATGTAAAATAACACTGCATAGTTTTCACTGTATAAATTGATAGATTAATGCTTATAAAAGCTAAAGTTATTCATTCAAGAGATGTGAATATTTTCTATTTGCCTTTTGTTCGATTCAAATTAATTGCTCAATCGTCAGCAGGTTTATCTGACGCTGCACCTTTAAGACCGAATGCAGAACTGTTAATAATATCATATTCTCCTATTTCTCCAAACTATTTACGGCCATTTAAGATATAAACTGTTAAAGTAACTACTTTCCAATCCGGTCATTTTGACACCGGCTATTTGTTGTTTATTTGATGGTTTAGACGCGCACACGAAGCCTAAAATATAAAGTGCAAGTCGGTCCATTTCGCAGCACACACACATAAGCCGCCTTGAAGTTGGAAACAGCGTCTCTTGCGCGGATTATTGTGCATTTAATAGCTCTTTATTATCAAACACATCCCGCAGTTTAGCAACAGTAGAGACTGCAGTTTACAACAATCACTGAATCTGACGTTAAGTTTAGGTTTAGGGAGAAATGACAGCGCAGCTGTGAAGGGAAGGATGAGCTCGACGGGACACTGGTATAGGAATAGTTTTTTCCTCATATCATCTTTTTATAATTCTTGGAAGCCGAAATCGAAAATAAAATTCGATTAATATCACAGCACATCCCTAAAGTTTAAGCAAACTATACTTTTGTGTAGTTCTCTTGGCCATCGTCACTCATTAAAGCTGACTGATGTGTTGTGTTCGCTGTAGCTCCACGTGAGAGAGCTCGCTCGCTCGCTTTCTCACTTGTGGATTGCGAAGAGCAAAAATGCATCATATTATCTCATATAGAAACGGCTGGCAAATATAGAATTTGCCAGATATAACGTCTATCAATTATAAATAGTAAGTGTATTTTCTTAATTTCTCCAGTACCGACAGCAGGCAAATTTACTGGTCGCACATGTGCGACTGGATGTAAAATTCAGTCGCACACACTCAAATTTTAGTCGCAAAATGCGACCATTTGGTCGCAGTCTGGAGCCCTGACTTTCGTTTCCATCATCAATGTTTTTTTGTTTTTGTTTAAATGGCTGAAATAGTGCCTGTTCACCACAGACCTTTTCTTGTTATATTCTACAACATAAAATCAGTATTACCCCGTTACATGTCTTGAAAAAGGTGGTTGCTAACAAAGTGGCTAAATGGGACTATAGAGGCTGTCGAGGAGATTAAACGTCATCACGCCGAACAGGTAAACTCAGTCCCCTCATTATGCTTATAATTTGGCTCTTATAAACTATTCTAACTCAAACGTTCTGGGAAAATGTTTTGAGATAAAAACTGAGAGTTGTCAGAAGCTTAGTAGTAATGGTGACATTGAAGTCATGTGACCATTGTGTACTTCGTTTATAGGCAGCCTACTTTTAGCTTTTTACTTCTGCCGACTGCATTCATGCTTTAAAATTATTAAAAGTTGTGTTTATCTTGATGGACAAAACGGGTCAGTATCATAAACTTTTGTTGATCACAGAGCTTGTTTTATTGCGATAATCCAAAAACCTATGGGAAAATCCTATTGGGTTTTTCTCGAGGGAACCAGAGTGATGCTAACTGACAGTTGCATTGAAAATAAACCAAAATAAATCTATATCCCGCCAAAGATTTATTTAATCATTTACTGGTACTGCTTTAAAATGCTTCTGTGAGTGTTTGTGCAAGCGCCCCATGAGAAGTGTCAAAAGTTTCTATTTGCATGTTTTTGCAGCATTATACTTTGCAGCCAATCACAGTCATATCTGTTGTGCACATGAAAGTAAAAGCACAATGTCAATAAGAGATTCATTGCAGAGCGTAGACGGCTTTATTGATTATATAAAGGGAGTTTTCACGCTTTGTGTACCTCGTGAAGTCTTGAAAATGCAAAATAATAGACCTGTCACTTTTTCTATGTAATGTGTCACGTGTTACTTTGTTGTTCATTATATTACTTACATCTTAAATTGGTCACTTTTTACATATAAATTTACTTCTTTTTAAATATAAAATAGTTCTAAGCACTTTATTTTATGATTTGTCCTGTGAGTTGTCCTTGTCTGAATAAATAGGCAGGGCTCCAGAGTGCGACTAAATGGTCGCATTTTGAGAACTACACAGAAGTTTAGTCTGCTTAAACTTTAGGGATGTGCTGTGATATTAATCGAATTTTATTTTCGATTTTGGCTTCCAAGAATTATAAAAAGATGGAATGAGGTAAAACTATTCCTATACCAGTGTCCCGTCGAGCTCATCCTTCCCTTCACAGCTGCGCTGTCATTTCTCAGTGTCAGAATCAGTGATTGTTGTAAACTGCAGTCTCTACTGTTGCTAAACTGCGGGATGTGTTTGATAATAAAGAGCTATTAAATGCACAATAATCCGCGCAAGAGACGCTGTTTCCAACTTCAAGGCGGCTTATGTGTGTGTGCTGCGAAATGGACCGACTTGCACTTAATATTGTAGGCTTCGTGTGCGCGTCTAAACCATCAAATAAACACCAAATAGCCGGTGTCAAAATGACCGGATTGGAGAGTAGTTATTTTAACAGTTTATATCTTAAATGGCCGTAAATAGTTTGGAGAAATAGGAGAATATGATATTATTAGTTCTACATTCGATCGGTCTTAAAGGGGCAGCGTCAGATAAACCTGCTGACGATTGAGCCATTGATTCGAATCGAACAAAAGGCAAATAGAAAAAATTCACATCTCTTGAATTAATAACTTTAGCTTTTATAAGCATTAATCTATCAATTTATACAGTGAAAACTATGCAGTGTTATTTTACATTTCATTACTTTATTAGATTTCTTTGTAGGTTTGTTCTTTACTGTAATATTAATGTTAGCAGACCTTCCGAATGCCTGCACACTGGTCCATTTACAAATAGATGTTTTATATTTTTGTTCAAACTTTGCGGTTTCTTTTGCTATAGATATTTTACTTTTCAGATTATAAAGCCATGTTAATTATGTTTTTTTTTTTTTTATAAAATAAAAAAAAGTATAATAAAAAGAACCGGTAAGAATACTGTTAAAGTACCAGATCGATAAGCAGTATGGGTAAGAGTAGTAATACCATTAAAACCTTAATGATACCGATCCCTATTAGTAATACAGTGGAAATTAGTAGATTTGGTTAGCATGTTGATTTACGGTGTGCGCCCCTAAAATTTCTGGTTGTGCCCCTAAAATGTTCAGTTGGGGCCCACTGTGCTCCTAGTGAAAAAAAGTTAGTCTGGAGCCCTGATAGGATATGTTAATATTACAAGCTTTTTTTTTTTTGCATCTATATTGAAGTTTATTTATTTTTAGTACTGGGCTTGCAGTTCACATGTGTTGGGTACTTTGTAGTGTGTGTGCATGGATGGCCGTGTTCGTCCTCCACAACCGAAAGACCATTCATGACCCATGAAAAACCCTGTATTATATCCACATGCACATGCTCAATGGCGCTGTTTAAATCATATTAGATACATTTGAGTGTGTTCAAAGTTGTTATAATGCTACTCTGTGCGTTCGCTCGGCCGCTACTATGAGACACGTGTTCACACTACAGTGAGCTAGATCGATATTAGTCATGGTAAAACATGGTACTCGCGGTAAATCAAGAAAACCAGATTTAAACATTAAGACTAACTGTGTTGAGCTGTATAACAATGATTCGTTTTCTGTCAATGAATGTATCCAAACATTTGCTCACCTGTCTAATAAAACCCATCATATATTAAAGCGTCTTTGGCGTTTCCATGGTTTCTACAAAATAAAACCGGAAACCGAGGGTATGACAGGTATGATGTCATTGATAGGCGACGTACAGACACGGTCCATGTCCCGGTTAAAATCGCTTATTTCTCTGGATTTAAACATTCTTGGAAACATTTGACACAAGTCAACAAAATATATAACACTGTTCTAGTGGTTTATGGATATTTTCGTCCGAAAATCTTACATATTGTGCCTTTAACATCACTTTTTTAAAATACAAAATATTGATCAAGCTATTATGGTAATAAATGTGGATCAGAAACACGTTTTATACTTTAGAGTTGAACCTTAAAAAAAAAGAATTGAGCCAAGCCAGCCAATCTAAATAAGCTTCATTAACTTTAGTAATCATAGTTTCCTCTTCCATATATGAAGTCGTGTCTTATTTGTTATGCATATGAGTCTCGCTGCAGACATGCTAAAATCCTTCAATACTTTGTTTCTGTTTTGACACTGATGCAGTTAGCAAACCTCAACAACTGCAATAACTGGTCTATGACTAATGTCTGGAAACACCTCCCGTCTAACCACTGATTTTACCAAAAGAATTTCGGTATCAAGCTCCTGACAAGCAAAATGTCATCTCTGACTACATACATTTCTTATTCTGTATGCACAAACGTTACGGTTCGGGAGAAGCGTGTCAGTTTAACAAGGAGGTAGACGTACATGATAGGTCATGGTGGACGAGCTCGGCAAAGTTGGGGTCGTCTCCCCACCAAAAGATCCAGAGCTCTCTTCGGCCCGGGGTCTGGTGCCTCCGCCACACGCTCAGCACGTCTGCCTTCAGGCAGCGACTGAAGCTGCACAGGATGGGGTCCTCCTCCGTCACCGGGAAGAGGATGGGGGACGAGGTGGGGCCCTGCCATACAAAACACTTCCATTTAATCCCGGTGAGGTCAGCCTGAAGGCAAAAGAGAGAGGGAGAATGTGTTAGAAAAATCCATCATGTGGGACGGCTTAGCAGCAACCAGTGATAAAGCGGCAACTCTGCTGGGGTTAATAGACATGCATATGCAAAAACACAGCCAAACTGGCAATCTAAGTGTCCGATTGTGCAACTTTGATAAATGTAGACATGTAAGAAGAGTTTCTTTGTGACTAATGCAAGATGACGACATCTAGTCATGCCCATAAAGCATCATGAATCAACAACATATAGGCCTATTCGGGGGGGGACGGGACGTCCAACTTTTTGACTTTGAAGTGAACTAACCAATTGGACAAGTGAGTGAAAACTTGTCTCATTTGCATCATTTGCTCATGAGTCATTTACATGTCATGCCCACTGATGATGAACAGTTTTCATGACAAAATGACATGTTTTATCCATTAAGGGAAAGAATATTACAATCTTATATATCGTTGTGCACCCCAATATCATTTTGCTTGAAATTGCCTTGAGGTTACTAAAATTAAAAATTTTGCAGTGTAAATTTTTAAGTGAGCCGATCTCACAGAAATATAAATATTAATAAATGTTATAAAAAATATCAAAATGGTGCTTAAAGATTAAAATCGGCTTGAAACGTAAATTGTGCTCATCTTTTCATCTCTGCTGTGATGTAAATCTGAGTTAAACAGCTTCTAGTACAAGAAAAAACATGTAGGACAGGACTTTGATTTTGAACTGATTGGATCTATGGATAATTATTTGCTAATTGCTGTGATATGTAAGTGACAGGTTGCTGGGAGGGAGGGATTGTCCCGCCCTTGAAAAAGACATGATGTGTGCAGAGATAAATCCTTTATAATAAACAATGCAAAGCATAAAACATCGGAATTGTCCATTTCGATTTCATGGTTGGTGACTAAGCTTAGCAACTAGCAGATGTGTCACACTGATGAAATACATA
Source organism: Gobio gobio (assembly GCF_949357685.1). Taxonomy (NCBI): domain Eukaryota; kingdom Metazoa; phylum Chordata; class Actinopteri; order Cypriniformes; family Gobionidae; genus Gobio; species Gobio gobio. The sequence goes on from NC_137114.1 coordinate 42,744,839, forward strand.
AACTGAAACCAATAGTAATTTTATTGAGAAAGCATAATGGATGGGAAATGCAGACACATTTATAGTATAAGCCCCAAAAAAATTGAGCTGTCATTTTAAATCTACATAATCTGCATTAAAGGTCAAATCATACAAATTCAACAGTCTGACCTGGATTAGTGTAATGTAATATATAAAATATATATATATACATATATATATATATATATATATATATATATACACACACACACACACATATATGAGCTTTTGATAAAAGGAGGAAGTGAAATAGGGCCTGACAGACAGGAAACTTGTCATGAATACTCGTCTCAGTGTTTACAGATCACTCTACAACCACAAATTGAGGAAACTAAGTAGGTGTATATAAGAAAATTGTCTTATATTACACATAGAAAGTGCAACAAGCTATACCAGTACTTATCCAAGCAGATAATTAGACTTGCTTGTAACAGACAGACAAAGCTAAAATGTTTTTTATAACCTGTCCTTTCTTGACAAAGTTCACACGTATTGTCTAAATATCAGGAAGACGTGAAACATTACCTCAACTTTTTTTATACTGATAGACAGCACCGTTCTCGCTTAGTGTATTAATAACAGCACATCAAGACATTTTTATATTACAAAATGCTCAATTGTTATGCTTATATATGCAAATGTGCACATATTTCCAGGACAAAACACCTAAACCTTGAATAAAGCCAATTTTGCTGACATATTGGATCTCTCTTTTTAATCACTTAAAATACTGTCACTAGCTAGAAACGAAAAGAAACAAGTTGAATGACATAAATACTAGATGTGCACAAATAAAAGTTCCCATGTGAAAATGTATATGTTTTACATTTTAGAATTATTGATGCAATCATGATTTAAAACATGTGACAGAATAAAATCCTTAAAATCTATTAAGATTCTCTCTTTATGGTGCAAAGGTTTTTACAGAAGTCTCTTTTATCACTCCATAAATTAGAAAATAATGTCAACAGCCAGAAAAAAAAGATAATTTTTTAGGAATACAATGATACCAGGTGAATGATACATAAACCCCTCTGTAAATACCTTCATAATATACATAGGAATAAAACTGGAAAGTTTGGTGTGCAACAATGTATTGAAGTGGCCATTTCGGATCCATTTGGGAAAACAATATGTATTGTAATACACGTGTAATATATAAAGATAAACCAAATAAAAAAAATTGCAATGTGTATTTTTTTGTATGTTTACTTTACACTAGGCAGAAAAGAGAGATGCCATGGAATCAAAATAGTCCAAAATCTCAAAATTGGCCGCTGGTTTTGCATTGTTTATGTTGTTGAACACTCTCCGTGAAGCTATTGTAACTTCATAACAACAACTTGCAGCTTGTTCCAGCCAGTTAGGCGAGCAAGTGTTTACCAGCGTTAGCAAACACGACCTAAATAGCACAACAAAGCCGTAACTAACGCGTTCACACAACACAACACAACCCTGCATGTCTAATATATATTTATAAAGCGGCGGCAGGAGCGGTTTAGTTCGTATTAAGATCAACAGGCCTCAATTTGATTGACTGGCCGGCTAAAAATGGCTTCTGGCCCTCAGTCAGTTGATCTCTTACCAGACAGAATAGATTGGAGTGGCAGTCCTCCAGGCTCGCCCCGTTGGGTACAAAACAAGAACTCATCATCAAAGCGCTGTCCGGCGAGCCATCCTCTCTTTCAGATCCCAGGAACAGATAATGCGATGGCTTTTGGACCGGGTCTCCGTCTCTTGGACACAATCAGCAGGACGGGTTCGCGTCCAGCGAGCTAATTAGCTTAGCTCTGCTATTACTCCGCTAGAGGTTACTCACTTACCAGAAAAAAATCGCGCTAAAAACTTCCTGCGCGTATTTACCATGATCCACGATGGGATATTGTTCTCCCCCGAGATTTGTTACATCAAATAATATGTAATTACAGAAGTCCGAGGGGGTAGGGAGGCGAATTCAGCCCTCCCCCTTTAGCTTAGCATAGCATCAGGCTAGCTGGGGTTAGCCTGGCTAAGCGAGGCAGCAACAAACAGTTCAAGCCAGAAGAGTTCAGCTTTAAATGTCTCTAAAAAACACTCTTTCCTTCCCAAGTCTTCGCCGGACTGCCGTCAACGGCTATTCACGGAGAAGCCGACGATGGAAGTAAAACGTTCTGGTTTAAAAAGTACAGTTAAAAGAGGCTGTGCTGTGCTCAGCTGTGTCTCACTGGTTTGTTTGAATACATTGGTCGCATCCTTTAATGGCGGCCACAGGGACACAACTCTACTACACTCTCCAGTCTACTCTACTCTCGGCTCCGATTGGCAGCGCTGCGACTCAATAGAGGAAAGAGTCGATCCTGGATTCCAGAAAGGAGTCGACTCACCGACAGTGCTGTCAACTCCTTTTAGGGCTTTTAGAATCTTTTAGATGCCACTACGGGCCCCCCAAAAATATGATCATCCTCATGCTAGGGACCACCATTATTAAAATGTTAAAGGCATCATTATAGTTTCTGGTATAAAGAATCAATTTATAGCATACTGTGTAAACTATCTGTTATTATTACAAATGATTTTTTTTTAGATTGTGATTATTTTAGAAAATTATTTTATGTTTAATTTCCATTAAGATACATTAGCTATATTTTCTACTCATTATTGTACAATGGAGAGAGAAAAAAAACGGTAGCCTAAAAATGCGCTTCATGTGGTAACATCTAAATGAATCGATTTTAATCAAATAAAGCGTTACTGAATCAACCTAAATATATTAGGTTACTCCAACAAAACTACATTTAAGGGTAAAATCAGGTAGAAATAGCTTTTTTTTTTAATGAAACATTTGCAGGTTAAATGTTATTGACTTATTTAAATGTATTATTTATTTATTTAGATACATTTTTTAAATCAGATTTTGTATTATATATTAAATTGCACATTATATTACACTGTTTTTCTCTTAACTATTCCATAGCACTTCCTCGTGGCCCCTGGGTCGAAATAATCTTTACAGTAATATTTAATGTGTGACGTTGCAGTATTTCTACTATAAAAAGTACATTAACAGTAAAAATATATATTTTTTGGCCCCCTTCCAATCAAAGCTAATAATCATAATCATGATATTACCATATATATCACAATGATATTTGAATGATACAATCATAATAGCTAGCCTGACATCATTATTTATTAGATTTCGGATAAGATTAAATATTAAGTAATGTTCCTTAATGGGAAACATGTTTTATTAAATCTATATCTTTCTGTTTGTTTAAAACAAATAATTTCAAGAAATAATTAGAAAAAAATAGAAATAATTGTTTAATTCAATCTATATCTATTTGATTGAATAAAGCAAATCATTTCTAATACATATTATTTCTTAAATGAGAATTTTTGTTTAGATTAAAAATAGAATTTAAATTAATTGACTTTTCAACAAGAAAAAATATACTTTGTGCCAAGTTTTATAAAATAGTTTTCATAGACATAGAAAATACTGTTTAGGGCAAGTTATTTATTTTGAATTGGCTCAAGTTATAAAATATAGATGTGAACCATTACCCTAATTTTTTTTTTTTTTTGCCAATAAGGGTTTTTAAAATGTGTAATATGTCATATACGCCATGTGTCTGAATGACAATAATAACTCATGGTAAATAACTTTTTATGTTAAAAATGAAGTCTTATATACAAGATCATAATGAAAAATAATTTGTTAAAGAGCATCTGACAGAATAAAACCCTTCCAATAGTGTCATGTTGTATTTCATTGTGTTTACAGCATGGTGTGTATACTTGAAGCAGACTATATCTGATTCAGTCAGTCTGGTCTCACTTGTTAAACCGGCTTGTCATTTACCTCTACATATTTTATTGGTGAGCCGTTCATTTTGAGCTTGGAAACTAATTATGTGAATCATTAATGAGAGAAACTGGGCAGGGACATAATGACACTGACATCAAAATAACAGCAACTATGGCTGAATATATGGATGAATGGAAATACAAGGGGAATGTGCCCGAAGTATTATGGCATCTGGATGAAAATGGCTTGGCTTTGGTGAATATGACTTGCTACATCAAGTCATCACTATTACTTTATCATATACGAGTGCTGGAAAGAAATGAAGCAGCAATTTTAATCTTACGACTTCTTGAAAAAAAGTTTGATGAATACATGTATATATAACATACATTATTACATGAGTCTTGCTCAAACGTTTACACACTCCATGCAGAATCTGTGAAAATGTGAATGATTTTAACAAAATCATTTCTAAATAATTTCTTTAATTTAGTAGGCTACTGTCCTGAATAAGATATTTCACATAAATATATGTTTACATCACAAGAAAAAAAAGCTGAATTTATCAAAATGAACCCGTTCAAAAGTTTACACTTAATACTGTGTGTCGTTCCCTGGATTTTTGCTTTTCCCTGAATGTTTTTGTGTTCTGTGATGGTTGTTCTTGAGTCTCTTGTTTGTCTTGAGCAGTTAAACTGCCTAACGTTCTTCAGAAAAACCCTCCAGGTCCTGCAAATTCTTCAGTTTTCCAGCATATTTTGCATAATTGAACCCTTTCCAACAGGGACTGTATGATTTTGAGATCCATCTTTTCACATGGAGGACGATTGAGAGACTCAAACACAGCTATTAAAAAAAGGTTGAAAACATTCACTGATGCTCCAGAAGGAAACACCATGCATTAAGAGCCGGGGGTGAAAACTTTTTAACAGGATGAAGATGTCCACATGTTTCTTTTTTTTCTTTTTTTTCCATTTAGTTCTACCCTAAGCAACAGAAGATATTTACATGTTTCCTGGAAGACAAATTAAGTACAATTTACCTTGATCTTCAAATTCATAAAGTTTTCTCCACCAGCTCTTAATGCGTCATGTTTTCTTCTGGAGCATCAGTGAATGTTTGAAGCTTTTTTTAATAGTTGTGTTTGAGTCTCTCAATTGTCCTCAGTGTGAAAAGATGGATCTCAAAACCATACAATCCCTGCTGGAAAGAGTTCAAATTCGCAAAATATGCTGGAAATCTGAAAGATTTGCAGGACCTGGACGGTTTTTCTGTAGAATGTTGGGCAGTTGAACTGCTCAGGACAAACAAGAGACTCAAGAACAACCATCACAAAACACAAAAACAGCCGTGGATCATCCAGGGAACGACACACCGTATGAAGAATCAATGTAAACATTTGAACGGGGTCATTTTTTTAAATAAATTCAGCTATTTTTTTGGACTATATATGTAAGCATCTTTTATGTAAGAAAGCAAACAAATAAAAAAACATGATCCCTCTTATTTTGTTCTAATTGGGCTGTGTAAACCTTTGAGCAAGACTATGTCAATTAGACATTTATGCTATTACTGGAAAATTGGGGCTTTCCTCACATCATGTCAGCGGGATGAGACTGTAAAAGAGTGAATTGTTGTTTCAGACACACATTTGTCATTGTTGTTATTTAATGACTTCATGCTTCATGCAAATCTGAAATAAAATCAGATGTTTTTATTTACTCGTTCAAAAGAGTTCGAAATGTTTTAATACTATTCAATTTCAGTAGTTCTGACTGGCAGTTGACACGTTTTTATTAATATTAACATTATAATGAATGATATTATTAAATCACTTAACCTTTACACATAACGATAAGTGCTTCCATTTTGCTTAAATGTGAAGCATCATTAAAGTGTTTTCTTCTTTTATAGAGTGTATTATCACACCCATTATGCGTTCATTAAGTTGACCCATCCCCTGCTGTGTATTTGATATGCATGCTAAGGGGCTCTTTTGTGTTTAATCAGCAAGACATTGAATCCCTCTTTCATCATATATCAGTGGGTTTTTGTTTGTTTGTTTGTTTGAGAAGCGCGCCATCTAGTGTACAACGAGATGCAAATATACGTCATTTTATACACATTTTTTTTAAAACGCATTATTTACGCCCACATACGGATATATAATCACGTATCACGCCACAAATCACATCACAAACAAATATGGCAATGTATAAATCACTACATGCTTAGAGACATTTTTATAAATAGCCTATTATAAGAGAAAATATTTGTATTGCTATGTTTATTTTCATCTGTAATCCATGTTGTATTTATAGTCCCCCCCCCCCCCCCCCTTCATTGTTATTATTTAATTTATGTGTTTTTATTGTATAGTGTTATTAATGCTTTGGCAATGTACAGGTTTCTTTCACCATGCCAACAAAGCTGTTTGAAAAACTGAATCTGAGGGAGAGAGAGAGAGAGAGAGAGAGAGAGAGAGAGAGAGAGAGAGAGAGAGAGAGAGAGAGAGCGTCAGACCACTTCATATCCTTGCGGTGAAAAATCCAAACCATTAAAATTGAAAACTTAAAGGGAAAGTTCACCTCCCAAAAAATTTATTCTGTCATAATTTTCTCGCCCTCGAGTTATTCCAAACCTGTATGACTTTCTTTGTTCTGCTGAACACAAAATAGTACATTTTAAAGAATGTCATGTAAATCAAAGAGATCAACTGTTTAGTTCCCCATATTCTTCAAAATATCTTCTTTTGTGTTCAGCAGAAGACAGAAACTCATACAGGTTTGGAACAACTCGAGGGTGAGTAAATGATGACAAAATTGTCATTTTTGGGTGAACTACCCCTTTAAGTTTAATTTATGAACATTTAAGTTCAATTTTAGCCTTAAATAAATGTACATTTTTGGTCAAATGAAAGAGGTGCCAAACTGACCACCAGCAGCAGTGATAATAGCCTACATTCAGTGAAGCGACGAAAACGAGTGGAAATTCTGCGCATGCGTACTGCCAATTTTAATAATACTGACAGTAGGCATATTTTCTCCATATGAGATGGTCAGTCTACTTCAGAGGACGACATAGCAGACATACTCGACAGAAGCCCATATGGGAGAGCTGTTACCATATCACTAATGGCATTTTAATCCATGACATTGGTCTAGGCTATATGAATTATAGCAGATTATTGTATGCTGTTTATGGGTTTAAGTGGATTAACAATCGTTAATCGCTTGTCGTTTTGGCCAAGCAACGGTTTATCACCAACATTCACATTTTTTCTGTCATTTTCCCTCATGAATTATTTTGACCAGCAGTTGCTTTGTTTACATTTTTACTTTAGCGGATACGCGTAATGTGCTGCTTAATGGCGGTTCCCATGCATGGCTTTGTAGAAAAATACAGAAAATTATTTTCGAAAATAAAGCTAATTGGAGAAAAACGTGTTGGCCATTGTAGTGCTTCATGTTGTTTAAAAAAGTGCCGATAAAACTAAAATAATTCAAATAAAGAGGAAAGGCACACCATTCTCCAAAATATGACTGATCACTGTACTCTTCACTGTTATAAAAAATATTTAGTGTCTATAGCTATTGCGCATGCGTCTTTGCTTTGGCTAGAGCTCAGCACCAAGGACAGCGGCGGCCGAAGACACGCGCAGGCCAGAGGATGATGTGTGAGGGTCGATGTGACGTCAAAGCAAGCGAATCACAGGAACACACACACACACACACACACACACACACACACACACACACACACACACACACACACACACACACACACACACACACACACACACACACACACACACACACACACACACACACACACACACACACACACACACACACACACACACACACACACAGTGTTCACAGTGTATGTAGTCAGTAGATAATGTGACTCATAGTACTGTACTAAAAAAAGAACAATGGCTGAAATATCTGATCCTGCGTCATTTATTATGTGATTTAATATATGTACACTGTAAAATAATTTTTCTTCCTATAACCAAAATATCAGTTTACAAGTCTTTCATATGTAGCAACATGTAGAGTACCCTAAAATGAACTGAAATGTTGAATATTTCTTTCCCCATGGTGCCCACACAGCAACATATACAGACTCATCAAACATTAGCTAAAAAGACACGTTGGATGAAAAATAATATTTTTTAGAAGACAAACTGGTAAATGTAGACTCCATAAAAGTTTTTTTTTTTTTTTAGGTAAACAAACCCTAATTCTTTCTAAAGTGTGTTTGTGTTCGGGTTGGTTTTGTTCAGTATTGATTATAGTGGAATGAAATTACTGGTGCAATAAATAAGTCGTGCAATACATAAATAGTCCCTCTTGATTTCTTTCACAGGCAAATTTGAATAATCTCATACAAAATACAGTTATCTTTCATGACTAGATAACAGATGATTGGATCACTAAATTATCCACTTAAATATGATAAAAACAATTGAAAGATTAAAGATAACTGCAATTGCATAGTACCTTAAAATCAGTCTTCAGTCATGTGCAACTAAAATAAAAAATACAATTTCATCCCTATCAATTACAGTCACAATAGTCAAAATGATAACTGGTATGATTAAGAAAACATAAATCCCAAAAAACCAAGCAGTGTTTTCATCAGTAGTTTTGATATTTTTTTTTTTACAATAAACACTCTCGTGACCCCTGCAATTTACAATTCTAAAAGACATTTCTTAGAGATGGTTGCACTATATATTCAAACGATAACATATATATCAATTCCAGGAAAAATATATATAGTGGCCCAAAAAGTATTTGGACATTTTCAGATACACAAAATGTATGAATTTCATTGTATAAGAATAATAACTCTTTTCTTGACAGTTATGAAATGGCTTTGAACCAACTAGTCCGCAGGTGATTCATTTGTTAAATTCCATGCGAACACGTTACACTAACAAAAAATTTCATAATTTAGTTTTTGTCTTAATTTTGAACAGTATATCTATTATGGATCCTTTAAAATTTCATAATGTTTTGCTTGAAAAGTGTGCTTTTGTAATCTTTTCCCGCCAGCGTTTTTCAAATAAAAAGTTGCCAGCCACCGCCAGAGTTTTTGGTCATGTTCACATAAATGTCATGGCCCCCAGAATATTTTGTTGTATGAATATCAAGCAATGTATCAAAAGAAAGAACAGAGCCTCTGCTTTTAAACAAAACATAAAAAAACTGTTTTACTCTAGCTTCATGCATTCTTTTTTTATCAACACTTGAAAGTTTACTAAGGCCGTTTTGATTTATATGCTGTTTATTGTTGACGATTGCATTATTTTTCATATGCATATGATTACATATGAGGGGTTGCCAGGTCTGTGCAACAAAAGTTGCCCAAATGGCCAGCCAAAGTAGCCCAAAACATCCCAATGTGATTTCTCCACTGGGCTGCCAAATTCTTCATTGAATTTGTACGTCTGAGGGGTGTTTTGGGGGTGTTAGAACCATAGATATGTATACGTAGATGCCTCATTCGACCGCTCCAGGCACGTCGATGTGCCGCCATTTTAGAACTCAACGAAAAAACAACTGCGCAGCCTCTGTAAAAAAACCATAAGACATAACCTTTCACATGCGAGAATGTTCTGGTTTGTGTTTTTATAGCTAGATAACGCATTCTTCATGTATTGTGTTAGTTGAGCTATTATAACGTTTGCATCTGGACAATAACACGTAACATTTGTTTGTTAATAACAGGCTTCACGGTTCTGCAATTTCAGACACAGTATTCAAGGACCGGAAAGTATGAAAACAAACATTGGTCTTTGAAAGTACTTAAATTCAACTAAATTTAAGAGTAGTTAAAGAAGAGAAACCAACATATTTTTAAGCTTTCAAATAATACCTAGTTTATGATTATTAAACATGGTGTGAAATTAATAAATAGGCTACATTAATGTTTATTAAACATTACTAATTTATTGCTATTTTTTACAATGTATTTATTTTGATGGCTGATTGGTTGATGGTTTATGATTTTTTTCCAATTAACTTGTTTATAATGAGTTCTCTGATGATCAATAATATTAATGATGTTAAGATGATGTGAAGATCTTTAACCAATATTTTTAGCATGCAGAATTATCTACCATTTAGGACTAAATCCTATAAAATCCTCTGCTTCAGTCTATTTCAGATATAGGTATTCATACATGCATGCGTATAACTGCAGTTGCAGATGCACAGGCAACTTTTGAATGTTCATAAATAATAATGCGCATTCACGACCAAATTAGACCATTCGAAAATTGCTAATGAGAAATCTACGTATACATATCTATGGTTGGAACGCAAAAATTGTATGTATGTGGGTGGAAATCAACACGCACATTTTTTTTTAGTGGGAAAACTACGGACTTGGCAACACTCGCTTGTTTCTGCTTCTTCTTTGTCTGTGTTTTGATCTGGAGATGCGCAATAGCGCTCCTACCTTATAACAGCAATAACGCAGAAAGTCGTAAAAACTCGTCAAACGTTTTCCCATAAAAGATGAGATAACTCGTCAATAGCGGGGAAAGGGTTCATAATAAATGCCACTTGGTTTGATATGTTGTTATATAATGCAAAGACATTCATACATTTTTAAGTGTGGCTAAAGTGCCAAAATATTTTGGTGCCACTGCATTTCACACAAGCCTTTGCAATGTTAGTTGTGCAAAAACAGTTGTAGTGATTCCAACTGTAGTGTCATTTTCTCAGAGATCCTGCAATCATGAGCATCTGTAAGATCCTTATGGCACGACAATGGCACATGCAAACATTTTAGAAACAAATGCTGTGCTGTCGGCATTGTTCCAGTGCTGTGTGAGTGCTGGGCGACTCGAGCATCCATTTCAGATGGATTACAGCATATCATCCTGGCTTTCCCTGGCTGGAGTCCGTCTGCGCCGGAACCGCATGCTGGAGAAGAGGGACGAGGCGGTGAGGGCGACGCGGCTCAGGCCTACGTTTAGACAGTGTACTTCTGACGTCACTGGCACCTCGGCGAAGAGAGCCCTGTCACGGGACACCCGCATGACGCTGTCGCTGTTCTCAATGTCTTTCACTATATTCAAGATCTCCTGTCTCTCTGTTTGTCGGGTCATCCCACGGATATTGAGTATGGCAGAGACGTGCTTCCTCCTGCAAAATACAAGAAATATTTATTCACTCATTAAGTCGGTTTGGGAGAGCCATGCTACTTAAACTTAGAGTCAGAAATTATAGTCTCAGAAGAATAATAACTATTACTCCTTCTACAGCTTTAAAGCTAGAACCACCAAACTCGACTCAGACCTTCAGACTGTTCCAGCTCACGTTGCTATCTCTTTTCTAACTGATCCGTCTTACAGTTTTCCTAAAAATGATGATTAAAACTCGGAAAAATCCCATAGGTGACCAGTGTTGGGGAAAGTTACTTTGAAAAGTAATGCTTTACAATATTGCGTTACTCCCTTAAAAAGTAACTAATTGAGTTACTTAGTTACTTTTTAAGAAAAGTAATGCGTTACGTAACTTTTGCGTTACTTTTTCTCACCTGGGCTGGGCTTGTTTTTGTTTATAACAAAAAGGTTATATTTTTGTGCAACGGTAAAGACCTCCTCATACCAAAATTGAAATAATAAGACCCAGGCTGAGGTAAAAATGAAAATTCACGCATGAACAGTAGAGGGCGCAGCTCTGCTGTGCTGCCATTCTGGATAATGGTAGAATAGGATGCAGGAGAAAAAAGTTTTACCAATAAAAACAAAAAATCGAGTAATTTTCATCATCAGCAGCAAGACATTGGTAAATTAAATATAAAGGTTGATTATGCATAAAAATAGTTGTTTTATTTAACATTTAATTATTGGAGGTTTGCATAGTACTCTGATTTTGCATCTGACTGATTTTAATCATTTTGAGGAGGACAGAATCTTTATTGTGCAAGTGAGATAAATAAATGCTCACATTTAGTCTGGAACTACAATAACCATCATGTTTACACACAAAGCCTCTGCACTTATTTTTATCAACATGGGGGCCGGAGAGCTGTCAGTCAAATTAATGTGAAAAGTAACTTGCATTACTTTTTTGCAAAAGTAACTCAGATATTTTGTTGTAAATTTGAAAAGTAATGCGTTACTTTACTAGTTACTTGGAAAAATTACTATTATTACGTAACTCAAGTTACTTGTAATGTGTTACCCCCAACACTGTAGGTGACAATGGCACATGCAAAGTTTGGTGTCAATGTGCCAAAGCATTGCAGAGATACAGCCTCAGAGCTGTTTTGGCATCATGCCTCAACGTTGTTGCAGTGTTATACGTAAACACTTTTGTCTATCGACACAAAATCCGTAACTTTTTGTCGGCATGGCTAAAGATGATACTATTTGATTTTGGTGAAAATCAGACAAGCGGTCTTGAAGGAGTTCGAAAAAGTAGGTTTTGAAATAAAATCAAAATGGCAGACAGGAAGTTCAGCCAAATATGGCAAAATTGGTATCTGAGTTTTCATGACCCATAGAATCTATTCATTATTTCATAATAATAGTTTAATTTAATCAAAAGTCATGGTTGTCATAACACACACCAAGGTTGGTCAGAATACGCCAAAACATTGCAGACATTTAGCCTCGCATTCATTTTGCGCGTTATTCGAGAACGGTGTGACAAATCGACATGAATTCCATAACTTTTTGTTGGCATGGGCTGAAGATGGAGCAAAGGCCTAGGAAGAGTTGGAAAAAGTGGGCCTTTCGGAAAATTCTAAATGGTGCGATCGAATCATCTTGAGCCAAGGAATAAGAGGATCTAGCCTTTGCGGTTCAAAAGTTATTAGCACAAATGGAAGTGAATATATAATATTTGGAGCAATTGAGTTAGAGGCTTCAAATTTGCTATGGTGATAGTTCGGACTGTCCTCTATCTGTGTGTCAAATTTCATAACTTTCCCACAAGCGGTTCAATGGGCTGCCATAGATTCCCAGAGCGGCAGAATAATAATAAGAACGCCAACGGATACATGGCCCCTAAATATAATGTAATGGGAATTACATTACCTGTAAATTCTTTATAATAGGCTATACTTTCTGTAGAATTGCTTTAAAAAAACATGGGTGCAAAAAATCCTCATTTAACCTTCCCAGAGTTGGCTCCTGTTCATTTAAAGTTTTCCTAGATCATAAAATGTGCGAGGATACGGATGATATATGGGAGAGATTCCAAGTGTTCATCAGTTTAAAACCCAAAGGTGTTGCTAATGCTAAACAATGGAGGCCACAGCACATCTAGGTCATGTATCTGAAGTTTCAAGCTTTATTTAGCACACATTCCACAAAAGAGAGCTTCCTCTGGATTCGGCAGAACTCTTGATTAGGCAACTGCCCTCTCTAGGTTAAACCATGGAGCTGTAGGTCAGGCCCTGGCAGGATGCCTGTGTTTTTGCTTTGTCTTTGTGAGGACCCAGAGCTGGACAACTGTACACCTTTCATGCGAATCTAGGATAGCCAGTCTCCCATAAAAACCAGGAAACCGCAAAGGTCTTGTTTGCTTTTACAAGCCCCTCTTTCGCTGTCAAACTGAATGACCATGTTTGTCAGATGACCTGAGCTCTCTGCTTTTTGACCTCGATCATATCAGGGGCTAGTAGGTGTCCCGGCGTAGCGGCACGCTGCCCCTCAAGACACTCACCGTATGTCAGGGAATTCCCGTACCAGCAAGCCAACTTCCATTTGGATGGAGGGAATGTCCTCCAAGAGAATGATCTCCGATAGGTGAGGGATAGCACTGTCGAGCCATGAGGCGGAGGATTCCTGGATGGGGACAAACAATCAAGATAACATCAGATCCGTCAAAATCAGATGGACGTTCAATTAGATGACTGCCTGGTACTCAAAATAAGGCTAAGTACAATGACTTCTGACAGACAGCCAAAGATCACAGGGCCCAAACAACTCCGACGTACAATCAGAAAAGGCTATTTTTACCATGGTGTCTGGAAAAACAAAAACCTAGGGGATTAAGAATAGGAGCACATGTTATTCCGATTGAGGGTAAATATCTGTGTGCCCATTACACCAAGGCAGTTCTTCCTGACTCTCAGTTTGACCTTAAAGGCAAGTCATGACTTCAAAGGCCCAGGCCTGGACGTTCTTCCATAAACAAGGGCATCCTGTTGTCCAGCGAGGTGACAAACGGATGTTTTAACTGGAGCAAGGGGCGGACGCTGCACAGGGGAAAGGAGCGTTTTGGGTGGGTCATAGAGATGCCCTTTGGAGCCAAGGGCCTGTTTGGCCATCTGCCTCTCCCGAAATGCCCATTCTTCAAAACGTCTCTTTTGTTTGAAAGTTGTCGGCTGTAGATGATTTTGTGTGCGATTAAAAGATACTTAGCAACTAGATAAAAACAGGACATGACTTTTTGCCAAGTGTGATGAATCTGGGAATTTCAGAAAATGTTTCATGTTTAAAAGTAATACGTATCAAATAAAATGATTAAAGTGCCCCTATTATGTTTTTTCAAATATTTCCTTTCATGCAGTGTGTAATATCGCTGTCTGTGAATGTAAACGTTCTGCAAAGTTGTAAAGTCGAAAGTGCACGGTAAATAAAGTTATTGTCTCCCAAAAGAAAGAATTGACTCTGAACCACCTTAAAGAGTCGATTTTTGTTAGAATCTCACTGCGTTACGGTTCTACCTCACTAGAAATGATATTTGGATAATACCCGCCTATGTTGTACGTTGTCTGCCCTCAAACGGCATTTTACTCTGACGACTGCTTCTCAAATCTCGGGGATCAACACGAAACGCTTGCTCTTGAAAGATGGGACAGTACCAGTTTATTTGGACCAGCTTGCTCCTCAGAATCACAACCTGTAAGTATGAATAATTATTAATGTTTATGATTTTTACCGGGTGTTCGAAATATGTAGTTTTGTGTTTTATATTGTGTAGGTTTCTGGCTATCTCGCATTATTACTTTCTTACTGAAATATTTCTGCTCATCAGCTGTGGGCCACTATTACCTAATACTGTGTCTAAATGCAGATTGTCTGGCGTTCTTACTACTTTGAGTAAAGATAAAGGATGGAGCAAGATTCTACAAACATTTGTGAAAGAATGGGTCGCTCTTAGTGAATTCAAGCGTGGTATCGTGATAGGTCGCCACCTGTGCAATAAGTCCATTCGTGAAATTTCCTCACTACTAAATATTCCACGGTCAACTGTTAGTGGTATTATAACAAAGTGGAAGCGATTGGGAACAACAGCAACTCCCTGTAACTCCCAGCAACTGTAAAATCACAGAGTGGGGTCAGCGCATGCTGAGGTGAACAGTGCGTAGAAGTCGCCAACTTTCTGCAGAGTCAATAGCTACAGACCTCCAAACTTCACGTGTCCTTCAGATTAGCTCAAGAACAGTGTAGAGAGCTTCATGGAATGGGTTTCCATGGCTGAGCAGCTCATCCAAGCCGTACATCACCAAGAGCAATGCAAAGCGTGGGATGCAGTGGGGTAAAGCACGCCGCCACTGGACTCTAGAGTAGAGGTCTTCACGGAGCCCCCGAGACCCGTGGGCCGGGTCCTAATCTATTACTTCGGGTCCCGGGTGTGTTTAACATTTGTGTGTAATACCCTAGTCAATCCGGACTCAGAGAACACCTGCCCGTGATCAGAGTCAGTCAGCACTGCTTGTGTGTTTTTTGTAACTTGCAACTTGTAAAATTAGGATAAGAAAAGTGTGAGCCGGGAAATAAGGTTTAAAAGAAAGAAAGAAGAAAAACACGAGCGATCTCTCTCTCGTGGCTCGCTCTCTCTCTCTCGCTCGCGCTCTCTCTCTCTCTCAGCCGTTGCAAGCGCACGGTAATAATGGATACCTTCATGAGGGATGTGCGAAAAAAGCGAAAAAACAACGAATATAAAGAAGTTAAACCCACGGGCACCTCTTCTGTCTGGGCATCCTTCATGCATATTGTGGACAAACATGAGAAAGAGTAAGTGCTGTCAAGTGTATTAGCCTACGTGTGACGCACTGTTGAAGTTTGATTTGACCTTATATTTAAATTATATATTTCAAATCAGCAACACAATCTCAGGTGAACTGTCACATAAATGTTTTCTATGATGTTCAAATTGCGTAAAAAAGCTAATATTTCAGGTTGCTCCAGCTAACGCGCATGTGCGGTCTCAAGCGCGTCATGTTTCTATGGCAACCCGAGCTTCCGCTGTGACTGACTTTAATAATAATATGAATGAACCCTTTTGGTGGAAGTTTTGGTGGTCAGGCTCGGCTCACAGAGATGAGAGCAAATAAATAATGCTGATGTCAGCGGCCACCGAACGAGCAATCGTTATTATAGTTCAAAAAGGCAAACAGTCAAAGTTATTATGCGAGTTAACTAGAGTCGAAATGCAAATCTGCAAAGACGCATTTGTCATCCGTCACCGTGACATAAAGTGGACTTTTAAAGCTGAAATGATGAGTGAATTAAGCATGCTTGGAATAACAAGAGAGGAATAATATGGATGTAACTTTTTGGCAATGATGTAATGCATCACAATCAAGTAACGTTACAAGGAAGGGAGACGACGGCTATAGGTAAGACAGAAAGTTATATTTTTCGTAACTTGTTAATTGACTTGTTAATATCAGTTTATTATGGAATATGTGACAATCGGGTCCAGTCAGGTCTGTGTCTTCGCGCCGGGTTCGGTTCCAGCTTTAAAATAATAGACGGGTCCAGGTCGGTTCCGGGTACTACATTTTTGGCATTTCTTGGATCTGCACGGGTCCGGGCTATTATTTGAAATAATAGACGGGTCCGGGTCGGTTCCGTTTAGCACATTACGGGTCTCTTCAGGTTCGGGTACTAATTTTTGGACCCGTGAAGACCTCTACTCTAGAGCAGTGGAGACGTGTTCTCTGGAGTGACGAATCACGCTTCTCTGTCTGTCTTGTGCCTAGTGTAAAGTTTGGTGGAGGGGGGATTATGGTGTGGGGGTTGTTTTTCAGGGGTTGGGCATGGCCCCTTAGTTCCAGTGAAAGGAACTCTTAATGCTTCAGCATACCAAGACATTTTGGACAATTTCATGCTCCCAATTTTGTGGGAGCAGTTTGGGGATGGCCCCAAATCTTCCTGCTCCAAAATGACTTTGCACCAGTGCACAAAGCAAGGTCCATGAAGACATTGATGAGCGAGTTTGGTGTGGAGGAACTTGACTGGCCTGCACAGAGTCCTGACCTCAACCCGATAGAACACCTTCCAGATAAGGGACTCACCAACTCTTTGAAGAGAGCTTTTAGGTGCTTTCCTTCATCCCGAAGGCGGCCTGCCATTCTCTTCCTCATTTTAAGTGATGTGCAGATGATTCTGCCCCTCATGATGGCCCGCACATATTCAGTCATCACGCGCCGGTGCACCTCCACCACCAGGACCTTAGAGGACAAAGTCATAAATAAAACAACATGAATATACATAAAATAAATGGGGTCTTTTTTTCAACCTGAAGGGGATAATTTTGGGATAATAACCAGCTGACTGTACATTATCCACCCTATTTTATGGCTACGCAAATAAATACATAATTAGACATACATTTTTTTAGCTGAAATTATTTTATTATGTAAAAAGAAAAAGTTGAGAGAGCTTTATGCCGCAATTTTGTGGAGAAAACTGACTTTAAAAAGTGGCTTACAAAGCAGTAAAAACACATTTATCTGGCATTATTGACATTTTAGTTTACCTCGTAAGGTGGATTGTCCATCCTGCGAAACTTCTTGAAGTGTTCCTTTATGAGCGCCTCAATTTGCTCAAAAGGCTCAGTGTTGCTCAGCCATTTCCGTTTAATCAGCTTATCAAAGTAGGGCTACGTGAGATGAGACAGAAAGCACTGGATTAGAAATGACATACTCAGTACACACTGGAATGCACTATATTTGCCTTCATCAGGACGTGGGGGCTTTCGTCCAGAGAGTACAGCTAACTTCCTGTTAGAGCACCATCTTGGTAAAAAAGGATGCAGCAAAACTATGTGGCCCATGAGAGCTGGTAATGCCAGTCTGTACAGCAAACACTGAATACTGTTCGGCGTCAGGCCAAAAACATCTAATTCACTAGTGTTTTTCACATAGTGCTGCTATTTTAGTGTCTCAGAGACAGAGTAGCCGTGCAAAACAACATCCTTGAGAACAACCCATAGGGGAAATGCTGATAAGATATTCTTTATATTCTTGGACAGAGGTACACGATGAAAATAAGGTATTTCCAGATATGTGCGTGTGTGCCTGCGCCACAAACATGTCTATGTGAGGAAGTGTGGGGTGATCTGTGGCAGCCTCACCCTGATATGTTCAAAAAGCCTGTCGTTCAGCACTCTCACAGTCAAGTTGACTATCCTGTCCAGGGCGGTGTTGGCTCTACGAATCGAGTCCTCGCTGGTCGAGGGGTCACACTGGCTGCAACGCTCCACAAAGCTCCTAAACACACCAATTTATATGAACTCATTACTGGATTACATAATCAGATTGCAAAAATTATGTACTTGTAATTAGATTATATTACGTTTGAAAGTATTTGCAATCACACTACACACTCTTAAAAATGCACACTCTTATGTTGTGTTTACCCTAAGGGGTTTTATCACTGCTCTCCCTGCAATAGTCACAATAGTCCCCAGCACGCTCTCTGTGTAGGTTGTCACATTGGTTATGTTGACAGAAGTTAGCCTATTTTCAGGCGCTGTGTAATATCATTGCACTCATGGTATGGCAGCAAATCGCCTTGATTATTAGGCAGGAATAATAGTATAGTTCATAGCCATATCGGTCTAGAAAATCGCAACTTTTAATTTTCTGTCGGTCTTAGTACACGGTTAAACTATACACATCACAACATGTAAATAGGAAAATGTTGGCGTTATTTAGTCACTTATTGAGCGGTAGGCTAGCTGGAGCCATTTACCTCCAGTCTTTGTGCTAAGCTAGGCTAGCGGTGGGTGCGTCAGACAGAGTTATGGCACACACAGAGATGAGAATGGTATGTATGGACTTCTCTAACTCTGGGGGATACGGCGAATAAACTAAAGTCCTAAAAAGTCTGCGTGTTCCTTTAATAGCTTTTAATTAAACTCATGAACCCCAGTCTGGGACACTCTGATGTAATGTGATATTTAACCCTCATCCCTCCCTCACACTTTGTAACAAATCCTTCCCTCGTTGGTCAAAATGACCCAAAGCCCTAAAATTATACTTAATTTTTTTTTGTCCAGAAAGCTTCATTTCATTTTGATAATATTTTTTCTATTTTATTTTTTTTTACCTTTAAATGACATTATATTTTTCAATAAATAATAATTTAAGCACATTCTTCCCATTCTTTCAACTTAAATTCAAAATATCTCACAATTTCATGCATGACCCTTTTAATTCATCGCTAAATATCTTGCATTTGGTGTCTTTGTCGACCTCTTGTGTAAAAATAATAATATAACATGATATTTCATGACTCTTGCGACTAGAGGGCCTTATAGCTCTATATGGAGCAAATGAGCTGTTCCACTGGGTCCTAAAGCCAGTTTGTCTTCAGTATGCATTCAGATACACATGTAGACATTATACAATAATTTTTTGTTAAAGTTTTAGCATTTTTAGTTTGAATTTTGAGCATTTTAGGTTTTTCTATGTGTAATGAAGGATTCCACACATTCGATTCATTCCTATGGGGGTCAAATTGACCTGTGAGGGAAGGATTTGTTACTTTTTTAAGTTTAAACCACAAACTCCTCGATTCCAGTCAATTTTTTGTGCATTCGTGGTTCAAGTGCAACAAAAGTCCTAGGGTTTTGAACCACTCCGATAAACACTACATTTGGGTCAAAATGACCCGAGGGAAGATGCACTTTATGTTGTTGAGAGCAAAAAATGGAATATATTTTCTTTCTCTTTGTATTTTCATATCAATATGGTACAAGATTATCCTTTTCAAGTAAAGTAATCTAAAAGTAATCAAAAAGTAGTCCGATTACATTGCCTTAAATGTAATGGATTACGTTACTAACAACCATTTTTTTAATGTAATTTGGAATTAGTAACTGACTACAATTTGTGAGTAATCAACCCAGCACTTGAAACACATTAAAACAAACAAAATATCATGTATAAATGAAGGATTTCGAGGGAGCCAACCTAAACGGTGGACAGCAGTTGACAAGGGCGATGGTTTTAGCGATATAACCGTCTTCGTTTTCTCCAAAGTTGCTCACTAGCATCTCATGGAACATCTCCACCTTTCTCTGAAAGCTTTGCATCAGAAACAAAGTATTTAAGGATGGCATGTGGTTATCATGACACATTTTCTATGGAAATTAACTAAATAAAAAAAGCATACATGTATTATAATTTTGGCTCCTAATTTGGAAGCCCATAGAGCCCAACTAACACTATATTAATATTTTTGAAAGAAGACCTTATGCTCACCAAGGCTGCATTTATTTGATCAAAATTACAGTAATATTGTTGAATATTATTGCAATTTAAAATTGTTTTTTCTATTATATATTTTAAAATGTCATTTATTCCTGTCAAATATGTCAAAGCTGAATTGTCAGCATCATTACTCCAGTCTTCAGTGTCACATGATCCTTCAGAAATCATTCTAATACGATGATTTTCTGCTCAAGAAACATGTATTATTAATATCAATGTTGAAAACAGTTATTCTTTGATGAATATAAAGTTCAAAAGAACATCAATTTTTTTTAAATCGAAATCTTTGGTAACTTTATAAATGTATTTACTGTCAATTTTTGATCAATTGAAT
Organism: Gobio gobio; assembly: GCF_949357685.1. NCBI lineage: Eukaryota > Metazoa > Chordata > Actinopteri > Cypriniformes > Gobionidae > Gobio > Gobio gobio. The sequence goes on from NC_137114.1 coordinate 42,765,469, forward strand.
GTATCCTTGCTGAATAAAAGTTTAAATTAAATAAATCTTACTGACTCCAAACATTTGAATGATAGTGTCACATTTCATGTATTATTTTCCCACCTGTAGAGGAAA
>NC_137114.1:42765773-42810773 GCF_949357685.1 Gobio gobio
TATACGTTTATATGCGATTAATGCTTTATGTATCATAGATATGTATATTACGATAGCTTGTTAAAATACGATCATAACTTATTTCCTTTGCGTTATATCTTGCAGCTTTAGTAATTACTTAAAGGTGCAGTGTGTAATATTTATGAGGATCTACTCACAGAGATGCAATATAATATACATAACTATGTTTTCAGTGGTGTATAAAGACCTTACATAATGAATCGTTATGTTTTTATTACCTTAGAATGAGCCATTTCTATCAACATACACCGCGGGTCCCCTTAGAGTGAAGTCGCCATTTTGCGCCGCCATGTTTCTACGGAAGACCTAAACGCAGGGCTGTACAGTGCGACTGTCTGTGCGATGAATATATTTACCCCAGTAGCACGCGTGCGATACAGTTTAGCATGGGTGACAGTTCGTTTGAGTGAAGGGAGAATTTGTTTTGTGCTCGTGTGAGGCTAATCTAGGGCTGCACGATTGACTGTAATTAAACCAAAATTGAGATTTGTCTTAGTGAAATTATGAAAATCTCACGTGAAACGGACTCGGGTGCGCATTTGTTCAGGAAGAAACGTAACCTGCATATGTGTTTTAGCGTATTACAATGTATTAAGTTCAATAAAACACATGTAAGGGATGATGGTGTTGATGATTTATCTTGGATACTAGTGTATTCGCGCATATGCGTGCAATCAGGGCAACAAATGAACTTCATGCGACGCACATACAGTAAACCCAAGAGTCATTTACCCAGCTGCGCATAATAGCACCAAATTAATAAAAACAATATATTTACTGCAGTGTGTTTTCTATCATTTCTCAGTGAGTACATAAGATAAAATAAGACAAAAATTATGACATTACAGTCACATTTTTTTTTTAATCATAATTTAATATTTTGGTAACACTTTACAATAAGGTTCATTAGTTAACATTAGTTAATTACACTAGTTAACATGAACTAATAATTAACTGCACTTATAAAGCATTTATTTATCTTTGTTAATGTTAATTTCAACATTTATTAATGCATTATTAAAATCTTGTTAACATTAGTTAATGCACTGTAAACTAACATGAACAAACCATGAACAGCTGTATCTATTTATATTAACTAACATTAACAAAGATTAACTAAAGCTGAACAGAGGTGTTGTTCATGGTTAGTTCATGTTAACTAATGCCTTAACTAATGTTAACTAATACAACCTTATTGTAAAGTGTTACCAATATTTTATTATAAAACCTTAGACCTTTCTAATGATTTATTTTTTCTGTGAAATATAATAATAATAATAATAATAATAATAATTGTTATTATTATTTTTATTCTTAAATATTTGTATTGTATAGCACTTTTTGCATTTTTCAGACGTTTTATACATGTGCTACAATTTTGTGGGCTGTGCTACAAAAGTTTCAACCTCTGTAGCACCAGTGCTATGTGCAAAAAAAGTTAACGTACAGCCCTGCCTAAACGGACAAACTGCTCTACGGAGCACTAGCTACTCTCTGCTGTCTCAGACGACGACATCTTTGTCCTGTGTCGGCCACCGTAGCTTCTACCTGTGCTTCGAAAGGGAGGGGTGAGCCATGGGCGATTGCAATTCGCAACCTCACCACTAGATGCCGCTAAAATTTACACAGTGCACCTTTAATTGTTGTTAACAGACATGTTACAGTGAGACGAAACGATGGCCACGTTTGCATCAAAGACGAGGCCTACAGAGTTGGCAGTGTATCGGTGTCCATTTTGATCAACTAACATCATGACAGATAATTTGGGTAATTTTGTGTCAAATCAACCAAATTTCGTAAACTTCCCCGGCTCAAATGTTTTATTTTGTTTATATTTTTTCTGAAGAAAGACAAGCATAAATAGTGATTAAAGACAAAATATTAAATTTCATAAATGTATATGTTCTGAGAGCGCGCGCGTATACTGAAATGAGTCGCTGCTTATTGAGCTTCAACGGTTTAAAATCACCTGTTTTTAAAACACAATGCCTAAAAACGCATTCAAACGATAAGCTTTCATGACTAGCAGCACGAACGTAACGTGAACGTAACCGCGATACAGACGATAGTCTAAAATCTCTACCGGTTGACAAATTTCTACCGGTTAATCGTGTCTACCGGTATATCGCCCACCCCTAGTACGTTTGAAACAATTGCATCCATAAGGAAACAATCAAACTATTAAGGCATTTGTGACATTAGGTATTCGACTAATGTCACTATTTTCAGGATGGGCTAAAGGATTATTAAAAGACCACACATTCATGGTGCTTAATGAGTGAAGGGAAAAATGTGTTGTCAAACTGACTCCTATTGTGTAGTGCTCAATGTAGACAGGAAAGCCGTGCGTTGACCCTGAAATGCCGCACTCTAATTGACCGTGCAGGTTGCAACGACCGGCCATCTCTTTGAGTGGACAGGATGTGCCGTTGTTGAAGCCACACAGAAAAGGCTCGAAGATACTCGGGGACGAGGTTTGAGGATTTCAGTTCTTACCCTGACTGAGTTGAGGCAGTCGAGCTCCAGTTTTTCCACCGTCTCTGTCGGCAGCAGTGGGCCGAGCTGCGAGAGGTTAATGGGTGTTGTTATGGTGACTGTTCCAAGGACATCTCTGCAGCAACAACAGGAAGAGCAAATCACAAACTGAGTCTGGACTTCACTCATAAGGAAACATTGAATTATGAAGGAACAGGAATGGGAAGGTACAAGAGTGGGTTTCACATCTCATATCAACCAGAAGCTATTTATAACAATCTGCTTTAGGTTTGCTGTAGTTGTGTGTGGCTTGACAACTGGATATGGTCAGTGCAACAATACACACTAGAAAACAGGCCATTGCTATTGTGAAATGCCACAGTATTTTCTTTGCAACATTCTTTGGTACATTACTGTTTCATTCAAAAAGTTGGGGTCAGTAAAATTTGATGATATTTTCGAAAGAAGTGTCTTCACACCAATACTCTAGAAAATCTTTCCTACACAAATCCTGGGTTGAGCCTTTTGGGTCATTTTTTTGGGGTTATTTTTCAGTGTTTGGGTAGTTTCTTGTGTTACCCAGATTCTGGGTCAGACATAACAACTCAGTGTTTGGGTAGTTTTGGTGTTACCCAGATTCTGGGTCAGACAAAACAACTCAGTGTTTGGGTAGTTTTGGTGTTACCCAGATTCTGGGTCAGACATAACAACTCAGTGCTTGGGTAGTTTTGGTGTTACCCAGATTCTGGGTCAGACATAACAACTCAGTGTTTGGGTAGTTTTTGTGTTACCCAGATTCTGGGTCAGACATAACAACTCAGTGTTTGGGTAGTTTTGGTGTTACCCAGATTCTGGGTCAGACAAAACAACTCAGTGTTTGGGTAGTTTTGGTGTTACCCAGATTCTGGGTCAGACATAACAACTCAGTGCTTGGGTAGTTTTGGTGTTACCCAGATTCTGGGTCAGACATAACAACTCAGTGCTTGGGTAGTTTTTGTGTTACCCAGATTCTGGGTCAGACATAACAACTCAGTGTTTGGGTAGTTTTGGTGTTACCCAGATTCTGGGTCAGATGTAACAACTCAGTGTTTGGGTAGTTTTTGTGTTACCCAGATTCTGGGTCAGATGTAACAACCCAGTGTTTGGGTAGTTTTTGTGTTACCCAGATTCTGGGTCAGACATAACAACTCAGTGTTTGGGTAGTTTTTGTGTTACCCAGATTCTGGGTCAGACATAACAACTCAGTGTTTGGGTAGTTTTGGTGTTACCCAGATTCTGGGTCAGACATAACAACTCAGTGTTTGGGTAGTTTTTGTGTTACCCAGATTCTGGGTCAGACGTAACAACTCAGTGCTTGGGTAGTTTTTGTGTTACCCAGATTCTGGGTCAGACGTAACAACCCAGTGTTTGGGTAGTTTTTGTGTTACCCAGATTCTGGGTCAGACGTAACAACTCAGTGTTTGGATAGTTTTTGTGTTACCCAGATTCTGGGTCAGACAAAACAACCCAGTGTTTGGGTAGTTTTTGTGTTACCCAGATTCTGGGTCGGATGTAACAACTCAGTGTTTGGGTAGTTTTTGTGTTACCCAGATTCTGGGTCAGATGTAACAACCCAGTGTTTGGATAGTTTTTGTGTTACCCAGATTCTGGGTCAGACAAAACAACTCAGTGTTTGGGTAGTTTTTGTGTTACCCAGATTCTGGGTCAGACGTAACAACCCAGTGTTTGGGTATTTTTTGTGTTACCCAGATTCTGGGTCAGACATAACAACCCAGTGTTTGGGTAGTTTTTGTGTTACCCAGATTCTGGGTCAGACGTAACAACTCAGTGTTTGGGTAGTTTTTGTGTTACCCAGATTCTGGGTCAGACGTAACAACTCAGTGTTTGGGTAGTTTTTGTGTTACCCAGATTCTGGGTCGGATGTAACAACTCAGTGTTTGGGTAGTTTTCGTGTTACCCAGATTCTGGGTCAGATATAACAACCCTGTGTTTGGGTTTTTGTGTTACCCAGTTCCTGGCTCAGATGTAACAAGCCAGTGTTTTGGTAGGTTTGTGTACATTTATTTTATCTATAACTTTGTTACTGTGCTGTATATCATTTAATTTTATGCAAAGCAACACAATAAGGGGCACAATATGAGTAACCTAAACGAGTGTCGCGTTGGTCTTTTCGCGTGATGGAAACACCTGATGCCTTGCCCTTGCATAAAATGTTATGATTTTATTCAAAAAGATGCAGAATATAAATACTTAGGATGTTGAAATATGTTCTCAGAACTGCACACTGATTGTTTATGGACAGGTTATGGAGTCAGTCATAGCTTATTTCGGCTACGAGTGAAACGCAGGGCGGCTGAACATGATACAATCGGTGGAAACGGGACAACAGAGAATGGTCGATTACACTTGAATTACTTCTAAATGTTTAATTTTTACTTCCAATAATTGTTAAACAATATTAAATGTATGCAATATGTATTAAAACTATATAAAATATGCTATACTGTAAATAAAGGAATTATCATGCAAGCCAGTGGTTGTGTGGAGTATTTTAAAAATATTTAGAGGATTTAAGTTAATCCGTAAACATTCATTCTTTTATGAAGTAAAGACAAATAAGTTAGTATTATAGAAAAACTAATTTAAAGTGGCAGACGAATAAACAGAACGATGTTGTGTGTTGGGGTGTAGACACTAATGTAATTATCGCGATAGCTATATTTATTGTTATCATTCTTGGTGTGAACGGGCCTTTATGCTCACCAAGGCTGCCTTTATTTGATCAAAAGTAACAGTAACAACAGTAATATTGTGAGATATTATTACAGTTCAAAACAAATGTGTTCTATTTTGTTTTAAATATATTTCTGTGATGGTCTTCAGTGTCACATGATCCTTCAGAAATTGTTCTAATGCTGATTTGCTGCTCAAGAAACATGATTATTTTTTCAGGATTCTTTGATGAATAAAAAGTTCAAAAGAACAGCCTCCCTTTGAAATAGAAATCTTTTGTAACATTAAAAATGTCTTTACTGTCACTTTTCATCAATTTAATAAATCCTTGCTGAATAAATTCCATTAATTAATTCCTTTAAGAAAAAAATCTCGCTGACCCCAAACTTTTTAATGGTAGCCTTCTTCCTCTAAAATGTTTCTCTAAAATAATTTTGTCTGTCAAAATCTGTTCACCCTAAAGTCATTTCAACTTTCAACAGAAGATTTTCTGTTTTCGGTGAAACACAAAAATAGACGTTTTGCATAATATCCCTGACAATAAACGTAAATGAGGATTGGGCCTGTCAAGCTCCAAAACATGACAAAAAATACTATAACAATAATATCTATAACTAAATATGCTAATTTCAAAGTCTTCTAAAGTCATATGAGAGGTTTGTATGAGGAACAGCTTGAAGTTTGAGTTGGCAAACAAAACTAAATCTTGGTTACACTTTATTCTAAGGTTACGGTTTAATCATATATGCAAGTACTGAGTATTAGTTGACAACATGTACTTACTATAGGGTTAGGGTAGGATTAGGGTTTGGTTGAGGGTTAGTTGCATGTAATTATGCATAATTCTGTTTTTACTATGGTAAGTACATGTAATATGTGTAACAAGGAAACTAAAATAAAGTGTTACCAAATAATTTGCATTTTGTCCAGTTGCAAGACGCATAAGAACTGATGCTGTCAAACCTGCCACATTCAGTAGATGTCATATGGACAACTTTTATAGCTCTTTTTTGGAGGTTCGGTTTGGTTTCATTTTATGGGAATAGGCTAAAATCCCTTTAAAGGGTTAGTTCACCCAAAAATGAAAATTCTGTCATTAATTACTCACCCTCATGTCGTTGGACACCCGTAAGACCTCCGTTCATATTCGGAACACAAATGAAGATATTTTAGTTGAAAGCTGATGGCTGAGAAAGGCTTCAGATAGGCCTCCATTGGCATTCAGTACATTTACACTTCCAAGACGCATAAAAGGCACTTAAAACGTTGTTACAAAGTCCATCTCACCACAGTGGCTCTACAATAATTTTACGATGCGACGACAATAGTTTTTGTGCGCAAAAAAAAATCAGAATAACACCTTTATCCAACTTGTTCTTGTCTTCCGTGTGTGCCTCCACGACGCATGCGCAAGAATATGACGCAGATCCGGCGTTCGGACACATGACCCAGAAGCGATTTGTTTACAAGCAGAGGAAGACGCGCGTGTCTAAGCTGTTGAATTCTACATTGATCGTGCTTTAGATCTCGGCGTAGTGCTCAAAATAGAGTTAAAGTGTGCATTTGATGGATTCCCGAACGCTGGCACTACGTCATATTCTCGCGCATGCGTCGTTTTTTGCGCACAAAAACTATTGTCGTCGCATCGTAAAATTATTGTAGAGCCACTGTGGTGAGATGGACTTTGTAACGACATTTTAAGTGCCTTTTATGGGTCTTGGGAGTCTAAATGTACTGAATGCCAATGGAGGCCTATCTGAAGCCTTTCTCAGCCATCAGCTTTCAACTAAAATATCTTCATTTGTGTTCCGAACGACATGAGGGTGAGTAATTAATGACAGAATTTTCATTTTTGGGTGAACTAACCCTTTAAGGAACTATCCCTTTGAGGACATAAACCTAGTCAAACTGCTGGTGTTTACCTATTGTAAATGTTGTAGAGCCAGTCTAGCATAGAGTATATGTCAATGATCTGCAGATCTCCATTGGTGATCGCCTGGAGTCGACGTGTAACTGCCTGGTGGTAGCTATGTGTGTACACTTGGAAGGAGTCATATTCCACCGGATACACAGACGCTACATTACGCCGAGCCGCTCCGAGGTCCTCCACCATACGGACTCTTAACTTATCCAGGTAGGCTGCTAGCTCGCCTGCCCGTGCTTCTTCGTGCCGGGGTAAGTTTGCATCAGCCAACTCGACTACCGCCTCCCTCCAGCGTTTCTTGAACTCCCTCGGCCGCGGGCCTCCTGGAGCGGCTCCTTCGCTCTGAGCCCAGTCCCGATCGGCTTGCTCCTCCTGCTGAAGCACCTGCACCACCAGGCCCAGGTTGGGTCCGGCGGTGGGGCAACGCAGAGCATCCCTTACCACGTCCCACAACTCTTTCTGCAGGGCCTCGTACAGCAGCTCCACATCTTTGGCTTTGCGCCGACTGCTGTCTTTGCTGCTGGGGCTGCTGAAATCCTCAGTGCCCCCTGCCGTAGGAGATTCGGCCTCCCTACACTCCTGCTCCAGCTCCAGAATGTGAGTGTCAGCCAAAAACAAATCTCTTTTTGTCACCAACTGCAGGATCTCCAATACTGACAAAACAGAAAAAAAGGTTATCCGTTAGTCACACAGCAGAAACCGAATACTACATTATTTTATTGTTTAATCACCCTCATGTTGTTCCTTAACCTGTACACTGTAAAAAAATAAAAAGGGTTTAGTTCTCGCTATAAACTAGTTGCTTATTTATTAGCATGCATATTACTAGGATATAGGGCCGTAACCACCATAGACATTGAGGGGGGACAAGTCCCCCTCCCAATAATTAGAAATGGCCAAATTGTCCCCCCCAATATTTGAAATTTTTGCACTGCTCTGCTGCACTTCATTATGCAGCGCTCTGTATGTTTGGATGACAAAAAGGTTTAAAAGTTAAATTTTTAGTCTGGTTTGCCTCAGTGGTCTAACAGCGCTCGTCAATGTCAAAATGATTGAGATGGCCAATCAAATCAAAGTAGGCGGGGTTTACGTTCTCTTTTGGCTCGTGCAGTCTTCACACAGACAAGCGCGTCAATCTATCGCTTAATGCCGTTGCGGAGAGAGACTCTATTCTTTTCGGCGAAATCACAAAACAAAATGCACACAAACGTGTCCATGCTCTTAATATACAATCATTGATGAACATCTTTGATTTTAATGAAGAAAAAAAAAAAACTATATGAGAGCGGATTATAACCCGGAACCTTTGACACAGTTTACAAAAATGCTACCCCCAGACCCACTAAGGAATTTGAATATATCAACAGCAGATCTATGTATTTATTCACTAATGCGAAGAATCTCGGGACTAATAATATATTTGACGCAAATTAATGCAAATATTGTTTGCAAATAGTCCCGAAAGGATTGTTTCCCAACTAGAAATAGACCTAGAATTTCGTTCACGGTTTTCTGTTTCTTTCTGCTTTATATAAAAAAATGTGTTACTTGCTGTTTCTTTGTCATTGTGAAATCAACTAGCAATTTGTGGGGAAAAACTTATTTCGCAGTGTATGCTAATATTTTCCATGATACTCACAAAAAAATGTATTTGCAAGGAAATTTCACTTTTGTTTTAAATCAAATATGGTGTCATGAACCAATAAGATTTCATGTTACTGATGTAAAAAAAAAAAAAAAAAACTTATTGTACACAGAGATAGTCAAAGATTTTTTTTTAAAAATTAAGTCTTGTGGGTTTAATCAGATTGCATTATTATATTATATAATATTATATTATATTCACAGCATTAAAGTAAATAATATATATTATATTATATACTAATACAGGGGTTTTCAAACTTTATGACGCCAAGGACCCCCAAATATGATGAACCTTATATGAGGGACCCCCTTCCTAAAATCCATCTATATATTTTTATGTATGGAAAAAACATTTAAACTGTTAGATAAATAGTAAGTGTGACATTACAAATGCAACATATTGTTTCCAAATTTAAATTGGCCATACTTAATGTTGGTTGTATAAACCTGAAGATGAATGTTCGGTAGACTTTATCCAATTTTCTTTTCTTTTTCAATTTAGTCTTTTTATTCTCTGAAATTTTCTGGGGACCCTTTAGAATCATCTGGAGGACCCCTGGGGGTCCCCGGACCCCAGTTTGAAAACCCCTGTACTAAATGAATACACCTTCGTCAATGTGGTATACTGATTCACAGCATATCTGGAGAAATGCTGATGTATTTTTTTCTTTCTAGAAGCACAGCTCGCATTTGTTTTGAAAAAATTTACTATGCGAGGTAGCCTAATTCTGTGATTTCTAGAACTGGGAAAAAAAATCATGTACATGAATAAAATATAACTCCATGGACATTTTTATTATTAATGTTTTTATTTTATTTTTTATCTTTTAAATAAGCCAAGACCTAAAATATTTTATTGGGGGGAAATGGTCCTTACCCAGCAAGCAATTTTGCATTTTAAAGACATCTAATAGCCGTCCAAACACAGCCCTGACGTCTAGGCTAAAACAAGGCAAAATGTAATAGACGTCTAACCAAAGAAATGAAACCAAACACCTTGTAATCTCTGTTGACTTTGCTTACATGATGGAATATCATACATTGTGCAAGTTATTTTGGCAAAAACAACATGTAACCAAATTCAGGGTTATTTTGGCTAGAAGTGGGTTACTCATAGCCGGACTATATCGGGTATTGAGTTAACAGAGACCGTGAAATGACAGCTATTGCTTGCTGGATAAACACTCAACCACGAAAAAGTTGTGGAGCCTTGGACTATAGTTGTGGACCATGAGGGCTGAGAACAACTGCTCTAAAACATCCACTGGAGTGGAGAAGATAGTGAATATGGGATCATTATCTAGGCCATCCAATACAATTCTTCAGAATTCCCCTATTAGTAAATTTCATACCATTAAAACTAAAACATAAATGCGGTATATCTTCCAGATGGTCTTAAGTACTGCCAATGCACTTTTAGCTGGCTATAGTTTTTAATGATCTCACTTGTGTTTCTTATGTGCAGCAGCACTTTTTTACATTCCTAAGAAAGCTTTGATGAAGCAGACGGGCTCTCATTGAGGTCAGTGCTCACACCCATCCTTCATAATTTCCATTTCTATCCTTTGGGATGAACACATTTACATGGGCTAACAACTTGGTCTGATTACTGGAGACAGGTTTTGGCAGGCTTCGAGAACAGTATGTCATTAACCAGTCCAAGGGAAAGTCAAGAGGTCACCAAGTTCACATACAGAAAGGACTTGCAAAGCTGGTCACCAGCATATGTTGTGTTACGGATGCAGGTGACCCGCATGTAATGTTCCCAAGAGGGTTCTTCAAACTCAAACTTATATGGTATATACTATACATTAGGTCAAACTTATATGGTATATACTATACATTAATAATAATAATTTTATTCAAATATTTATTTAAAATTATATATATATTTTTTCTAAATAATTATTGTATTTGAATTAATATATACATGTTAGGGATATTAGGGAAGAACAAAACACTGAACTTGGTTAAGGTATTAATCTGACAAAATTAGTTTGCAAAAAAAAAAAAGGCAAACTACAGCTCCATGTTTTATTATAAGAGAAGATTATTTGGCCAAGAATTATTTCAGCAAAATTTGGCATGTTTCATTGCATTATCAGAAAAAATAAACCACTCGACTCCAAACACAACTATGCAATATGTTTATAACATATTTTTCATAATATTTGAATAAAGGATGAAGATGTCATTTTTCACGCTTTCTTCTATTAAAGAGTTAGTTCACCCAAAAATGAAAATTCTGTCATCAATGTCGTTCCAAACCTGTAAGACTTTCTTTCATCTTCGGAACACAAATAAAGATCTTTTTGTTGAAATCTGAGAGCTTTCTGTCCCTCCATTGACAGCTACACAACTTCCAATTTTAGGCTTCAAAGTTCATAAAGAGATCATAAAGAGTTCATGAGGTTCATTCTCGTGTTACGCAGCACGTTTGAGCTTCCGCAAGAACCAATGAGGTTCATTCTCCTGTTACGCAGCACGTTTGAGCTTCTGCAAGAGCCAATGAGGTTCATTCTCCTGTTACGCAGCACGTTTGAACTTCTGCAAGAACCAATGAGGTTCATTCTCGTGTTACGCAGCACGTTTGAGTTCAGCAAGAGCCAATAAGGTTCATTCTCGTGTTACGCAGCACGTTTGAGCTTCTGCAAGAACCAATGAGGTTCATTCTCGTGTTACGCAGCACGTTCGAGCTTCCACAAGAACCAATGAGGTTCATTCTCGTGTTACGCAGCACGTTTGAGTTCAGCAAGAACCAATGAGGTTCATTCTCATGTTACGCAGCACGTTTGAGTTCAGCAAGAACCAATGAGGTTCATTCTCGTGTTTCGCAGCACGTTTGAGTTCAGCAAGAACCAATGAGGTTCATTCTCGTGTTACGCAGCACGTTTGAGCTTCTGCAAGAGCCAATGAGGTTCATTCTCGTGTTACGCAGCACGTTTGAGCTTCTGCAAGAGCCAATGAGGTTCATTCTCGTGTTACGCAGCACGTTTGAGCTTCTGCAAGAGCCAATGAGGTTCATTCTCATGTTACGCAGCACGTTTGAGCTTCTGCAAGAACCAATGAGGTTCATTCTCATGTTACGCAGCACGTTTGAGCTTCTGCAAGAGCCAATGAGGTTCATTCTCATGTTACGCAGCACGTTTGAGTTCAGCAAGAACCAATGAGGTTCATTCTCGTGTTACGCAGCACGTTTGAGTTCAGCAAGAACCAATGAGGTTCATTCTCGTGTTACGCAGCACGTTTGAGCTTCAGCAAGAGCCAATGAGGTTCATTCTCCTGTTACGCAGCACGTTTGAGCTTCCGCAAGAGCCAATGAGGTTCATTCTCGTGTTACGCAGCACGTTTGAGTTCAGCAAGAGCCAATAAGGTTCATTCTCGTGTTACGCAGCACGTTTGAGCTTCTGCAAGAACCAATGAGGTTCATTCTCGTGTTACGCAGCACGTTCGAGCTTCCGCAAGAACCAATGAGGTTCATTCTCGTGTTACGCAGCACGTTTGAGTTCAGCAAGAACCAATGAGGTTCATTCTCATGTTACGCAGCACGTTTGAGTTCAGCAAGAACCAATGAGGTTCATTCTCGTGTTTCGCAGCACGTTTGAGTTCAGCAAGAACCAATGAGGTTCATTCTCGTGTTACGCAGCACGTTTGAGCTTCTGCAAGAGCCAATGAGGTTCATTCTCATGTTACGCAGCACGTTTGAGCTTCTGCAAGAACCAATGAGGTTCATTCTCATGTTACGCAGCACGTTTGAGCTTCTGCAAGAGCCAATGAGGTTCATTCTCATGTTACGCAGCACGTTTGAGTTCAGCAAGAACCAATGAGGTTCATTCTCGTGTTACGCAGCACGTTTGAGCTTCTGCAAGAGCCAATGAGGTTCATTCTCATGTTACGCAGCACGTTTGAGCTTCTGCAAGAACCAATGAGGTTCATTCTCATGTTACGCAGCACGTTTGAGCTTCTGCAAGAGCCAATGAGGTTCATTCTCGTGTTACGCAGCACGTTTGAGTTCAGCAAGAACCAATGAGGTTCATTCTCGTGTTACGCAGCACGTTTGAGCTTCTGCAAGAGCCAATGAGGTTCATTCTCATGTTACGCAGCACGTTTGAGTTCAGCAAGAACCAATGAGGTTCATTCTCGTGTTACGCAGCACGTTTGAGTTCAGCAAGAACCAATGAGGTTCATTCTCGTGTTACGCAGCACGTTTGAGCTTCCGCAAGAACCAATAAGGTTCATTCTCCTGTTACGCAGCACGTTTGAGCTTCTGCAAGAGCCAATGAGGTTCATTCTCCTGTTACGCAGCACGTTTGAACTTCTGCAAGAACCAATGAGGTTCATTCTCGTGTTACGCAGCACATTTGAGTTCAGCAAGAGCCAATAAGGTTCATTCTCGTGTTACGCAGCACGTTTGAGCTTCTGCAAGAACCAATGAGGTTCATTCTCGTGTTACGCAGCACGTTCGAGCTTCCGCAAGAACCAATGAGGTTCATTCTCGTGTTACGCAGCACGTTTGAGTTCAGCAAGAACCAATGAGGTTCATTCTCATGTTACGCAGCACGTTTGAGTTCAGCAAGAACCAATGAGGTTCATTCTCGTGTTTCGCAGCACGTTTGAGTTCAGCAAGAACCAATGAGGTTCATTCTCGTGTTACGCAGCACGTTTGAGCTTCTGCAAGAGCCAATGAGGTTCATTCTCATGTTACGCAGCACGTTTGAGCTTCTGCAAGAACCAATGAGGTTCATTCTCATGTTACGCAGCACGTTTGAGCTTCTGCAAGAGCCAATGAGGTTCATTCTCATGTTACGCAGCACGTTTGAGTTCAGCAAGAACCAATGAGGTTCATTCTCGTGTTACGCAGCACGTTTGAGTTCAGCAAGAACCAATGAGGTTCATTCTCGTGTTACGCAGCACGTTTGAGCTTCAGCAAGAGCCAATGAGGTTCATTCTCCTGTTACGCAGCACGTTTGAGCTTCCGCAAGAGCCAATGAGGTTCATTCTCCTGTTACGCAGCACGTTTGAGCTTCTGCAAGAGCCAATGAGGTTCATTCTCCTGTTACGCAGCACGTTTGAACTTCTGCAAGAACCAATGAGGTTCATTCTCGTGTTACGCAGCACGTTTGAGTTCAGCAAGAGCCAATAAGGTTCATTCTCGTGTTACGCAGCACGTTTGAGCTTCTGCAAGAACCAATGAGGTTCATTCTCGTGTTACGCAGCACGTTCGAGCTTCCGCAAGAACCAATGAGGTTCATTCTCATGTTACGCAGCACGTTTGAGTTCAGCAAGAACCAATGAGGTTCATTCTCGTGTTTCGCAGCACGTTTGAGTTCAGCAAGAACCAATGAGGTTCATTCTCGTGTTACGCAGCACGTTTGAGCTTCTGCAAGAGCCAATGAGGTTCATTCTCATGTTACGCAGCACGTTTGAGCTTCTGCAAGAAACAATGAGGTTCATTCTCATGTTACGCAGCACGTTTGAGCTTCTGCAAGAGCCAATGAGGTTCATTCTCATGTTACGCAGCACGTTTGAGTTCAGCAAGAACCAATGAGGTTCATTCTCGTGTTACGCAGCACGTTTGAGTTCAGCAAGAACCAATGAGGTTCATTCTCGTGTTACGCAGCACGTTTGAGCTTCTGCAAGAGCCAATGAGGTTCATTCTCGTGTTACGCAGCACGTTTGAGCTTCCGCAAGAACCAATGAGGTTCATTCTCGTGTTACGCAGCACGTTTGAGCTTCTGCAAGAGCCAATGAGGTTCATTCTCGTGTTACGCAGCACGTTTGAGCTTCCGCAAGAACCAATGAGGTTCATTCTCGTGTTACGCAGCACGTTTGAGCTTCCTCAAGAGCCAATGAGGTTCATTCTCGTGTTACGCAGCACGTTTGAGCTTCCGCAAGAACCAATGAGGTTCATTCTCGTGTTACGCAGCACGTTTGAGCTCCCTCAAGAACCAATGAGGTTCATTCTCCTGTTACGCAGCACGTTTGAGCTTTTGCAAGAGCCAATGAGGTTCATTCTCGTGTTACGCAGCACGTTTGAGCTCCCTCAAGAACCAATGAGGTTCATTCTCGTGTAACGCAGCACGTTTGAGCTTTTGCAAGAGCCAATGAGGTTCATTCTCGTGTAACGCAGCACGTTTGAGCTTTTGCAAGAGCCAATGAGGTTCATTCTCGTGTTACGCAGCACGTTTGAGCTCCCTCAAGAACCAATGAGGTTCATTCTCCTGTTACGCAGCACGTTTGAGCTTTTGCAAGAGCCAATGAGGTTCATTCTCGTGTTACGCAGCACGTTTGAGCTCCTGCAAGAGCCAATGAGGTTCATTCTCATGTTACGCAGCACGTTTGAGCTTCTGCAAGAGCCAATGAGGTTCATTCTCGTGTTACGCAGCACGTTTGAGCTTCTGCAAGAGCCAATGAGGTTCATTCTCGTGTTACGCAGCACGTTTGAGCTTCCGCAAGAAACAATGAGGTTCATTCTCTTGTTACGCAGCACGTTTGAGCTTCCGCAAGAACCAATGAGGTTCATTCTCGTGTTACGCAGCACGTTTGAGCTTCCGCAAGAACCAATGAGGTTCATTCTCATGTTACGCAGCACGTTTGAGCTTCCGCAAGAACCAATGAGGTTCATTCTCGTGTTACGCAGCACGTTTGAGCTTCCGCAAGAACCAATGAGGTTCATTCTCGTGTTACGCAGCACGTTTGAGCTTCCGCAAGAGCCAATGAGGTTCATTCTCGTGTTACGCAGCACGTTTGAGCTTCCGCAAGAACCAATGAGGTTCATTCTCGTGTTACGCAGCACGTTTGAGCTTCTGCAAGAGCCAATGAGGTTCATTCTCATGTTACGCAGCACGTTTGAGCTTCTGCAAGAACCAATGAGGTTCATTCTCATGTTACGCAGCACGTTTGAGCTTCTGCAAGAGCCAATGAGGTTCATTCTCATGTTACGCAGCACGTTTGAGTTCAGCAAGAACCAATGAGGTTCATTCTCGTGTTACGCAGCACGTTTGAGTTCAGCAAGAACCAATGAGGTTCATTCTCGTGTTACGCAGCACGTTTGAGCTTCAGCAAGAGCCAATGAGGTTCATTCTCCTGTTACGCAGCACGTTTGAGCTTCCGCAAGAGCCAATGAGGTTCATTCTCGTGTTACGCAGCACGTTTGAGTTCAGCAAGAGCCAATAAGGTTCATTCTCGTGTTACGCAGCACGTTTGAGCTTCTGCAAGAACCAATGAGGTTCATTCTCGTGTTACGCAGCACGTTCGAGCTTCCGCAAGAACCAATGAGGTTCATTCTCGTGTTACGCAGCACGTTTGAGTTCAGCAAGAACCAATGAGGTTCATTCTCATGTTACGCAGCACGTTTGAGTTCAGCAAGAACCAATGAGGTTCATTCTCGTGTTTCGCAGCACGTTTGAGTTCAGCAAGAACCAATGAGGTTCATTCTCGTGTTACGCAGCACGTTTGAGCTTCTGCAAGAGCCAATGAGGTTCATTCTCATGTTACGCAGCACGTTTGAGCTTCTGCAAGAACCAATGAGGTTCATTCTCATGTTACGCAGCACGTTTGAGCTTCTGCAAGAGCCAATGAGGTTCATTCTCATGTTACGCAGCACGTTTGAGTTCAGCAAGAACCAATGAGGTTCATTCTCGTGTTACGCAGCACGTTTGAGTTCAGCAAGAACCAATGAGGTTCATTCTCGTGTTACGCAGCACGTTTGAGCTTCTGCAAGAGCCAATGAGGTTCATTCTCATGTTACGCAGCACGTTTGAGTTCAGCAAGAACCAATGAGGTTCATTCTCGTGTTACGCAGCACGTTTGAGTTCAGCAAGAACCAATGAGGTTCATTCTCGTGTTACGCAGCACGTTTGAGCTTCCGCAAGAACCAATAAGGTTCATTCTCCTGTTACGCAGCACGTTTGAGCTTCTGCAAGAGCCAATGAGGTTCATTCTCCTGTTACGCAGCACGTTTGAACTTCTGCAAGAACCAATGAGGTTCATTCTCGTGTTACGCAGCACATTTGAGTTCAGCAAGAGCCAATAAGGTTCATTCTCGTGTTACGCAGCACGTTTGAGCTTCTGCAAGAACCAATGAGGTTCATTCTCGTGTTACGCAGCACGTTCGAGCTTCCGCAAGAACCAATGAGGTTCATTCTCGTGTTACGCAGCACGTTTGAGTTCAGCAAGAACCAATGAGGTTCATTCTCATGTTACGCAGCACGTTTGAGTTCAGCAAGAACCAATGAGGTTCATTCTCGTGTTTCGCAGCACGTTTGAGTTCAGCAAGAACCAATGAGGTTCATTCTCGTGTTACGCAGCACGTTTGAGCTTCTGCAAGAGCCAATGAGGTTCATTCTCATGTTACGCAGCACGTTTGAGCTTCTGCAAGAACCAATGAGGTTCATTCTCATGTTACGCAGCACGTTTGAGCTTCTGCAAGAGCCAATGAGGTTCATTCTCATGTTACGCAGCACGTTTGAGTTCAGCAAGAACCAATGAGGTTCATTCTCGTGTTACGCAGCACGTTTGAGTTCAGCAAGAACCAATGAGGTTCATTCTCGTGTTACGCAGCACGTTTGAGCTTCAGCAAGAGCCAATGAGGTTCATTCTCCTGTTACGCAGCACGTTTGAGCTTCCACAAGAACCAATGAGGTTCATTCTCGTGTTACGCAGCACGTTTGAGCTTCCACAAGAACCAATGAGGTTCATTCTCGTGTTACGCAGCACGTTTGAGCTTCTGCAAGAGCCAATGAGGTTCATTCTCGTGTTACGCAGCACGTTTGAGCTTCTGCAAGAACCAATGAGGTTCATTCTCATGTTACGCAGCACGTTTGAGCTTCTGCAAGAGCCAATGAGGTTCATTCTCATGTTACGCAGCACGTTTGAGTTCAGCAAGAACCAATGAGGTTCATTCTCGTGTTACGCAGCACGTTTGAGTTCAGCAAGAACCAATGAGGTTCATTCTCGTGTTACGCAGCACGTTTGAGCTTCAGCAAGAGCCAATGAGGTTCATTCTCCTGTTACGCAGCACGTTTGAGCTTCCGCAAGAGCCAATGAGGTTCATTCTCCTGTTACGCAGCACGTTTGAGCTTCTGCAAGAGCCAATGAGGTTCATTCTCCTGTTACGCAGCACGTTTGAACTTCTGCAAGAACCAATGAGGTTCATTCTCGTGTTACGCAGCACGTTTGAGTTCAGCAAGAGCCAATAAGGTTCATTCTCGTGTTACGCAGCACGTTTGAGCTTCTGCAAGAACCAATGAGGTTCATTCTCGTGTTACGCAGCACGTTCGAGCTTCCGCAAGAACCAATGAGGTTCATTCTCATGTTACGCAGCACGTTTGAGTTCAGCAAGAACCAATGAGGTTCATTCTCGTGTTTCGCAGCACGTTTGAGTTCAGCAAGAACCAATGAGGTTCATTCTCCTGTTACGCAGCACGTTTGAGCTTTTGCAAGAGCCAATGAGGTTCATTCTCGTGTTACGCAGCACGTTTGAGCTCCCTCAAGAACCAATGAGGTTCATTCTCGTGTAACGCAGCACGTTTGAGCTTTTGCAAGAGCCAATGAGGTTCATTCTCGTGTAACGCAGCACGTTTGAGCTTTTGCAAGAGCCAATGAGGTTCATTCTCGTGTTACGCAGCACGTTTGAGCTCCCTCAAGAACCAATGAGGTTCATTCTCGTGTTACGCAGCACGTTTGAGCTTCTGCAAGAGCCAATGAGGTTCATTCTCGTGTTACGCAGCACGTTTGAGCTTCCGCAAGAAACAATGAGGTTCATTCTCTTGTTACGCAGCACGTTTGAGCTTCCGCAAGAACCAATGAGGTTCATTCTCGTGTTACGCAGCACGTTTGAGCTTCCGCAAGAACCAATGAGGTTCATTCTCATGTTACGCAGCACGTTTGAGCTTCCGCAAGAACCAATGAGGTTCATTCTCGTGTTACGCAGCACGTTTGAGCTTCCGCAAGAACCAATGAGGTTCATTCTCGTGTTACGCAGCACGTTTGAGCTTCCGCAAGAGCCAATGAGGTTCATTCTCGTGTTACGCAGCACGTTTGAGCTTCCGCAAGAACCAATGAGGTTCATTCTCGTGTTACGCAGCACGTTTGAGCTTCCGCAAGAACCAATGAGGTTCATTCTCGTGTTACGCAGCACGTTTGAGCTTCAGCAAGAACCAATGAGGTTCATTCTCGTGTTACGCAGCACGTTTGAGCTTCTGCAAGAGCCAATGAGGTTCATTCTCGTGTTAGGCAGCACGTTTGAGCTTCTGCAAGAGCCAATGAGGTTCATTCTCGTGTTACGCAGCACGTTTGAGCTTCTGCAAGAGCCAATGAGGTTCATTCTCGTGTTACGCAGCACGTTTGAGCTTCTGCAAGAGCCAATGAGGTTCATTCTCGTGTTACGCAGCACGTTTGAGCTTCCGCAAGAACCAATGAGGTTCATTCTCATGTTACGCAGCACGTTTGAGCTTCCGCAAGAACCAATGAGGTTCATTCTCGTGTTACGCAGCACGTTTGAGCTTCCGCAAGAACCAATGAGGTTCATTCTCGTGTTACGCAGCACGTTTGAGCTTCAGCAAGAACCAATGAGGTTCATTCTCGTGTTACGCAGCACATTTGAGCTTCAGCAAGAACCAATGAGGTTCATTCTCGTGTTACGCAGCACGTTTGAGCATCAGCAAGAACCAATGAGGTTCATTCACGTGTTACGCAGCACGTTTGAGCTTCCACAAGAACCAATGAGGTTCATTCTCGTGTTACGCAGCACGTTTGAGCTTCCACAAGAACCAATGAGGTTCATTCTCGTGTTACGCAGCACGTTTGAGCTTCTGCAAGAGCCAATGAGGTTCATTCTCGTGTTACGCAGCACGTTTGAGCTTCTGCAAGAACCAATGAGGTTCATTCTCATGTTACGCAGCACGTTTGAGCTTCTGCAAGAGCCAATGAGGTTCATTCTCATGTTACGCAGCACGTTTGAGTTCAGCAAGAACCAATGAGGTTCATTCTCGTGTTACGCAGCACGTTTGAGTTCAGCAAGAACCAATGAGGTTCATTCTCGTGTTACGCAGCACGTTTGAGCTTCAGCAAGAGCCAATGAGGTTCATTCTCCTGTTACGCAGCACGTTTGAGCTTCCGCAAGAGCCAATGAGGTTCATTCTCCTGTTACGCAGCACGTTTGAGCTTCTGCAAGAGCCAATGAGGTTCATTCTCCTGTTACGCAGCACGTTTGAACTTCTGCAAGAACCAATGAGGTTCATTCTCGTGTTACGCAGCACGTTTGAGTTCAGCAAGAGCCAATAAGGTTCATTCTCGTGTTACGCAGCACGTTTGAGCTTCTGCAAGAACCAATGAGGTTCATTCTCGTGTTACGCAGCACGTTCGAGCTTCCGCAAGAACCAATGAGGTTCATTCTCATGTTACGCAGCACGTTTGAGTTCAGCAAGAACCAATGAGGTTCATTCTCGTGTTTCGCAGCACGTTTGAGTTCAGCAAGAGCCAATGAGGTTCATTCTCATGTTACGCAGCACGTTTGAGTTCAGCAAGAACCAATGAGGTTCATTCTCGTGTTACGCAGCACGTTTGAGTTCAGCAAGAACCAATGAGGTTCATTCTCGTGTTACGCAGCACGTTTGAGCTTCAGCAAGAGCCAATGAGGTTCATTCTCCTGTTACGCAGCACGTTTGAGCTTCCGCAAGAGCCAATGAGGTTCATTCTCCTGTTACGCAGCACGTTTGAGCTTCTGCAAGAGCCAATGAGGTTCATTCTCCTGTTACGCAGCACGTTTGAACTTCTGCAAGAACCAATGAGGTTCATTCTCGTGTTACGCAGCACGTTTGAGTTCAGCAAGAGCCAATAAGGTTCATTCTCGTGTTACGCAACACGTTTGAGCTTCTGCAAGAACCAATGAGGTTCATTCTCGTGTTACGCAGCACGTTCGAGCTTCCGCAAGAACCAATGAGGTTCATTCTCATGTTACGCAGCACGTTTGAGTTCAGCAAGAACCAATGAGGTTCATTCTCGTGTTTCGCAGCACGTTTGAGTTCAGCAAGAACCAATATGAGGTTCATTCTCGTGTTACGCAGCACGTTTGAGCTTCTGCAAGAGCCAATGAGGTTCATTCTCATGTTACGCAGCACGTTTGAGCTTCTGCAAGAAACAATGAGGTTCATTCTCATGTTACGCAGCACGTTTGAGCTTCTGCAAGAGCCAATGAGGTTCATTCTCATGTTACGCAGCACGTTTGAGTTCAGCAAGAACCAATGAGGTTCATTCTCGTGTTACGCAGCACGTTTGAGTTCAGCAAGAACCAATGAGGTTCATTCTCGTGTTACGCAGCACGTTTGAGCTTCTGCAAGAGCCAATGAGGTTCATTCTCGTGTTACGCAGCACGTTTGAGCTTCCGCAAGAACCAATGAGGTTCATTCTCGTGTTACGCAGCACGTTTGAGCTTCTGCAAGAGCCAATGAGGTTCATTCTCGTGTTACGCAGCACGTTTGAGCTTCCGCAAGAACCAATGAGGTTCATTCTCGTGTTACGCAGCACGTTTGAGCTTCCTCAAGAGCCAATGAGGTTCATTCTCGTGTTACGCAGCACGTTTGAGCTTCCGCAAGAACCAATGAGGTTCATTCTCGTGTTACGCAGCACGTTTGAGCTCCCTCAAGAACCAATGAGGTTCATTCTCCTGTTACGCAGCACGTTTGAGCTTTTGCAAGAGCCAATGAGGTTCATTCTCGTGTTACGCAGCACGTTTGAGCTCCCTCAAGAACCAATGAGGTTCATTCTCGTGTAACGCAGCACGTTTGAGCTTTTGCAAGAGCCAATGAGGTTCATTCTCGTGTAACGCAGCACGTTTGAGCTTTTGCAAGAGCCAATGAGGTTCATTCTCGTGTTACGCAGCACGTTTGAGCTCCCTCAAGAACCAATGAGGTTCATTCTCCTGTTACGCAGCACGTTTGAGCTTTTGCAAGAGCCAATGAGGTTCATTCTCGTGTTACGCAGCACGTTTGAGCTCCTGCAAGAGCCAATGAGGTTCATTCTCATGTTACGCAGCACGTTTGAGCTTCTGCAAGAGCCAATGAGGTTCATTCTCGTGTTACGCAGCACGTTTGAGCTTCTGCAAGAGCCAATGAGGTTCATTCTCGTGTTACGCAGCACGTTTGAGCTTCCGCAAGAAACAATGAGGTTCATTCTCTTGTTACGCAGCACGTTTGAGCTTCCGCAAGAACCAATGAGGTTCATTCTCGTGTTACGCAGCACGTTTGAGCTTCCGCAAGAACCAATGAGGTTCATTCTCATGTTACGCAGCACGTTTGAGCTTCCGCAAGAACCAATGAGGTTCATTCTCGTGTTACGCAGCACGTTTGAGCTTCCGCAAGAACCAATGAGGTTCATTCTCGTGTTACGCAGCACGTTTGAGCTTCCGCAAGAGCCAATGAGGTTCATTCTCGTGTTACGCAGCACGTTTGAGCTTCCGCAAGAACCAATGAGGTTCATTCTCGTGTTACGCAGCACGTTTGAGCTTCCGCAAGAACCAATGAGGTTCATTCTCGTGTTACGCAGCACGTTTGAGCTTCAGCAAGAACCAATGAGGTTCATTCTCGTGTTACGCAGCACGTTTGAGCTTCTGCAAGAGCCAATGAGGTTCATTCTCGTGTTAGGCAGCACGTTTGAGCTTCTGCAAGAGCCAATGAGGTTCATTCTCGTGTTACGCAGCACGTTTGAGCTTCTGCAAGAGCCAATGAGGTTCATTCTCGTGTTACGCAGCACGTTTGAGCTTCTGCAAGAGCCAATGAGGTTCATTCTCGTGTTAGGCAGCACGTTTGAGCTTCCGCAAGAACCAATGAGGTTCATTCTCATGTTACGCAGCACGTTTGAGCTTCCGCAAGAACCAATGAGGTTCATTCTCGTGTTACGCAGCACGTTTGAGCTTCCGCAAGAACCAATGAGGTTCATTCTCGTGTTACGCAGCACGTTTGAGCTTCAGCAAGAACCAATGAGGTTCATTCTCGTGTTACGCAGCACATTTGAGCTTCAGCAAGAACCAATGAGGTTCATTCTCGTGTTACGCAGCACGTTTGAGCATCAGCAAGAACCAATGAGGTTCATTCACGTGTTACGCAGCACGTTTGAGCTTCCACAAGAACCAATGAGGTTCATTCTCGTGTTACGCAGCACGTTTGAGCTTCCACAAGAACCAATGAGGTTCATTCTCGTGTTACGCAGCACGTTTGAGCTTCTGCAAGAGCCAATGAGGTTCATTCTCGTGTTACGCAGCACGTTTGAGCTTCTGCAAGAGCCAATGAGGTTTGTTCTCACGCATCAAGCAAGTACGGTTGATCTTCTGTTTACGTTGGCTGATCAATGTTTATATGTGAATGAAAGCCTAAATTCAATCTGTTCATCATATAAAGCGATCGTGTTTCTTCAGAAAATTTGGCCTAAACCGCTCAATTCATATGGATTAGTTTTATGATCTCTTTATGAACTTTTTGAAGCATCAAATTGGTAGTTGCGTTGACTCAATGGAGGGACAGAAATTGTATTAAAAATATCTCAATTTACGAAGATGAACCAAAGTCTTACAAGTTTGGAATGACATGAGGGTGAGTAAATGATGACAGAATTTTCATTTTTGGTTGAACTAACCCTTTAAGCTTGCTTTCTGACAATTCTCAACACGCATCTATTGAGGTGAAGATATGTCACAAATCAGCTGTGCAAATAATTGGCCCTGCTGTTGAATTCCTGCTCAGAACATTGAACGGAGAGTAAGAGTTCCTTTGCGGTGCTGAGTGTCCCATATATTTCCTCTGACTTCCTGACCTCTTCTTAGAGGGAAGGATGTGGGGGCGTTCGGTTGGCGTCTGACTCATCTGTCCCTATCCCTATCGAGGATGGACTATCCAGTAATGCCATGATAGACCCCACACCCTTCTCAACCATCTCGCATAACAACAGCCCGAGTGTGCCAGTCCATCGGAAGGAGATCTAAATATAAAATACAATAAGGCTTATCGCTAATGCAGACAGGGGATAAGGTGGAAAAATGAATGTGCTGCCTGTTAAAAATTAGAGTCACTTCCTCTTCAGCTCATCCATGTGAAAAGTCCTCCACCCAAGGACAACATCTCCCTATATCATCTAAGTGACTCTGAGACGGGACTACTGACGTTCAACCCTAGGGGAAGTAAAAGTTGACCCTGTAAGCTTCTGTCTGAGAAGAAGGGTTGTGCAAAATTCAGAATTTAGAAACGGGCTCCCTAAAATTGGTCACATCTACAGGAGGTTGAATGGGAATTGAAATTACAGGAATTGAAAGGAATTGCAGGAACTGCACTTCAAAGAAATTCAGGTAATGGCGTTCCGGGTAATGAAGTGTTCTTCCACACCTGTGCATAAATCTGTTTGTAGGCCCATAAAACCTTCAAAAGTCAAGGCTTTTGCGTTGTGGTTGTGTTCATGTGTTATATAATACAGAACAATACTTACATACTGTTCGTTTGGGCAGAAATTAATGCTTTTATTCAGAAAGGGCATATTAAATTACTCAAAACTGACAGTATTTCTAGTTTTTCAACATTGGTAATAATGGTAATAAGAAATGAGCACCAAATCATCATATTAGAATGATTTCTGAAGACTGGAGTAATGTTGCTGAAAATCTATTTTACAATATTTTTGTTTTTACTGTATCAAATAAAAGCAGTCTTGGTGAGCATAAATTACCTTTCAAAAACAGTTTAAGGAATCTTATATATATATACGACAGAACTGTATGTATTTGTGTTGAATGATAGACTTAATTATTGAACAAGCAATGATCCAGATGTTGAAAGCCATGTAGTTTAAAAGGTTTTATCCCACAGTCATTAAAATGCGGACCGATGCCAGTAACTGAGCTGAGCTGTGCAGTGGACAACACTAGTTCTTTGTTTCCAGACAGTCTCATGCACTAAATTCATGGTGTGTGGAGCATACTTCACTTAAGCATGGACATGTCACCACCCTTCCTTAATGAAAACCACAGGGATCGAAGTGTTGCCTTTTAAGGGCACATATGGCACATATGCTACACATATACCCCCACCACGACTTCCAAGAGGAGGTAACGGTATTTGCTTTTGGCCAAGGATTTTAAAGGGTGGGGGCTGACAACCAGCTCAACTCAATAGATCTGACTAAGCAAGATATCCGCTAACATAGCACCAACACACCTGCACAACCAACACCTCTCAGCAGGACCAATCAGCCGTTACAAGGAAAAGATTAGCCTGAGTTCTTGGAATGTAATGGAATATGATCTGTTCTTTGTCGTGCCACAGGTTCAGGACCATTTTCCATTAACCCTCTGTGTTTCAGAGCTGGAGCACGAGAAAGCGATGAACTTGAGGAATAGCAGCCCACAGAAAACTCCCTTTCTCATTCATTCACTTCCCCCATTTAATGCTCAGCATGTGCAGAGTAGACATATTTTCCCCAGAAGTGAAATATTTAATAAGTGAAGGGGCGATTGTATTTCCTGCCTCTGCCTTAGCGGCGCAGATGGGTCGAGTAATACTTGGCGGTATCGTCCCCTGTGCCCGAGCCTGTCCAGAAGGAATTCCACATGCTAAAATCTTGTTTCAACGTCCAGGCCCAGTGAGATGAAGTGGCTATCAAAGTGACAACTGGCCTCGCCTGCCACTGGAGACCTTAGGTCAGGATTCGAAAACGATGACATGAGCCCTTCCCACTCCCTTCTTAATTTATTTGGACATGGCCAACGTCAACAGAACAAACCTAAATTGGACCATTTGGAAAACGGGGTACTCCACCTTACACTAAGTGGAACCCTGCCCTCACTTAATGCTTGTTGGTTTATTTGACATGCATGGACGAATCTTCCTGCCAAGTGTTGGACAATAGCTGGATAAGGTGGAAGTGTTGGCTATTCCCTTTTGCGAGTGACTCTGCCAGTTGGCATGCGGGAATATTTGCTATCATAAACAGGAGTGCATTGATTGCACATGCTCCACTCAGATACTGTTTCCATGGCGGCCATGACAGAATGGCTCTCAGCTGTAGTTATGGTTGGAGGTTGCGGGTTGTAGTTTGGTGAGGTCTGGAAATCATTCACTAGAATGAGGGGTAAACGCCCTTCTATATGGCTGCTTTATCGATTCAGTCAGATGTCATCTTACATTCTGCCAATCCCAAAGACAACTGAATGCATTCAGTCCTGATAGATACCACCCGAACGCAACAAAGCTCTCTGAACAATGAGGTACTTTGGTTGCAATATGCTTTGTGCATCAAGAACAATTTCTTCATATTGTTATGACAATACAAAATGGAAAAATTCAAAGAATGGTATTTTGTTAAAAGAAAGGACATTTTGGTTGAAATTTAGCATTGAAAATGAATTAAAATAGCATTTGGTATGTTCTTCATTTGCTCTAATGTCAACATGCACTCAACTCCACATTTGGAGCAAACATTCCAGATTTTCAATGTGGTTTCAGTTTTTTTTGGAGCCCACTGAGTCTGTATGTAAGAAAAATCTAATATATATTGCATTAAAGAAAAATAAAAGTATATTCTTGAATGAAAACATGTTTTCCTCACACTATAATAATAATAATAACACAAACCAGATCTTATAATACAGTATATAAAATAATCTTATATGCTTATAAATCTTACAAATATATATGCTACCATTCAAAGGTTTGGGGTCGGTAAGATTTTAAAAACATTTTTAAGGGTGTGTTCACACTTGTAGTTCGGTTTGCTTGGTTTGTTAACACATAACAAAACATGTAGTCCCGGTCCGCTTAGCATTTACATGCATTTTAACACAGAACCTAAAGATAACAAACCCAAAGGCATAGGGATACATACACAACCTGATTTTATTACGTATATTTCATGACGGAATTTACAGAACGTCCAAAACAATGCTGTGTGCTGGGCTAAATGCGCTCACTGTATTGTACATTTGATGGTATTTTGACCAGCTGAGAACTCGTGAAGAGCTTATTAAATGTGTAAAGGAGGCAAAACAGTGGCAGGAATCCCTCCGTCACACACACAAACGAAGATCTGCTGCGAGGAGACGTGGTTCTGATGCCTGTACCGAAATGTGATGGGCAACATCATGACTATGACATGAAAAAACAAGTAAGCTTGAGCTTTCTGTCCTTTTTGGTCTGTGTTGTGTTCATATTTCAGTTGAATATTTCATATTTCCAAACAAACATAGTTTGTTTGGAAGTGGACTGAGACCCATCTTTTCAGCGTCTCGGTTAGGCCTGTCGCAATAACCAATATATCGATATATCGCACAATATATGTACATGACCTCAGTAATTTTTTGTGATGCAATATATCGCCCATTAAGTTTACATGATAATGAATGTCACCAACATTTTACTCGATTGTGCTGTCATCTTGTATATTTTCCGTGACGGCGGCGAAAGTGGTTCTCGGGCAGTTCCTTCATACACAGAGCGGTTATCAACAGGTGAAAAAAAGGCACCATTTGAGGCGTTATAGTGTTTTCCTGACAGTTTGGAAGAATAAGCCCAAATGGACTCGATTTCAAAGCCGCAATCCTCTGTTCCGGTGCACATATAAATGTCAACGGTAGAATGATGAGTGTTAAAGCCGTTTCACAGAGAAAATGTTTATTTACTATTTATTCAAATTTAGTTTTTCTTATTTAGGATAATATATTTTTTACCCTTAATTTCCATGATCTAAAGAATTAAAAGGTTGTCATTTGAAAGTGTGTAGGTCTACTTGCATTATTATGCTGTTATATTAGGATTATATATTCAGTGGCATAAAATAGTCTTAAAATGACAATAATATTGTTTATCGTAATTATTTCTGGGACGATATATCGCGAAACAAAAAGTAGTTATCGTGACAGGCCTAGTCTCGGTCCGCTTCTTTGGTGCTCACAGCGTTCACACTTATTCAAATGAAACAAACTAACAGAGCAATCGCACCACAGTTCGTTTTAATAGGGTCCGAACCAAACATGCTAAGTGTGAAAATAGCCTGAAAAGAAGTCTCTTATGCTCACCAAGGCTGCATTTGTTGGACCACAAACACAGCAAAACAGTATTATTGTGCAAAAGCTGTTTTCTATTTTAAAATAGTTTTAAAAATCTTCTATTCCTGTGATGGCAAAGTTGAATTTTCAGCAGCCATTACTCCAGTTTCCAGTATTCAGTGCAGTTGTTCTGCTTAATATTTTTGTTGGGTTTTTTTCCAGCATACAAATGTTTTGCCAACTCATCAAGTGAAATCTGATCTGGTTGACAATTGACAGTTGACACTTGACACACTTAACATGAACAAGATTGACGTCCTGTTCTTTGCTAAATGTTCAGCAACCGATGCATGCATTACACATTATATGAAGCGTTACTTCCTGATTTAATGTTTCTTTTGCCCCGTATATCTTTGAATGCATCATTGTGAAGATGTTTGATAACACTCATAAAAAAGACTCTGTAAATGAAATAATGAAAGTCTTGATTTTCTTTCACTCAGGAATGTGCTGCCACTTGAAAACAGCTGCATGGATGGAGCAATGCTTTCTTTCGTCACAACACATTTACGCTCATACAGAAGAACTTTTCTGGAACACTTAAGAAAGGGTCACAAAAACAGATACTAAAGTAAAACATGGGTTTTTACACTGAAATCGTGCGCAACGCTTTAGAATACTGCTCCTTCATTAAAGTTGCATTCCGTAGTTTTTCCTCTTTGTCGCCATCTCTGTTCGAAATCTGCAATTGTAGTTATTCGCGGAATTATCAACTTTACGTGAATTGTGCCTCGGCATGGCACAGCGCGGAGGAATCCAATGTTTTGAGGAGAATGTGCGGCTGTCAGCCACCGCGCCGCTGTGGATACTGTCATTCAGAAACACAGAATCCACTTTTGTTCTGACCAACTAAGGGAAAAAGCATTGCAATGAATCGCAATGATTAAATCTAACGATCGCTTATCATATCACGACAAACCGTGCAAATTATACTTTGTTTTCAAATTAGTTAATGTTAGCAGCATCAGAATTGCGTGATTACATTTAATGTGTATTAGGGCTACCTGTAGTTCACTTTCCATTTCTGTAATTTCTAACCAACAAATTAATGTAGAGTAGAGGTATATTGCGCCCTCTCATAGCTAGCACAAAATAATTGATATTTACCATAATGCACATAGCAAAACGAGAAAGGCACAACAAATAAAACTCTGTACTGTAACTGTATGAATTAAGCAAACAAGTGAGCTTCTATTACATAATTGAACCATCTCTGCGTCCGTTTGAACCCATTCAAAACACGGAGTTCACGCCACCTTTCAAAAGCCCTTTTTATCCTTGTTTTCGCATGGGCAGTCTCTTTTTTTTCTGCAGCCACTCCGAAGTCTGAAGTCTTTTACATTTTACAACGGGGTGAATCTCCAGTTGTCACTGGTGATTGTCGTTTGAACCTTTCTGGATCTGCCATCAAATTGCTAAGTTTAATTATATCAAGTGCTGTGAGAAAAGGCTATAAATCTTCACCTCCAACATCCTCACACGCAATATAGCCTACTAGCCGGGACACCTTCTTTATGTGTACAGACGTGACGTAATGACGCAAAGATATGCTCAAATTTCCCGCGGAAATCCACCAGTACCACTGGAATTAAAAACATTATTACAAGCTTACCATTGTAAATCGAGCTAAGGTAAGCAGATAGTATCGAACACTAGCTGGTTATGTACTTACTAAAAAATATATTTTGGATCATTTTTAACCCAAAAAAGTTACGGTCTGCAGCTTTAGTGAATAACTACACAGGAACAAATGAGTAACTCGATATTAATATTCTAGTAACTACTACAAGAAACTCTGATTAACGAATGAGTAAGTAATAACGCTCAGTTGAATAAGGTTGTTTACTATTAGCTAATCAGTAACTACTATTTTTTCATAACTCCCAGAGGACTACTAAGAACTACTAAATACAGGTTCATAAATACATGAATAATACCTAATATAGAATTAATTCTAAAGTGAAGGTAATGATAACCCACTAGTAATGACTCAAGTGTTACTACATCCTTCAGAAGAAACTACTAATGATTTGGATCAGTATTATAAAGTGAAAAACATAATAACTCTGTAGTAATTACTGAAATCTTGAAGCTTTTGAGGTTTGTGTAAGGTTTTGGATAGTAACACTTACTAGTGGGTTATCATGATCTTCACTTTAGAATACTAATCCATTAAACTAGCAATTCCAGATTGTCCTAAAAAAAAAAAAAAACGACTCTATAGGTCGTTTTTAAAGCACCTTATTACCACCTTTATTTACATTTTTAAGTCATGCGCCCTCTAGCTAGCGTAAAAATAATACAGTGTCGTGTTACATCTGTTGTCATGAAATGACGTATGACTGTCGCTGCCAATCAAAATGTGAGTTCATTTAAATGCAATGTGTGGACTTTATTCACCATTTGTCATATTTCCAACTACACCCACCCTATCATTTCTTGTGCATATACACTTTATGAGCACATGCGTTCCCTGGGATCGAACCCACGACTGCATGATCACACGATTACATGATGTATTTTGCAATGCTCTATCAACTGAGCTACGCAAAATCCAAACTATGATGCAAATAAAAGGAAACCAAGCACTGAAATGAAAGTGTCCTGTTGTCGATAGGGGCGCAACTAAACGCTCCTATGGGTCGTATATTTTAGGGAAGTGACAAACTACCTATAGGCGTATTGGTTGGAGGACATTTTGAGTAATTCCTATAGAAGAATGTAGTAACACTTGAGTCACTACTACCCTAAAACCAGCCTGGTCTCATTGCGAAAATGTACCTCGGGCAACGTTTTTGCAAACCCCAAAATACGTACCAATATGTACATATCACTGCAGTTTCAAAGTGATATGTCCACTGGGTGCCGCCAAAAGCTTCGTTTTTTTCCCGGAACAGATGAGCGTCAATCTGACGTTTTGTGACATTGTTTTTTTAACGTACACCTACACTAAACCCTAAACCTAACCGATAGTGTTAAAAAAAGCAAATGTGACAAAAATACAATAGTAACCATGTCTTGTTAGCTTCTGTGAACTCATCTTTGAGCTCTTTTTGAGCTCTCATCTCATGACTTGTCTTTCACGGGATTCGTACCTGAGCTTTCATTATTACAAGTACAAATCTGTACCAGCTGAGCTACTGAGCAAACTTATTATATAAAAAAAGCCGAGCATATGGAGCAGATTAAGTGACGCAAACTCCAAAATGTATTCATTTACATGGGAAAAAAAAAGATAAAAAGTGCTTGCTGTTTTACTGCCTCTAGTGTTCATTTCACTTTGAAACTGCAGAGATATGTACATATTGGTACGTATTTTGGCGGTTTGCAAAAACGTTGCCAGAGGTACATTTTCACAATGAGACCAGGTTGCCTAAAACCTTACAAAAACCTCAAAAGTTTAAAACGACTTCAGTAATTACTATAGAGTTATGTTTTTCACTTTAGAATACTGACCCAAATCATTAGTAGTTCCTTCTGAAGGATGTCGTAACACAATCAGTAGTTGCTGATTAGCTAATAGTAAACTACCACATTCGACTAAACACTTACTTACTAATTTATGAGTTTCTAGTTAGTTAATAGTAGTTACTAGAGTGTTTATACTGCATTACTCACTTGTTCCTGTGTAGTTATTCATTAGTGATGGAACAGAATTCTAACCAAGTGTAACCAAATTGTGTATATTTAATATGACATCCAATCAATGTGTGAACAAACCAAATTACAGATGGATCGTAAAGTGTCTGGTGGTATTTTCAGCTGAGAGTTGCTAAACGAATAACTTGGAAACCCGCCTGACTGTTGTGGGAGGTCACCAGAAGGTTTCCTGTCAACATAATGTGGCTAAATACACAAATAAAAAGTGATTTTTTGCTGTGTCAGCTGGGACATGCAAAGCAGCAAGAATCACTAACCCTTTCCCCCTGCTGAAACAAAGCAAAGACATGACCAAACATGACATTGTGGGGCACATTCAGTTCCCCTTTACTCAGATTCCTCTTTTATCAAGTTCCATGCTGCATTTACGCAAGGGCAAGACTGATGGTTTCAGATTTGACAGCCCCCTAGCCCGTATGGTGAAAACACCAGATTTTACTAGGCCCTCATACTATAGTAGGAACGATTAGATCCCCCCAAAAAAAGCCTCAAAATCAGCTAAAATGCATGCCGCTCTGACAGTCATGATGCCCGATTATCAATCTTTCTGCAACATTTATTTTCCAACTCTAATCAAAAACATCTGAACCTGCTAATCAGAGTCTTTCTAAAAAATGACACACAGTTGAGTAAGAGCAGAGCAGAGCTGAAATTAAATTAAATTCTAGGTTGAGCACACAATGAACTCTGTTGACTGTTCAACAAATGCACCAGCAACCACTAACAATTGTAGATATGTTTGCTAAACAGTCCATTCCTGTGACGTTAGCACTTCGCATTGCTAGGTTGAAGGTATCCATTCTCATCCTTCTCTACCATTCTTTGTGCTTTTATTCTTTAACAAACAGAGCTTGCGAGTTGCTGCCAGTTTTGAAACTTATCTCTCATGGTCTTGCAGTAAAAAGCCTGAAACCTGAGCATGCAATCATGTGCAAATTCCAACGTAGCATGTCCCATGCTCATGCAGGTCAAGCTAAACAATCGAGCTCTGGAACAGTTGTGTGGTCAAAAGTTTGGGAACAAGCCAGAGAGATTAGTTGTACATTCATAGTTTAAATGGTGAATTAATTAGCAAATAATGCAATGTTTATGATGTTTGTCTGTAGACTTTCCAGAAGGGCAATAGAATTATGCTTCACGAGAATATTGACACAAACACAAAACAACTGTTATAAATAGCTAAACTGCCAATGTATGTATGTGAAACAAGAAACACAGAATACAATCGGTTATATAATGCATATTTGGTTAATGGAGCAATCAAAAACACACACATATTCACACAAAAAACTTGTGGTATTACTTAATGCTTGTTTCCAAAATGTTTGGCCAAACGTGTAAAGTTATTACACAATTTTTAATGAACAGGTAAAGGGTGTGTTTCTGAGGGGCTGCTGTACGAATGAACAGCTTCAGATTGACTAGTTGGCTGTTTACCTGAAAGCGGCTCCCTGGGTTTGACCTCGGGCACCTCCTCCACTGGCTCTTCCTCAGGCCCCTGTGATGAATGGTCCTGCATGGACTCCCTCTTCATCTTGCCCTTGCCCACCATCTTCAGGAAGGAGAGTCGACGACTGGTGGAGTCGGAATCAGCTTCTGAGCATAGGTCACCATTGGTCAAGCTCTCCTTGCGATCTTTACACCTCCCCGCCATTCTATAGGAAGAAGAAAGTTGATGAGGTTTATTGGTTACATTTAGATTTTGTAGACATTTTTATCCAAAGCCCTTTGCATTGAATTGCATTGCATTGTATTTCATGGGACTCAACCCCTTGACCGTGGTGTTGCTAGCATCATGCTCTACTACTGTTTGAGCTTCAGAAATGCTTTATTATTACACAAATATAATTGTTAACAAATGGGTTTCCCAAACACATCTACCTCCCTTTTGTAACAAATCATCAAATAAATATTTGGAATAGAAGTTATTAGTCCTGAACTGTTTATCACACTCCCATCTTAGTTTTGGAAATCGACATGGAGTGCAACAACGCCCACACACTTTTTCATCCATCTTGGTTCCAGAGGTATTTTTTTCCATTCATTCTTACTATAGGGATTTTCAAAAAGTCTTTGTTATCTATATCTATCTATCCACTAATGGGCTAATTGGTTTTCTTTGTAGAATCATGAGCAATAGTTTCTCACCAGGAATTCTACTCTTAAACAATCATTGAAAAAAAAGTTTAAATAATGCAGGCTAATGGCTTCAACAAAAGCATATACCACCAATGATTAACAAACGTGTAGCTCACAGTAGGGTAGGCCTGTCTTAAACAGTTTATAAGTTACTATTAAAAAACAATTCCCATATGGAATTCATGCCGGAACCCGACTGTTGCCCTCTAAAAATGCAACCGGAACCAAAAGGTTACTGCATGTGCATTCTTCTGCTGAAGATGGAACACTGTAATAAAATATACATATAGAGTTCTCTGCAGTATTTTATTCAATGGCAGAGCCTGAACTCTGGGATGTTAGTGAAACGGTAAATTAATGAAATGTTACCACATTATTACATTTTGTGTAATGTATAGCTTTGTTAAAGGCTCATGTCGTTCCAAACCCGTAAGACCTTCATTCATCTTTGAAACTCAAATTAACAAATTTAAAATTAAATTTGAGAGATTTCTGTCCCTCCACTGAGTCCACGCAACTACCACTTTGACGCTTCAAACAGTTGGTTCTTGCTGAACTCAAATGTCCTGTGTAACACGAGAATGAACCTCATTGGCTCTTGTTGAAGTTCAAACGTGCTGCGTAACAGGAGAATGAACCTCATTGGCTCTTGCGGAAGCTCAAACGTGCTGCGTAACATGAGAATTAACCTCATCGGCTCTTGCAGAAGCTCAAACGTGCTGCGTAACACGAGAATGAACCTCATTGGCTCTTGCAGAAGGTCAAACGTGCTGTGTAACACGAGAATGAACCTCATTGGCTCTTGCAGAAGCTCAAATGTGCTGAGTAACACGAGAATGAACCTCATTGGCTCTTGCAGAAGCTCAAACGCGCTGCGTAACACGAGAATGAACCTCATTGGCTCTTGCAGAAGGTCAAACGTGCTGTGTAACACGAGAATGAACCTCATTGGCTCTTGCTGAAGCTCAAACGTGCTGTGTAACACGAGAATGAACCTCAATGGTTCTTGCTGAAGCTCGAACGTGCTGCGTAACACGAGAATGAACCTCATTGGTTCTTGCTGAAGCTCAAACGTGCTGCGTAACACGAGAATGAACCTCATTGGTTCTTGCTGAAGCTCAAACGTGCTGCGTAACACGAGAATGAACCTCATTGGTTCTTGCTGAAGCTCAAACGTGCTGCGTAACAGGAGAATGAACCTCATTGGTTCTTGCAGAAGCTCAAACGAGCTGCGTAACACGAGAATGAACCTCATTGGTTCTTGCAGAAGCTCAAACGTGCTGCGTAACACGAGAATGAACCTCATTGGTTCTTGCTGAAGCTCAAACGTGCTGCGTAACACGAGAATGAACCTCATTGGTTCTTGCAGAAGCTCAAATGTGCTGCGTAACACGAGAATGAACCTCATTGGTTATTGCAGAAGCTCAAACGTGCTGTGTAACACGAGAATGAACCTCATTGGTTCTTGCTGAAGCTCGAACGTGCTGCGTAACACGAGAATGAACCTCATTGGTTCTTGCTGAAGCTCAAACGTGCTGCGTAACACGAGAATGAACCTCATTGGTTCTTGCTGAAGCTCAAACGTGCTGCGTAACACGAGAATGAACCTCATTGTTTCTTTCTGAAGCTCAAACGTGCTGCGTAACACGAGAATGAACCTCATTGGCTCTTGCAGAAGCTCAAACGTGCTGCGTAACACGAGAATGAACCTCATTGGTTCTTTCTGAAGCTCAAACGTGCTGCGTAACACGAGAATGAACCTCATTGGTTCTTGCGCGTCAAGCGAACATGCTTGACCTTCCGTTTACCTCAACTGATATGTGAGTTGATGAATGTTTATATGTGAATAAAAGCCCAAGTTAAATCTGTTCATCATATAAAGTGATAAAGTTTCTTCAGAAAACTTGAGCAACTAAACCGCTCAATTCATATGGATTCGTTTTACGATTTCTTTATGAACTTTTTGAGGTGCCCAAGTGGAAGTAGCGTAGCTGTCAATGGAGGGACAGAAATCTCTCAAATTTCATTAAAATATCTTTATTTGTGTTCCGAAGATGAAAGAAAGTCTCACGGGTTTGGAACGACATTGAGGGTGAGTAAATTTTTGACTAACTTTGTCTAACTCTTTAAGACCAATTATTAGTTTGCATTTATCCCACTTCTAAAAAGTTGTTAAAAAGTCTGTGTGATCAAACCTTTTGAATGGATTGTTGATTACTGAGAAAATTATTTTGCAATAATATTGCATTTCTATATTGATTCCTTATAAGTAATAAAAAAAAACATGAATCAATCTTTAAGGAAACATTAAGAGGAACTGGAACCAGAGCTGTTTAATTCTTTGCTATTCCCATTCCTACACATCATACCGTAGCAAGCTCCCTTCTGAACTCCGTCTGCCCTTCTTCTTCCTCTCCATGGGTGAGGCTGAACCTATAGAGCCCTGTGGGGAGGGGGTTTCCCTGTCTTTGCTCCTGGCAGACATGCGCAAGTTCTTTCTGAGTTTGCCCAGGGTCTTGAGCGGGGAGACCCCCTTCATGCGTTCCAGCGTGCCTTTGATGGAGCTTCCCTTCCCTGAGCCTCCACGCCGCACCTCATTAGCCTCATTTTCGTCTTCCTCATCCTCAAACGGGTTTCTGTCCCCCGGCACACGCCCATCCAGGAGTGAGCCTCCGTTGCTTCTGGGCCAGTCCTCATCTGAGCCAGGCTCCTCGAATGGATTGTGGTTAAGACTCATTTTTCTGAGAATGAACTCACTACGTGTAGTCTCCAAATCCACGCTAAATCTGCCTCCCTTCAGCCGAGACGGGAGGTTCTTAAGGACTGGCATGGTTGCGCTTGGAGGATATGTGCTGGAAGAGAGATAAAACCGTTAAATGCCTATCTATCACATTACCACTACCAGTATGATCTGTGTAAGCCATTACAGATGCACTCTGCCTCTACAAACAGGAAATTACTGCCACACAGTCCAGTACACTGGCTTTCATCCATGATGCTGCTATGAGCTTTCACTTTTTATGAAAACGTTCCTTGGTTCTTTGCACAATACAGCTGAAATTACAGAGTACAACGCGCTGCACATAGAAATAGAGAGACTGGATCTTTTGAAACTGTTGATTTCAATAGGTAGTGTCTAATCATGTGGACTTTAATTTATTTAAAAATACAGTAAAAATGCAATTCATCCATATAATGACTTGCTTATACCTCTTCTACGATAAGCATGTTGCTATTTTCTATATTTAAAATTTGACACTTTTTATGTTTTTTGGGGGAATAGACAGTCAAAAATGTCAGGGTGATACAACTGTACTGATATCACAATGAAGAAATTAAAATAATTAAATTCTTGAAAGGAAAATCTTAACTAGTCTTTTTATTATTTCCTTCAAACTATTTTTTTAAATAAACTATGTTACTAATTCATATTTAAAAACAACTTGTGGTACAACCAACATGAAGGAAAAAAACACACAACAGGAAAGGATGTCACAAAGAGGACCACTTTAAGGTGTAAAGTGTCCCAAATACACAAATATGATGAATTAATCATTTAAATTATTTGTTTAAAAAAATTAATAATAATTATATTTTTATATACATAAGTAAAAAGTCTTACACTCGCATCTATTCAAGTTGTAAAAAGTATTGGGACACCCCTTCAAATTATTGAATTCAGGTGTTCTAATCACTTCCATGGCCACAGGTGTATAAAATCAAGCACTTAAGCATGCAGACGCTTCTACAAACATTTGTGAAAGAATGGGTCGCTCTCAGGAGCTAAGTGAATTCAAGCGTGGTTTCGTGATAGGTCGCCACCTGTGCAATAAGTCCATTCGTGAAATTTCCTCACTACTAAATATTCCACGGTCAACTGTTAGTGGTATTATGACAGTGGAACCAAAAAGGGAACAACAGCAACTCAGCCACAAAGTGGTAGGCCACGTAAAATCACAGAGTGGGGTCAGCGCATGCTGAGGGTCACAGAAGTCACCAACTTTCTGCAGAGTCAATAGCTACAGACCTCCAAACTTTCTGTGGTCTTCAGATTAGCTCAAGAACAGTGTGTAGAGCTTCATGGAATGGGTTTCCATGGCCGAGCAGCTCATCTAAGCCTTACATCACCAAGTGCAATGCAAAGTGTCGGATGCAGTGGTGTAAAGCACACCGCCACTGGACTTTAGAGCAGTGGACACGTGTTCTCTGAAGTGATGAATCATGCTTCTCTGTCTGGCAATCTGATGGACGAGTCTGGGTTTGGCAGTTGCCAGGAGAACGGTACTTGCCTGACTGCATTGTGCTGAGTGTAAAGTTTGGTGGAGGGGGGAGTATGGTGTGGGGTTTTTTTTTCAGGGGTTGGGCTTGGCCCCTTAGTTCCAGTGAAAGGAACTCTCAAAGGATTAGTTCACTTTAAAATAAACTTTTGCTGATAATTTACTCACCCCCATGTCATCCAAGATGTCCATGTCTTTCTTTCTGCAGTCGAAAATACATTTTGGATGAAAACATTCCAGGATTTTTCTCCATATAATGGACTTCAATGGGCTCCAAACGGTTCAAGGTCCAAATGACAGTTTCAGTGCAGCTTCAAAGGGCTTTAAACGATACCAGACGATGAATAAGAGTCTTATCTAGCGAAACGATCAGTTTCTGCGAGAAACCGAGCAGTATTTATGCTATTATTTTACCTCTTAACAGACGACACAATCGTCTCTGAGCTCCGCCATAACTTCCGCTAAGTAAGGTCAAAATACGAGCGCGGTCATAGATTTATTGATCATAGATGCCTCATTCTACTGATCCGTGCAGGCGCTAATGAGGCATCTACGTATACATCTATGACCACGCTCGTTTTTTGACCTCACTTAGCAGAAATTATGGCGGAGCTCAGAGATGATCACGTTCGTCTGATAAGAGGTAAAATAATAGCATAAATACTGCTGGGTTTCTCGCAGAAACTAATCGTTTCGCTAGATAAGACCCTTATTCATCGTCTGGTATCGTTTGGTATTGTTTAAAGCCCTTTGAAGCTGCACTGAAACTGTCATTTGGACCTTGAACCGTTTGGAGCCCATTGAAGTCCATTATATGGAGAAAAATCCTGGAATATTTTCATCAAAAACCTTAATTTCTTTTCGACTGCAGAAAGAAAGACATGGGGGTGAGTAAATTATCAGCAAAAGTTTATTTAAAAGTGAACTAATCCTTTAATGCTTCACCATACCAAGACATTTTGGACAATTTCATATATATATATATATATATATATATATATATGAAATTGTCCAAAATGTCTTGGTATGGTGAAGCATTAAAGGATTAGTTCACTTTTAAATAAACTTTTGCTGATAATTTACTCACCCCCATGTCTTTCTTTCTGCAGTCGAAAAGAAATTAAGGTTTTTGATGAAAATATTCCAGGATTTTTCTCCATAATGATTCGTGATCATTATATTTATTCATTTTCTTCCGCACGTCATATATATATATATATATATATATATATATATATATATATATATATATATATATATATATATATATATATATATATATATATATATATATATATATATATATATATGACGTGCGGAAGAAAATGAATAAATATAATGATCACGAATTAAGAATTTGTTCCCACACTTTAATTCATGGTCACGTTTTATTAATTAGCTCCCTCATGATAATTACATTGTCGCCGTGTTGTACCAATTTTTTATTTTATTTAGTTAAAACATAGCCACGAAAAGATTTGTCCTTTTCTTTGTTGTTTTCTTTATTTGTCACTGACCCATGTACTGCCCCTTTTCATTTGACTAATGTTTTGCGCAGTTTTCAACATAAACTCAGCAATATCAGCAAAGCAAACAGCATTTACTGTAACAACACAGATAAGAGAAATCTGACAGTTTTATTTGAAAGATTACTTGCCATTTTATGATGGCAGGATCTGAATCACACCCTTTGGTTAATCTTGAAGACAATTATAATGAGGACTTTTGATGCTGGGCTTGCCTATATCACAAGAATAATAAATAAAAAAATCCTATACTGAAAGGGATCCAATAATGACACATACAGCCCAGAGAATGAGAATAAACTTCTGGTTATGGACAAGTAACCCAAAACACGTCTGAATATATACAAAATCTTCTGTAAATAAACAAAAGGAGGCTTCAACTTGATGAACCAAGTCTATTTCAAGAAAACATGTTTGCCTCTTTCAAAGGCTTCTTGGCTAGAATAGTCCACTTGGATATTTATGGCTGGTGACAAAAGGGGAAAGGAACAGCGCTGAATCACATCCGGTTTGCTAATTTGTGTGCTTGTTGCATGTGTGCGAGGTGGCCGATACTTCATGAATGATTAACTTTGGGTTAACAGTCATCTACCCGGCTTCCTCTTGATAAAACCTACATTCTGCCATTTTAACAATTGTAAACAAGAAAGAAAAAAATGATATTAAAACACGTTTCTGAGATCAAAGTCATATTCCATACAGTAGCTTGGAGACCAATTTCAGTGTTTAGAAGCCAACAAGCTTTAAATTCCTAGAGAGGGTCTATTGTTTGTGGCTTCCTACCTCTTTTAAATAATTATGTCTGCATGATTTTTCCATATGGGTCACCAACCATTCAGGGCTTATTATTTCATGATCATTTACATTGCAAGATGCGTGTAATACACTGAAAGTGTCAGACAAGGTATGTTTCAACGGTGTTTGTCCATATAGTAAAGTTCAGTGGGGATCCAAACCGATATTGGACACCATTGACTTTAATTGTATGTGAACAGAAAAACAAAGTCATACATGTTTGGAATGACATGAGGGCGAGTACATAATGACCGAAATTTCATTTTTAACTTGGCTGTCTCTTGGTTGTTGAATCACCAGTGAGTGAGATGTAATTATTAGACGAGAAGGACACTTACAGTACATAGCAAATGGAGTGAATGAGGAGGAGAAAGTAAGTTAGACAACTGCTTAACAACAGTGTTCATTTACGCTTGAACCGTAAGGGAATTAACAAGTTATATTAATGAGTTACTAAGAAACAATGCGACTGAAAAGTCTCACGCCTTCAGCAATTGACAACATTCCCACTGAAATTCCAGCTCTAATTATAAACCTTACAGTGGAGCCAATATGGAACGTCGGGTTAGATCATTGGGTAAGATATAAAAGCCATACTACCGCTTTCCCAGACCAACTCCTCTTCCTGTCTCATACAGGTAGGGGACAAAAGGGACAAGCCCCCCGCATTACAGCCAATGGCAGTGGCATTACGTAATACGTTTATTGGATAAATTCAAGGAGAAATCAGGCAGACGAGCTATATCACTGTATACACTCACCTAAAGGATTATTAGGAACACCATACTAATACTGTGTTTGACCCCCTTTCGCCTTCAAAACTGCCTTAATTCTAAGGTGCTGAAAGCATTCTTTAGAAATGTTGGCCCATATTGATAGGATAGCATCTTGCAGTTGATGGAGATTTGTGGGATGCACATCCAGGGCACGAAGCTCCCGTTCCACCACATCCCAAAGATGCTTTGATTGGTTGAGATCTGGTGACTGTGGGGGCCATTTTAGTACAGTGAACTCATTGTCATGTTCAAGAAACCAATTTGAGATGATTCGAGCTTTGTGACATGGTGCATTATCCTGCTGGAAGTAGCCATCAGAGGATGGGGACATGGTGGTCATAAAGGGATGGACATGGTCAGAAACAATGCTCAGGTAGGCCGTGGCATTTTAACGATGCCTAATTGGCTCTAAGGGGCCTAAAGTGTGCCAAGAAAACATCCCCCACACCATTACACCACCACCACCAGCCTTCACAGTGGCATGATGGATCCATGTTCTCATTCTGTTTACGGCAAATTCTGAC
The DNA here is from genome assembly GCF_949357685.1 of Gobio gobio. Taxonomy (NCBI): domain Eukaryota; kingdom Metazoa; phylum Chordata; class Actinopteri; order Cypriniformes; family Gobionidae; genus Gobio; species Gobio gobio. The sequence goes on from NC_137114.1 coordinate 42,807,352, forward strand.
TCTACCATCTGAATGTCTCAACAGAAATCGAGACTCATCAGACCAGGCAACATTTTTCCAGTCTTCAACTGTCCAATTTTGGTGAGCTCGTGCAAATTGTAGCCTCTTTTTCCTATTTGTAGTGAAGATGAGTGGTACCCGGTGGGGTCTTCTGCTGTTGTAGCCCATCCGTCTCAAGGTTGTGCGTGTTGTGGCTTCACAAAAGCTTTGCTGCATACCTCGGTTGTAACGAGTGGTTATTTCAGTCAAAGTTGCTCTTCTATCAGCTTGAATCAGTCGGCCCATTCTCCTCTGACCTCTAGCATCAACAAGGCATTTTCGCCCACAGGACTGCCGCATACTGGGTGTTTTTCCCTTTTCACACCATTCTTTGTAAACCCTAGAAATGGTTGTGCGTGAAAATCCCAGTAACTGAGCAGATTGTGAAATACTCAGACCGGCCCGTCTGGCACCAACAACCATGCCACGCTCAAAATTGCTTAAATCACCTTTCTTTCCCATTCTGACATTCAGTTTGGAGTTCAGGAGATTGTCTTGACCAGGACCACACCCCTAAATGCATTGAAGCAACTGCCATGTGATTGGTTGATTAGATAATTGCATTAATTAGAAATTGAACAGGCGTTCCTAATAATCCTTTAGGTGAGTGTATATCCTGTTAAATCTAGTTAATAACCAGCAGATTTGAGGTATTACGAGATGGCCTATTAACTTACAACCATATTTCATGAAGTGATACCACTCTACTACCAAATGTTTTACCTTAAAATGTACTGATAACAACCATAATAATAACCACATGATGAATCAGATGGTATATAGATGGTGAATAGGGTCATACACACAAAGTATTAAATATAAAATAATGCAATAAACATTAATTAAATAACAGAGAATGTAACATAAAACATCCTAATGCTCATTACTGATAACATAAAAAATATTTAAATAAAATAGTTGTCACACAGAGACTTCTGGGAATGTCCTTTCACTGTTTTTCACCATAAATTATACAGTAATTTTACTTGCTAAAACCATAAATTTGAAAGTATTTTACTGTAAAATTACATATAATGCGATGTTACAGCTATTCACTGTATATGGTTAGGTAACAGTTAGTCTCAGACGTCACACCCATGGACCGTTGGTTGAACATCTGATGCATACGGTACACAAAATGGGAAAAACTTGAAGTTTCGAAGTCGTTATTTAATTGGTTGAATTCTACGGGATTTCCGAGAGAAGTGTGTCGCATTCTTTAACGTTCCACCTGGAAACAAAGATGCCGTGAGGCCAAACGCCCTCATGGAAGAAGAAAGCCGTCGTTTTTACAACTGTGACAAAGAGTGCTTACCAGGTCAACTAAACGCTGGGTTTTTAAAAGTATGCAAAGTCCGTGGCTCCATTGTTGCAGTTAGGCCTGCACGATTGATCGGAATTAAACCACACGTGATTTGGCAATGCTTGTGTTTTTTATGCGCAGCTTGCCAGTGAAGCACAGTTCTGTGAACAGCAGTAAATTCTGCTCTATCTGAATATGTTGTGTGCCTTATTCTGTGTAAGAAGCCACATCATCTCACAGAAGGATGCTCACCTGGCGTTATGAAATGAGTTTGGAGTAAAAACATGTTACTAAATGTTGTCTTTTGTCGCACAAAGCCAAATTGGTTTAAGCATGATTTATTGTGATTAATCGTGCAGTCCTAGTTGCAGTAAATTTGCACAACGTTCTCGAAATAATAATTTATTAGATGCACGCTGGGGTATTATCGTAGGGACATTGGTTGTGTCTGAAATCGCCCCCTATTGCCTTAAATGGGGCACTATTTAAGGGGACAGCCATTTGTAGGGTTGTCTGAAACCATAGTGGACATTATCGAGTGCACTCATTAAATCCCATAATGCACCACAATAACAAGTGTACGTTTAACGGCTAGAGAATACCCATAATGCACTGCGACGGTCGCACGGCAAATTAATTCCCACATCTGACCTGAAGATGGCGTCCACAGCTGAATCATTCATCCATCCATTTTCCAAACCGCTGGTCCAATGTGGGTGTAGTATACCATCATACAGGCATAAATGCCTTTTTTTTATTGATTATTAAATTGTTTTAATTAAGGACAAAAGTTCAAGATAAATCTTTTAATTACTACAAGAGCTGCCAGTTTGCTAAGTTTTAAATGATTATTAAACAGATTATTTGATTATTATACAAAACGAGGTGTGTTCAGGCGCATTTTTGCCGCGTTGCTATTTTGAGGCAACTGAAAACAACTGAAAACGACCAACAAAGACCTAGTCTAAAGTCGATATTTACGCAGTATTTTTTGTGTTATTTACAAGGGTGCATTAGTAATATGCGCCTATAGGCGGCTGCACAACACGCTTAAGGCCTGTACACAGCGGGATGAATATCACGCGCACTTATAGCCATTTTCGAGATGTTTTTCGGTGCGTATTGAGTGTTCACACCCAAGCGATTTTCACTGACGATGCGCCAAGTGAATGTGCAAATTCAGTAGATGACGCTCCCGGTACACAAGGTGGTGCTGCGCCACTTTACACTTCTGACACTCACTTGTCACGCAGAAGAAGAAAAGAGACGGTAATTAATTGCTTGCAAAAACCATTCACACACTTTTTGCTAACTGCAGCATTAGCAGCTCATCTTCTTCTTTGTCTACTTACTACTTCTTCGTCGGATCAATGTGTGCTCGGCAAGACCATTTTTGTTCTTGAGCGCCACCAGGTCGTGTTTTACTGTAACTTCAGCAGCTCCAGGCACATGAACAAAAGCGCAGATCTCATTGGTCGGACAGTTTTTAACGCGCCGTGTCAAAATAAAAACCGAACCCAAGGCGTTTTTTTTTTATTACGCTTTTACGCCTGACGTTTTTGCGCGACGGTGTGCACACTCACATTAGGCGTTAAACGTTGGCGATAAACGCACGTGAAACCGCCCCGGTGTGAACAGGCCTATACACTCTGCTTATTACACACACAGGGACGCACAGCAGCTCACACACATTTTTAAATATTAAAAATAAAAGGAGAAGCATTCAGTCTTTCTGCTCGCAAATTCCGCCATGTAAATAACGAATACGCCATGGTGCAAGCGCAACTGGCTTTTAAAGGGAATGGGAGATGATTGGTTTATTGCACGTTACGCCCAAAACACACCCATGACTCATTAAGATAATAGGTACAACCTTTTGGAACATGTGCCTGGTTTGCCGATCGTTAAACTAGCAATAGTGGATCCGGACACGGTCTAAGGGCGTTTTCACACCTGAAAGTCCGCACCAAGGTCCGAACCGAAGTTCATGTTTTGATACTTTTTATATATTCGGTTAGTTTTGGTTTGGTTTCACATTGCAATTATGCGAGCGCACTAAAGAACTTTACATGACACACTT